>NC_058081.1:559248092-559559967 GCF_014858855.1 Bufo gargarizans
TGAAAGTAGCCTTACATGTATGTTACTGAAGAAAGCTGTAAATTAGTAGAAAGATGGTTGTCCTTGATGGTGAGTTTCAAGTCCAGAAAATCAACTGTAGGAGATATTGCAGCAAGCCCGTGAGGAGCCCATCAGCCCCGTATGAGGTGTTGTCGCGTGTACTGCCTCAGGCCATTACTCCCTGGGATCTGTGCATTGGAAAGGTAGTTTGAAAAATCACTTGTGCAAAATATTAATTGAGGCATATCCAGCAGTATTAAGTACAAAGTGCAGATTCTGTCCCCAGACAAGGAGTTATGGTGGCTGTTTGGATGGCAATTGATTGGCACTAGCAGGCACCTGTGGATATAGGTGTCCACTCTAATACAGGCCTGACAAGTCTGGCCTAGCGGTTGTTCTAGGTCATGTGTGTCTGAGCCGTAGTCCCTCACTTCGCAGCACTGCCTGTAAAGCTGTCATTTTGCTGATCACTTCGCTGTCTTGACACACTGATGCTTTCTGGAGTGTTGGTCTCACGGGAGAATTGGATCTGGTTCCTAGGAGAAGGAGCTCTGATGTGTTCTCTCTCTCTCTCTCTCTCCCTTCTCTCTCTCTCCCCCCTCCACAACCAAAACATGAAAATACCTAATAAATAACAATACACGACTGTATACAATTGCAAATACCCCCAGTTCTAGCGTACTGCAATATAATGCTTTGAAATGAATGTGAAATTGGTTTAAGTTCAGGGAGAAAATCATTACATTGACAACCGTTTTCTTTTGGTCAGGGGATCAGCTACAATGTACTATAGCCCAGTGTTTCCCAACCAACGTGCCTCCAGCTGTTGCAAAACTACAACTCCCAGCATGCCCGGACAGCCTTTGGCTGGTAGTTGTAGTTTTGCAACAGCTGGAGGCACTCTGGTTGGGAAACACTGCTATAGCCATTTGACTGTCTTCTTTTAAAATTAATTTGATAGTACTTGTCTGCTACCATCAATCCAAAAACAGATTGGCACAGTAGGGAGCACACCATGCACCCATTGCTGTACCTGAACCCTGCTTCAAAAACGTATGGTCGAAACAAAATGTGTTCGAGTACAAATCAATAGCCAAAGGCTATAACAATTCTGTTTAAGGCCTAATTAATTATTTTCTTTCTTTATTAAAAAATCAACCTTTATTACATCCATTTAAAATAAACACTAGATGGAAAAGAATTGTCCCTCAACGTTTTATTATTTTCAAGCCTAATAGTGATTTAAAAAACAAAGAAACATCCGTGTATTATTATTTTTCAATTTCTCCAATCTACTATGGATATTTTATGGTGTTGATAGTTGGACAATAGCTGGTTGTATTACTTCTCACACACCAGCACTTTATTGTCTTATCCTTGTATCATTGAATGGTGGCTGTTATATGCTAGAATTTATTCAATCACTGGCCGTTTTATTTTTCGCAATCCAGCGCTTTATTATCTTATTCTTTTAACATTTAATGGTAGCTGCTAAATAAAGAGTAGCTGTCACTAAATATTAGCAACTCTATTTGTGGCCAATAAAGGGATTTCATATGGTGTTCCGTCAGCTTTATTTCAGCTGAGTTTTTGTGACCGCTATCTCTTAATTCCTTTCTGTTGGCAACAATGTTTGCTACCAGTAGTATAGTTGGTTACACTTCAGCTGAATTTCTAGTTAACAGCTATCACTCAATCAAATCCTTGGTAAATTCTCCCTTTTCCAACTATCCCCCACAATATCTCCCAGTTCTGTTTCTCGTGTTTGGTTACAGGGGGCACGCCCGAAGGTCAACCCCCTTGTATTAACACTGATGGTCTTTAGTTTAAAACCAAAAACAAAGCTCGGCTGAAATAAAGCTGACGGAACAGCATATGAAATCCCTTTATTGGCAACAAATAGTTGCTAATATTTAGTGACAGCTACTCTTTATTTAGCAGCTGCCATTAAATGTTAAAAGAATAAGATAATAAAGCGCTGGATTGCGAAAAATAAAACGGCCAGTGATTGAATAAATTCTAGCATATAACAGCCACCATTAAATGATACAAGGATAAGACAATAAAGTGCTGGTGTGTGAGAAGTAATACAACCAGCTATTGTCCAACTATCAACACCATAAAATATCCATAGTAGATTGGAGAAATTGAAAAATAATAATACACGGATGTTTCTTTTTGTTTTTAAATCACTATTAGGCTTATAAATAATGAAACGTTGATGGACAATTCTTTTCCTTCTAGTGTTTATTTTAAATGGATGTAATAAAGGTTGATTTTATTTTTTTATATTTTTTATAAAGAAAGAAAATAATTAGGCCTTAAACAGAATTGTTATAGCCTTTTGGCTATTGATTTGCACTCTCATTCAAGGATATTTTGCGCCAACAAGGGTTCATCTTTTTTTTTTTAAATAGTGTTGCAACACAAACTTCAAACAAAAAGAAATCAAGACTCCTGTTAGACACTGATAGTTGGTCCAAAATATAGGTAATGGCATTGTTGTATGTGATGTTAGAGTATAATGACCGGCCATAAGCGTTTACTATCAGAACCCCTTCCAGCAACACCGTATCCTCCAACTGCATATGCAATGAGTCGTGTAAGTGGAAAAGCAGTTCTAATACAAATGGCTGTAAAAAAAATTAAAGTAGACACATGTCTTTTTAATCAACTTCTCTATGCCCGATACAGTGGGCAGCTGTGAAAGGATTGGGTAAAGTAGACATAGAAGATAATGGTGATCAGTGAACATTAGATTGGCATTTAGTGGGTGCAGGCAAATAAAATACCTTTATAATCATTAAAAGTCAAGCTTGAATGGGAACCTTTTATTCTCACTAGAGGCCGCCAGCCTCAGAATTATTTGGCACAGCACATATGGCAGCGCTGCTCATTCATAGCATTTAATTGGAGCTGTTTGGTGGTTTCAGCAGAATTTGACTGCAAAATGTAATGCAAATAAAATCGCTGTATGTTGGGTAAACTTTCTTGAATTGGCTATCAACGCATTATTTAATTTGCACTAGATAAAATGCCAGGCAGAGGTGGACTGGAAACTTAAAGTGGCCCTGGGGAAAAAAAACTAATTGGCTCATGTTGTAGGCTGGTCCGAACTAACAGAAGGCGGCACAACAGAAGTGGGCAGAGCCCACAAAATACTGCCTCAGCAGCACCAAATATCACAGTGCAGCACAAAATACTGCCTCCGGGAAACCAAATACCTGAGTGCAGTGCAAAATACTGCCGTATGCCCCACAGTATGTAGCTGTATCATTGTCCTGAGGACAGCAAATTAAGTGAATTCAGGAGCACATCTGCGGCCACTGGCCAGGTGCGTAAGTGCCTGATGCTCCTACATTGATGCTGAGAGCATTAGATCTTTATGTACCTTGCTGACAGCCGAAAGGAGGGATTAAGTGGCCCCCTGGGCATCAGAATATTTCCCTGTAGGATCTATGGCCAAATGCGCCCATGATGCCAGGTATGTGTCACGTAACAGCGGTCATTAAGGAATCTCCTGCTTCCTCCTCGTCCCTCTCCTTTATTATCAGGGCCAGGTTCCTGCTTTATCATCTACCTGGAGACTTCCATCAAAAAGCAGAGGTAGGGCTCATATGTAGTACAATTTCTCTAAAATGAAACGGATCACTAAGTGAAAGGTATAATGCTGGACAACCCCTTTAACTTTCTTCGTATTTTGAGGAGATGTAAAGTACTAGATTTGGGGCTTCTATTAATAAAATGGTTACTTTTGAAAGCTCGTCACCACACCTTCCCTCACTCAAGTGCCAAACAAGGTAATCATATGAGTGCACCTCCAGAAAGGCCAGGGACTAATGTCTCCCCTCCCTGAAGTTTAGAGAGGACTGTCCATGCATGGTGTCTGCCTAGTTTGTCACCTAAGTATAATCTAGGTCTCAAACGTCTATGTTGCCTCCCTCCGAAGGGACATCCGAGCGGTGTAAAATTTTGTCTTATTTTTTCCAAGCCACGTTCAGGCACTTCTGCACCTACTTCTTTCAAACTTCTCAGCCAATGTCCTTGATCTTGTGGCTGCTTTTTGCACCTTTAGGTCCTAAGTGTAGAATAAGTGTTCTACCACCGCATGTAGGTCCATGGTGCACAGTGGTCTCTCAAATTCACTTGTTATGTAAAAGACTAAGGAGACTTTTTTAAAACATTTTTTTGAAAGTTTTGTATAATTATAAAATAAAAACACACTATAAAATACATTATTCATTATTCTGCACTATATGGAATAAAGCCCCTCTGCAGTTTAATTTACTATGGAATGAACTGGATCTATTTACAATAATGAACAACCTAGGACATTTCCATAGCCCATGTAAAGATCAGAAAGGTGTTCCCCACATTATGGGGCATATTCGCCTGTCTGCTTTATTTGGCGTAGGTGGGAGATTAAAAGCGTATATAGTCTTATCTATTATCTACTTTTTTTTTTTTTGTGCTGTCCCTCCACCCCTTGTTAACTGTATGACACTTAGGCCTCATGCACACGACTGTCGCCGTATTGCGGCCCGCAAGCAGGTCCGCAATATGCAGGCACCAGCCGTGTACTCCCCGTAATCCGGAGCTGCGGTGCGGAACGGAGGCACAGAACCCCACAGAAGCACTACGGCCATGTGCATGAGGCCTTAAAGTCTGCCAGACCCCTGACTATATGTGAGGCTACCTCAGGTTCATTTCAGTGCTTAGCCCAGCCTTTAAAGAGAAAAAAAAACAACAGACTTGAGTGAAGAATATGAAACTGAGATGGCTCTTTTAGAGGTAGTCTTTAGAATATTATCAAAGGAATTCTTTGGGGCTTCTTCAGAGGGCTCCCTAAGTTTTGTGGCACAAGTGTTTTATTTGTTGGTATGAAAAATGTTGAGATCCTCTTACATGACAAGCGGATATAAAAGGCCTTTATTGCTTTATGGGAGATTCTTTTGTTTTCTTCAAGTGACAATATGAAAATCCAATTTTGCATTCAGTTAATGAGCTGTTCCCCAGCTTTTCATTCCCTTTATTTCACCACCTCTCAGAGTTTACTAGTAATTCCAGACTGGAAAATCTGGCTTATACCACAGAGGAAGATGTTTAGAGCACTGGTATAACACCTTAAACAACTGACGTGTTACCTTCCAAGTTATCAGAGTGTCCCTGAGTGGAACAGAACCCTTGATATGTGGTTGCAGAGAGACCAGCTCGGCATGTGCTAGAGCCAGAAGACTCCATGGGTAGGCTAGGCGTTTTTCAAGGTGAAGGTTAGAGTAAAACGCAGTATAATTTGCCCAATCAAGTAGATGTCTAGAAAGGCATGCCAGATTATAGCCCCATATATTTGGGAAGTTAAAGCCTCCCTCTTCCCTGGCCATCATCAATTTCAATAGCCGTATTTGTAGTCTCTTCCCAGGCCAAATAAAGGAAATAAAGCTAGAGTTTAAACTATTGATGTCCTTGTGTTTTAGCAACATGGGATTGTTTGGAGAGGATAAAGGAGTCTCGCAAAGCAAGACATTTTTACCAATTGGCATCTTCCAAGTAAAGGCATATGGGCCGCCTTTTTTGATCAGCTCTAATACGTGCTATCAAGGATAGATAATTCAGTTGGTATAGAGATGATCTGCGAATTTTGATCACTAAATATTTAACCGAATCACTAGGCTTTAAAAAAAACTATCATTTATTCCAATGATTTTATCTGCTTTTCTCAAATAAAGCAATTCACATTTAGAGAGATTTATTTCATATCCCGAATAAGCTCCAAATTAACCAGGGCATCCAATATCTGGGGAACCTGTGTAACTGGGTCCGATAAAAATAAGATGATCTCATCGGAGAAGAGGGCACTCTTATAAATTCGGAGAAGAGGGCACTCTTATAAATGATGCCAGTAGTAGACAGAACAGGTGATGGGTGTCTTGCAGAAGAAACAAATACACTTTGTTCTAGGATGATATATTCTGGTCTTGTGTTTACCCTGGTATTAGCTTTTAGGATGTCTACTGTTGTGACCTGCAGATTATGCTGAGATTAGAATACAATTTACATCCGAGTTAATAATTAACATTGTAGCCAATACCTGCTGACGGCATGATTATTGTATGTGGAAACCACTCTGTTAATTTATTACATATGTAAATGAATGTAAATGAGAGTAGTTGCACATAAACTGTTCAAATGACTTTTCAAACTGAAACTCTATATAGAATTGTATTGTTCACTAATGTGTTGGTATTTTGAAAGTACAGCTGGATGATGTGAAAGGCCACAATGGCTGGCCCACCAGAGGTTCCTTCAGATATACCAGGGTCTTTCTCTTATGGGCTGATTTACAAATCCCCTATTAGATCTTACTGGTGATATGTTCTGTGTGTGGAGGTAATGACAAAGATGTTTGCACATGTTCTGTATAGATGGAAGATGGCCTCCAGTATTATTTCTTTTGGTGGGTGCAAGGAGCCCTCATGAAACACTGAAAAGGGTGTCTGTCCATTATCAGGCTATAAGCCGTTTATATACTGGATCAGGTCAGCATGTTATTGACGGATATAAATTGGGGTCTATAGTTTGATAATGGGAACTCTGTACAATTACAGGTAATTTGTGTTTCTATCACCTGCTGCCCTGTTCTCCTTGTATTACTTTTTCAGCTTGTACTAATTACATATTAATTGCAATAAAAAGGAAGGGAATTTTGTAGTTCCCTTAAATGTTATGACCGGTGGCTGCCTGGTATAGAGAATGTGGGTGTTCTGTGATCAGAATGAATGACTGTTGCTTTATAAGTAAACTCAAGTCAAGAACATGGCACGGGCCACATTTACTATGTGATTTGGACACCTACTATTACCTTAGCAGACCTGAAAAGTGTCCAGAAAAAATTGTGGGAACTCTATCTTCACTTTTATAACCACCAATCCCACAGGTTATATGAGTAAGTTAGGTGGGGAATGGGCCTCTGGGACCCTCTCTGTCACCTAGACCCCAATCTCCTTCCTCGTACCAATAGTATGATAATCATGAGCTGAATGGGGGCCCCTGGGAATAGCTGTCAGGGCACTCAGCATTTTCCAGCCATGAACAGGGTTTTCACATTCCATTGATGTCATATCAGGTTCGTTCTTTACTTGTCCGATTTCTTCTATGAAGACGAGACTTCTAATAGCTGCTTAAAGTAACCTCCACATTTGACAGAGCCAAGAGTACATGTTAATGCAGAAGGTCTAGTCTGATAGATGGCCACCCATACTTATGACCTTCAGAGATGTATTTGTCTTCTCACGTGATGAGAATATAAGTCTTACTCATATCAATAAATTGGATACAAGCTTTTGTTTTCACGGATTACTCTTCCCCCCCTCTTTTACTTTGCCATCATTTTTGTAACTAGGACTCTTTAGGGAGATTTAACCAAACTCGCATGAAAGAAACTGAAAACAGTTTCTTGCTCTCTTTTTACAGAAGTCGTTTACGAAATAAGCCATTGCTTTATTAGTTGCTTGAGAAGGCTGCTCCACCTTTCCCTACTCTAATATATTTCCTCCAATATGTTGGTTTTGATGCAAACTTTTTGCTTTTAAATTCTCCATAGAGATCATTATGTAAAAGCAAAATATGAATGATGTTGGAAAAACCTGCAGTGTCCATACGTATGGACAGAATTTGGCATTTTAACATGAGTACATATCTACTCCTGAACCTGCCCATTTGCAGCTGTCCCCACTGACATGTACAAGATCTAAACAAATATATGATTTTACTACATGATGAGCGGATATAAAAGGCCTTTATTGCTTCATGGGAGATTCTTTTGTTTTCTTCAAGTGACAATATGAAAATCCAATTTTGCATTCAGTTAATGAGCTGAACATGTAAAAGAGACTGGCTACCCATGTATTGTATGTATTGTGTCATGTTCTTTTTGACCAAAAACACATTATGCATTACTGTAGATCTTTAAAATATATTTTTTTTTTACTCTGTCACTGAGGGTATCTGAGTTTTCAGAAAACTTTTGATATGTTATAGAGACATTTGAAATGTTCTGCTTGGTGTGGGTCTGAGTGCTGTGAACCCCCACCAATCCCTAGATAAAGATTGCCTACGTAGGAATCATTAGTGTGTTTTTCCTCAACTGCACAACCATGGTGAAGACTTGGTATGAGATGGTGGTGAAGCATGTGCCAGCGAGAAAAAAAGATTAAAGGCAGACATAACATTGATGCAATCTGGGCAGGAGCCCGATACCACCGTAAAAAAAAAAAAACACACACACACACACCAGGGGTACCTTGGCTCAAAAAAAACTGATGGGTTCTGATCTAACAGGTAAAGGATGAACTGCAGAGTCATAGTAAGGAGCACTATGATGAGTCCCACTCTCTTGATAAACAGCACGGGCCCACATACTATTCTATCACAGGGGCGTTGTACAATGTCTGTCCCTGAGAAAGATAGGGGACCGTCGGCTTGCTGCCCATGCATAGTATGGGTGCAGATCACATCACCGGGATGCCCTGTGGCATGATCTGAGCTGATTTGGGGGTCCCCCTTTGGTAGATGGCGTTAAACCTCTGACCTTCAACCGATTTGCGGTTGTGTAGTGTGTATATAGATGTCTCTCACCTGATCATACAGGCAAAGTGGCAGCACCAGCAACAGTTCAGTATGACGCAGGTCCTCTGGGTACTCCTACTTGCACTCCAGCTCTATTACAGCTCAGGTTTTTAAGGGATTAAACATGAATTCCACCATACAATGGAGAAGCCCTTTGGTTATCTCTCTCTTCCATTTCTATTTTCAGCTGTTACTTCTGATCCTACGTGGGTTCTCACCCAGCTTGGCAACAGTCCTGAAGGACAAGCATGCCTCGTTGTGCAGTAAGACACATCACTTCATAACTAGGTTGTATAGAAAAGCTAGGTGATTAACCCTCCATCAGTTGTAGTAACAGTTATATTGTCGCACATGTTTTTCAGTAATGGACTAAATATATACTGATGCCGCTGAGCTAAACTTGATGGTTAAGGCGTTAAGAATGGCAAGACAATGAGAACTAGCTTTTCAATGGATTTCAATGGCCATGTGTCATCAGAGTCAGTTTTAGTTTGGCTACAACTGTACATTTTTAACTGAATCACAGAAGGAAAGTTTTATGTTGATTTTACTGACATTTCCTTTCAGTTTATATTGCTGAAAATAAACTAGCTGAGCATGTGCTATTCTGAATGTCTGCTAAGTGGCAGGAAACAGTCCCAAGCAAATCATTTATATCCCTTAAAAGTGCTGACTGTCAGTTTGGGTTGTCTGAGTTAATTTTCTCTTTTTTTCTTTTTTTTTTTTTTTCATATAGTTCCTAGTTGCAGAGAGTCTGTTAAAATAATGAAGAAACTTATCTTACCTTCCCAAGCCCCAACAGAACCCCCACCACTCTGCCCTTACCTCTGGCTCCAGTTATGACAGTGTATTGACTGCAGCAGTGACATCCCGAATAACACTGTAGCCCATCAGTGGTTTCAGCAGTCTCATGCCATACATCACTGAGACCTGTGATTGGCTGCGCCAGTATGTGGGCGATCTTGGCTGCAGCCCAGTGGAGAGGACACGGCTAACTGGATTTTATGTCCTCTAAGGTTGGGCTTGAATGTTATATTCTTTAAAGGGAATAGGTCATCAGTATCTGATTGTTGGGGGTCCCAGCACCTACACAGATCAGCTTTTTGAATGTGGTGTTTCGGTGAGCTCTGCGGCCTCATCCTAGGCCTGTCACATGGCCAAAGGGCGCTTAGTCCATTCAAGGGAGGCTGGGCTACAGTACCAAGCACCGCTGCTATCTAGTGGGTGGCAATGTGCTTGGTAAGTAGCGAGGAACCATATCCTCCTCAAACAGTTGATCATCAGGGGTCCTTGCCAATTTGATATTGATGACCAGTCCTGAGAATAGGTAATCAATCTTCGAAAACTCATTTAAAGATCTGAATAGAAATACATTTTGTGACAGGTTTGTGAATGGTGTCCCCAGTCAGCTGTTGTGCTCACAGTTGACTGCGACATCTGGTTAAATGTCTGCGATCGGTGGTGTTGCTGATCAGACATTATTCCTGGGTGTCAGCTGCTGGAAACTACCGAAACCCGTTGGCTATGGGGCCTGCTGCACTCTCGATTGGGCACCATCTTTAAATACCCAACCAGCGCCGTGCATGTACAGTGCTGGTCTTGAAGGATAAAAGGGGTTGTAAACATGGCGGCTTTATTCCAAATAGCACCATGCTTGTCTATGGTTTGAGTGGTATGGCAGCACAGGCACATTCAAGTCTTTTAAATCCATAAGTGAGGATGGCGAGCGTGGCACAAATATAATTTTTATTATATGACATTAACACATGCTGTAATGTCAATGCTAATCTAAAAGTGGTTGGTTGATCTAGAGAGTTTTTCTTTAATAATCATAACTGTTTCACTTAAAAAATAAAAATAAAATACAATATTCTGATGGAACGTTTTAAAGAAAATCTTTCTCAAATAGAAAATGGGAAAAAGAAAGTGGAGAGTTGTGAGATTCGCAATGGGTGAGACTATACAAGTACACCAATTTGAGTTGTAATTGTGGGCAAAAGGAACAGATTTTATGGTTTATGCACTAATCAGTTTCTTATTTTAAAGTTATGTAAATGAAAGGAGTTTTGGCCGCTTTCACAAAGTCAGTCATTGTGAGCCAATACCAGGAGTGGAGCTTCACAGAGATGAGGTATAATGAAAAGATTTGCTCCTACCCTTTTTGACCCATACCTCATTTTGGCTCGTAATCGCTAATGGAAATCACTGACTGTGTGAAAGCGCCTGAATATAAAAAATGTGAACTCTGCATAGTAAATCTAATAGTAGATTTAATGCAGATGTTTATTCCGGGACTTTGTTTTTGTGGGTGTGTCAGAGCTCCATCATTGAGCTATGACCTGCATCTTCCACAAATCCTTGTGCCCGCACTCCAAGCAGTGTTGTGTATGCCCAGACCCAAGCCTTACAACATGTACATGAGCCACCTGCATTGCTCAGCCCATGCGGAGAGGCAGGGTAACAGTTGGCCCGTGTATGTTTCATTATTGGATTAAGTGAAGATGGTCTCCCTGGATTATTCATTTGAATTTATTTCATTACATTTCTTAATTAAATATAAACAATAGACTGTGTACATCAGTCATTAATTATCACTAACACATTGGCAGGTGTTAAAGAGGTTTTTCAAGATTTTTTTTTAACTGATGACCTATCCTTTTGGATATATCATCAGTATCTGATCGGTGTGGGTCTGACACCTGGGACCCACACTGATCAGCTGTTTAAGGAGGCACCAGTGCTTGTACTAGTACCGCAGCCTTCTCACAACTTTGCCTAGACCATGTGAGGTCATGTTTATCGGTCACATGGCCTAGGCGCAGCTGAGCCCCATTGCGAGCATCATTGAGGTGCCTTCTCAAACAGCTTATTGGTGGGGGTCCCAGGGAGGGCCAGACTGGGAACTTAAAGTGGCCCTGGAAAAAATACTAAAAGTGGTCCAGTTTTGTAGTTGGGTCCAAATTGATGGAAGACAGGGCCAGCAATACCATATTGTGGCACATTATAGCATCCCAACAGAGCAAAATACCACAGTCCATCACAAGATACTGCCAGCAGCACAAAAACACATCCCTTAAAACCACCAGGAAATTTCCCTGTAAGGTCTATGGCCAATCCGCCCCTGGTCCCAGGTGTCAGACCCTCACCGATCAGATACTCATGACTTATGCAGAGGATAGCTCACTAGTTTAAAAAATTCCAGAAAACCCTTTTAAGAAATTGAGTGAATTAAAATAATCCAAACAAACATAATCGTCACTTGATCCTCATTAGAAGTAGCGATGTGTACTGAGGGTGGAATAGATCACGTGTTGTATGTACAAGACATGATCTATATAGCAAAAGAAAGCTCCGGTGGGGTCGGATAAATGCAGAAGCACTGGGTCAGTAAAATACATTTTTAGGTGGGGTATATTACACGGGCCTTTAGGATTGCCTTATGTGAAAAGGAAATAGTCTTGTAGATCTTTGCGTGAAATGTGGTGAGGGTGATGATACAGATTGGACGCATCACCTGGAGATGCCTACTACTAAATACTGGTTGGATGTGATTGGATATTTATTCCAATTTTATACTAATCAGATTTCAGATAAAATTAGACTCTGTTTATAATGTGATTCATCCTTGTTTCGGTTGTGAAAATGAATTTATTTGAAAAACACTAGATGTCTGACAAATACTGCTTCTTAAAGGAACTGTCAATTTACTTCCCTAAAACTGTTTTGATTGACTATAATTATGGGAAGTTATTGATTGCCAGAATAATTACAAAAAAATTGGGAGAATTTGGTGTGACTGTCATACTTTAAATTGTTTGCTTTTTGTTTGTTTTTTGTCTCTTATCTGTGGGACATTGGGAAAAAGGTTAAGGGTGTTCTTCAAGGGGCGGTTAGATTGCATCTTCTATGAATGCAATGACTTAGTGTTTAGAGTATATTCCACTTGCGTCACATGTTTTTTTTAATGAACATCCAATCAAACCATTAAAGATTATTTTGACATTAACTGAACTTAGAGCGTTTGGATTTAGTTTTTTAAGACCAGCAAGACTATCAATCCATAATCAGTACGTCATCTTATGATTCAACTGCATTTCATGATGATTTGAATTCACCATGACAGTTTGCAAAAATTCTGCATCCTGCATCAGATATGTTTCTTCCCCATTTACCCAACAAGTTGATGATTTCCAAACTAAGTATCTTTGTATACTACTTGGATGAATGCAACTGATCCTAATATTTCGTTCCACTGGACCACCTCCTGCCACCATGACTGATAAATCCAAGGGACACTATATTTATTCCCCCATTTGTTTTTCAGAACATCATAAGTCTACAATGCGCTTGTAAAAGTCCCAGTGAATCAATGTCCTTTAAGTGTTTAATTATTTTTTCTAGGTGCTGTTTGCAATTACTGCAGAAATAGAGAATCGGAGCTTCACCAGAAGGAGGTAAGGGTCTTGAGGTGATGTAATATTTAGGCTTGGACTACACAATTGCATAATTTTCTTTGCATAAGTAGTCATAAAACCTTTTGGAGTACCGAAACAGAAACTTGGTGTTGCTGGTTAATAAGGGCGCACATGATATAGGGGTTCTCTGTGTTGCCTTTACTGTGGCTCACTTCAGTGGATAAGACTTAAGCTCCTGCAGCCATACTGCACCATGAAGCTTCATTTGAAAATGGGCAGCTGTTGCGGACCATCTATACTTTTGTGATCCAAGATGACCAACAGTGAAGCCTTCTCACATGTATGTATAACATATCAGTAGAACATTTTAACTCCATCAAAATTATTCCCTAGGAGCTCCTCCCAGGCATCATAAGGGCGAATAGTGTTCAAATATTTCATGTTTGGCTAAATGGGAAGCAGCAACATGCATTGAGCACAGAGATGTCAATGTATCTAGGGCCAGAAACAATAGAAGGCTATAAATCCCAATAGCGTGTGCCATGTATATCTAGTCTTATTTTAAAAATGGAATAAATTTACTGTAGTCCTGCCTATCACAACATTCGCAAATATTAGACATTGTAAAGATTAGCAGACGTTGAATACAACTGAATACATTTTTAGACCGTTTTCTATGGCACGGTGAAAAAGAAATTTGGATGAAAACTACTTCGTATTGGCTACCTGGCTTCTGGAATTTGTCTAGCCCTGTGCTAAAAAGCCTACAGATTTTTACGTCATGTCATCTAATCTCTATAAGCCTCTGCCAACTCTAGAAATGGTATAGGCACACAATCCAAAACTCAGTTTTAGCAGAGCACAATAGTATGCCAAATGCACCAGCCTGCTGATCCAGATTTGCTTGTCTACAGTGTATTTTAAAATTCAAAGCAATCACCGAAGAAAGACCCTGGTTTTGTTTGAACCCTTCCCCATATTCTCTGTTGCAGGTCGCTCACCTTGGTTCTCTAGAAGAGAAGTTCTCTCGCCTCTGGACTCAATGCCAGCGCTGTCAGGGAAGTTTACACGAGGACGTCCTATGCACAAGGTGAGGATAGTGGAAAAGTGATGTGAGATTTTAACAGAGCATAATGCGGAAGATTTATTTTTATGGAAGCTGTATGACCTTTTTTTGGGGACACAATGCAGTTGACTGTCATCACTTTGTCAATGACTACTCATTATTGGGACCTCACGTAGCTTCCCGGTCATTTGTGAGAGCTTAGACAGGCTGGCAAGAGCTGCTCTGTGTCTGGGCCTTTTGGTGCCAGTTTGATCAGGGCATATTGCTATTTAATGATCACACTGATATGCTGCTGGCCTCATATAGAAAAATTACTGCGCATCACACCTGTTGCTTAGTGGTAACCAAATAGACCGTCCACATCGGTATGGCATTGATTTCACAGGGCGATTCACATCGCATCAGACATGACTTATCTCACTTTGGTACAGTGTCACCCTCTAATCTGTGCTCCTGTATCGACAATTCCCAAGGGAAAAACAAACTGGAGCTTATCCAGCTACCAATTCCCTGCTCCGCTCACCAGCTGCCAGGGGTGGGGTGAATATGGCCCTCTGCACATGTGTGCTCAGAATATGGCTCCCAAAAGATCCTTTATCAAGGCAGCTGAGGGAAAACTGTCTATCCCAGTGCCCGGGACCTGATGGCAGGTGCTGGCTGCACAGAACCGTTGAAGAGACACCTCATGTCTAGTTTGGGTACAAAGGTCTATGAGAAAAGTCAGAGAGACTGACAGCAGCATTGCTTTATGGCAGGTTTGTTTTCTTTGCGAACAGTTTTAAATTTACAGCATTCATAAATTATGGGAAGGGGGGGTGTGGGCAATTTTGTTTTAATTTCTATTTACTGTGGATAGCACAGGAATTTCAGTTGGTGATTATGTGACCTATGTTTGATTTTTAACTGCATCTATTTTCAGATACACAGATTTGTATATCCTAGATACATCAACACGCCCCCTACCCATATACCCCCTTAGGCCATATGGATGTTAAAGAGGATGGTCTACTACTCAGGACCCCCCTCTATAAGCTAGAATGTAGTAAGGCAGCTGACCCGACCCGTTCTTGCATTACTTGGTCCGCCATTTACTATATTCGCCACACACCAGGGGTCTTCTCTAACCTTCAGACATCTGTTGCCTCAAGAAGCCAAACCCACATAGATCAATCAGCTTCTATATAAAAGACCAGGCACCCCCAAGCTCGAGATAAGCAAGGATCCCAGTCGTCAGACCCCATTAATGATACTTTGACAAGGGTTTAAAAGGGAGTAAATAGAATTGGAATTATTGTATATTGTTGTACTTTTAGCTAAAAGAATGTTCACTCTCTTTTCATAGCTATAAAATGAAGGAAAATGCCCCTGTTTAATTGCGGGAATAAAAGTGTCATGGGGTGAAAGGAATATCACATACAACTGGTACTGATTTATTGGCTTGCGATAGTTGCAGTCAACAAGTCCATGTTCTGTTTGCCAGCTGTGTCATAATGCAGGGAGTGTCGGCATGTGACTCGGGGTTTTCTTAAGGTACAAGTAACAGCAGGGTGGTATAATACATATGGTCGGCAGGTTGGCATTCATTGCTGGATTACAGCAGTAGGGTCGGGTGTCTTCATTGGGCATTAAAGACTGAAGTTTAACGCCTATAAAGAATACATTTTCACTAAACAACTTTCCCCCCTAAAATTAGAGAATAACCTGAACAGGGTGATTCTTGGGCCATACTATTGGAATGCTCGTAGTCATAGGCCACGGCAAAAAACTACCTCCTTTTCACTTTTGTCTGCTGAACCCAGAAGGATGTTAAAATGAGCCCAAACTAAACCAGAGAATGTTGCAGCCTGAGAAGGACTTAACACAGTCCCTTTGTCAGAGTTGCCTCTCCAGTTGTACCTCATCAACAACTACAGAGAGCCCCAGGGTAAGAACAGTCTGGATGTACACGCAGCAAAACTCGGTGGTAGCCAATGACCACAATATTTTGACTCAAATTGGTGGGGGTGCGGGGTGCCAGACCACCCCATATCAGCTAGTAATGAACTATAGGCTATCACTTAAAAAAGGCTTGACAACCCCTTAAAAACCGCATTTTAGTTTTGACTTTTGCTGCCTCACCAAAAGCAAACAAACTACAATGGATCTGCTCCCCAATCTATTAGAAATGGTGTGCCTAGTGTCGCAAGTTATGGACCAAATAACTAGTTGGCCAGTTCACATAGGATAGTGGGTATGGTCCTGGTCCATGTGGATAGGCAATCTGCCCTACAAGTAATTAACTGCAGCATAAGGCCTCATGCACACGACCGTTGTTTTGGTCCGCATCCGAGCCACAGTTTTTGCGGTTCATATGCGGACCCATTCACTTCAATGGGGCCGCAAAAGATGCGGACAGCACTCTGTGTGCTGTCCGCATCCGTTGCACCGTTCCGTGGCCCCGCAAAAAAAAATATAGCATGTCCTATGTCCTAGGCATTTTTACAATGGGCCGCAAATTGCGGAAGGCACACGGGCAGCTTCCATTTTTTGCGGATCAGCAGTTTTGCGGACCGCAAAAAACAGCACAGTCATGTGCATGTAGCCTAACAGGCAGAACCGGATTGACAGATATCCTTTTACAGACTGGGTAGCTCAAAGTTGATCCAGAGGAAGGCAAAAAACCCTAATAAGGTAGAAGCCAATGTTCCCCATTTTAGGGGGAAAAAATCCTTCAAATCTGCAATCCGACATTCAGACTAACTCCCTGGAGCAACAACCGTTCTCAACAAATCTTATGACTATAGCCTGGAATATTATTACACTCCAGAAATACATCCAGGCCCCTCTTGAATTCCTTTATTGTACTCACCATCACCACCTCCTCAGGCAGAGAGCTCCATAGTCTCACTGCTCTTACCGTAAAGAATCCTCTTCTATGTTTGTGTACAAACCTTCTTTCATCCAGACATGGAATATGTCTTTTGTCACAGTCCTGAGTATACATAGATTATGGAAGAGATCTCTGTACTGACGCTTGAGGAGAGATCTGATAACCATGTATAAATATATCAGCCCTGACCAAAGTAATAAAGTATCACTCAACCCATCCTTTTTTGTCTAATATTTGAAATCTATCAATGTGTAGCACTGTAAATCCTTCTCCTTTGCTTCACAGTCGCGACTGTCCCATATTCTACATGAGAAAGAAAGTACAAAAGGACCTTGATGACCAAGAAAAGCTGATCCAGCGATTTGGACCTCCTGCATGGTAACCACCATAACCTTCATGTGAAGACCAAACACACAGACTCCATGACTACAACATTGGGTCAAGAGTTGGCAACCATAAGCTTCCTCCAACATGTACCAGAGTTTTCCCATCTAAAAGCTAGATATTTCTGATCTCCAGGCATCAAACATCAGCAGACTGCAAATATCACCATTTTGTTTCTTAGTCTCATCAAGGTGTCCTGAAGGAAACTGGTTTGTTGGTCTTATCTGGGTTTTAGATACACTAAATCAAAATTTTAATCAACCACTTGGGTTGTTCTTATACTGGTTTAAGTAGCCTCCATCATTTGTCTGTTACAGGGACGATGACATTTGCTGTGGACTGTCTTTATTCAGTTGCTCTGAGGGATGTAATACAAAGTCACTGGCAGACAATGCCTTTCTCGCAGATTATTGATAGATTTTCACTATAGTTTGGGATTCATTTCACCTAATTAAGAAACTTTTGTAATGTTTTGTACCAATATGGAATAAAATAGTTTTGAATTTGTTATGTTGGTGTCATGTTTGCCTTAACCATGCAGATCTATGGAAGATAATTTCTGATTTAGGCTACTTTCACACTCGCGTTTTGTGCGGAGCCGTCATGGACAGCTCCGCTCAAAGAATTCAACAGTCTGCCTCAATTCAGAAAGGATCCATTTGTATTATTCTTTAACATAGCCAAGACGGATCCGTTTTCTATTATGCCAGATTGTGCCAGGGAAAGTGGATCCATCCCCATTGACTTACATTGTGTGCCAGGACGGATCCGTTTGGCTCAGTTTTATCAGACAGACACCAAAATGCTGCAAGCAGCGTTTTGGTGTCGGTCTCCAAAGTGGAATGGAGACGGAACTGATACAAACTGATGCATTCTGAGCGGTTCCTTATGCATTCAGAATACATTAGGGCAAAACTGATCCGTTTTGGACCGCTTGTGAGAGCCCTGAACGGATTTCAGAGACAGAAAGCCAAGACGCGAGTGTGAAAGTAGCCTAACATTTATTCTGATGTTGAGTCCTTTCTTACCAAAGATTAATAATGTTTGTGGTCTGATCACACTTAAAAGATACAGGAAGACAACAATGTAGTGTTATAATTTCAGCCCTGATTCAGACGACTGTATTTTCCATCCTTGTGCACAACTGACAGTTCACGGACCCATTAGTCAGTGGTTGAATTCACACTCGCTGTATGCGCCATTCTTGTCATTTTTCTGTCTTGAACTTAATCATTCAAGTGTATTGATGCACAAAGAGAGGCCTGAAGATGATGAGCGTATAGGTTTTATTATCGATCTTCACACCAAGGATGAGATTTTGTACATCATCTCTAGGTGAAGGCATTCAATGCCGACTCATCCTGATTTGGTACTTCTGCAGAGCGTCGTTTTAGAAGCCACCCCAGGTATTGGTAAAAACGCTTCAAAAACAGGTGAGGCTAGTTTCACATCTCTGTTTTTTTAAATCTGCAGAGGAACAGCCTGCCGGAGTTTACTGTATCTGCCCTAGCTGGATACTGAAGTTCACACCCCATTGACTACAGTTGGATCTGGCCTTTTTCCAACGGATGTTTTTTTAGTTTGGGTTCACACCTGAGCGTATTCGATAAGCGCTGTTTACAGGCGTTTTTATTGGGTGTTTTTGGGGCGTATTTTGGAAACGCGCATGTTCTTGCTATTGACAACAGAGGCGTACAATGAAAAACAGAGGTGTTATGCACGACAATACGCCCCAAAGAAGCTCCTGTACTTCTTGGGGTGTAGGGTGTTTTACAGCGCGTTCGTACCCCCTGTAAAGCGCTCAGGTGAGGACCATGCCCATAGGGAAACATTGGTTTTTGCCTATTGAGCGTTTTACAGCGCGTAGGAACGCGCTGTAAAACGCTCAGGTGTGAACCTAGCCTTAGGTCTTGGCTGTTCAAAAACCAGTGTATGGTCAATGGGGTCCGGCAATGAAAGGCTGGATAGAGTGAATTTCCAGTAGAGGAACAGCCTGCCAGATTTAAAAATGGAGATGTGAAAATAGCCTAAGCACTTCTGCAGGGGTTGGAATACTGCTAATGACTGAGATGGCGAATGTTTTATCCCAGCCTTGAGATGTCTTTATATAAGTAATGCCATCTTGGTGAATGTTCAGCACGGTGGCTCAGTGGTTAGCACTGGTGCCTTGCAGTTCTGGGTTTGATTCCGACCAAGGACAACATCTGCATGGAGATTGTATGTTCTCCCCATGTTTGCGTGGGTTTCCTCTGGGTTCTCCGATTTCCTACACTCCGAAGACATAGGGAACTTATATTGTGAGCCCCATTGGGGAAAGCTTGATGCTCGCCACATGTGTTTTTACTCCTTGTACTACTTTGACACTCTTAAAAAAAAAAAACTTACGAGTATGTTCGCACAGAGGTTTTTTTTTTCTGTGCTGAATAAACCTCGTGCAGAATCTGCTTCAGGAATCCTTGTGGTTTTTTAACATGCTCTTTAGATGGTTTTGACATGCTTTTCATCGTGGCAATGTCAATGGGAACTCTGGATGTGGATTTTGCATCAAGAATGGGCGTCAATTGTTATTATTCTGCAGTGCAGTTTTTAAAGGCCTATGAGGCATTAGAACAGCATAGGAGTTTGCGATGACCTGCCTGTTCGTTATCGAGCCGCCTGAGACCAGGCGCAGGAGGTTACGGTTATGTCATCATGACCATCTGCGCTGGGATGCGTCAGGTTGGGAGAGGTATGTGGCCTATGGCTGAGGGGAATAGAAGTCAGGTGAGTTTATTTTATTTTTTATTTTATTTATTTTTTATGTCTGCATTATTGGGGGGAGGTGGGTACATTAATAGAGACCAGAGCACTACAGAGTGCATTACAGGGGCGGTGTTATAACTACAGAAAAGCATAAGAACTATAGTGGCACGGCAGGGGGCATTAGAGCTGCGCTGGGCATTTTTTATATTGAGAGCAATGCAGGGGCCATTATAAATACCAAGGGTATTGCAGGAGACATTATAACTACCGGGGACCCTCTAGGGAGGCTTTATTACTATGGGCTCTATAGGTGTTACTTGTTACTTCTGGGGGCACTATGGTGGCATTATTACTACTTTATTACAATTTTATTCGGGGCATTCCTAATTGGGGTATGTTGGTGAGAATTATCGCTATTTGGTGTACTGTAGGGGGGGCACTATTTCGATTAAGAGCAGCCTGGGAGCACTCTTACTATGGGGCAGGGACTATCTGTATAGTACAATTTTTTTTTTTGGTAGTGAAGTATTTGGGGGTCATTGGGGCACACAGTGGGCACAGTGTTGGGGGTAACAGCAGGATAAAAATGTTGGGGCACCTAGAGAGGGAGGATGATGGAAAAGTTAGGAAACAAAGATGTCTGTGTGACAAGCTCTGCACCCACAAGACATGACTGAAAGAAGCTGTCAAGGCAGTCTGGCCTGAATGGAGATGATGAGGAAGGAGAACATCTACAAAAGAGGAGACTAGAATGTAAGGGGTATGTGATCCGATTTTGTGTTGTATCATATTTGAAATGAACGCGGCCATCAGCTGGATATTATTTTCTATGTGTGGCCTATAGGGATGAGCGAACCGACTTCGGATGAAACATAATACTTTGTTTGAATCTTGTACGGAGCAAGTGCTCTGTATAGTATTAGGATGTATTGGCTCAGATGAGCCGAAGTTATTACTTCACGAAGTCTTGCGAGACTTCGCATAATAACTTCATAAATGAATTTCTAAAAAAACATTTCTCAAACTCTGGTTCGGTTCCAAGGTACCAGCGAATACATTCTAATACTGTACGGAGCCCTCATCCGAAGTCTATTCACTCATCCCTAGTGGCTATACAGGTCCTTCTAAAAAAAATTAGCATATTGTGATAAAGTTCATCATTATTTTCTGTAATGTACTGATAAACATTAGACTTTCATATATTTTAGATTCATTACACACAACTGAAGTAGTTCAAGTCTTTTATTGTTTTAATATTGATGATTTTGGCATACAGCTCATGAAAACCCAAATTTCCCATCTCAAAAAATTTGCATATTTCATCCGACCAATAAAAGAAAAGTGTTTTTAATACAAAAAAAGTCAACCTTCAAAAAATTATGTTCAGTTATGCACTCAATACTTGGTCGGGAATCCTTTTGCAGAAATGACTGCTTCAATGCGGCGTGGCATGGAGGCAATCAGCCTGTGGCACTGCTGAGGTGTTAAGGAGGCCCAGGATGCTTCGATAGCGGCCTTAAGCTCATCCAGAGTGTTGGGTCTTGCGTCTCTCAACTTTCTCTTCCCAATATCCCACAGATTCTCTATGGGGTTCAGGTCAGGAGAGTTGGCAGGCCAATTGAGCACAGTAATACCATGGTCAGTAAACCATTTACCAGTGGTTTTGGCGCTGTGAGCAGGTGCCAGGTCGTGCTGAAAAATGAAATATTCATCTCCATAAAGCTTTTCAGCAGATGGAAGCATGAAGTGCTCCAAAATCTCCTGATAGCTAGCTGCATTGACCCTGCCCTTGATAAAACACAGTGCACCAACACCAGCAGCTGACATGGCACCCCAGACCATCACTGACTGTGGGTACTTGACACTGGACTTCAGGCATTTTGGCATTTCCCTCTCCCCAGTCTTCCTCCAGACTCTGGCACCTTGATTTCCGAATCACATGCAACAGTCCAGTGCTGCTTCTCTGTAGCCCAGGTCAGGCGCTTCTGCCACTGTTTCTGGTTCAAAAGTGGCTTGACCTGGGGAATGCGGCACCTGTAGCCCATTTCCTGCACACGCCTGTACACGGTGGCTCTGGATGTTTCTACTCCAGACTCAGTCCACTGCTTCCGCAGGTCCCCCAAGGTCTGGAATCGGTCCTTCTCCACAATCTTCCTCAGGGTCCGGTCACCTCTTCTCGTTGTGCAGCGTTTTCTGCCACACTTTTTCCTTCCCACAGACTTCCCACTGAGGTGCCTTGATACAGCACTCTGGGAACAGCCTATTCGTTCAGAAATTTCTTTCTGTGTCTTACCCTCTTGCTTGAGGGTGTCAATGATGGCCTTCTGGACAGCAGTCAGGTCGGCAGTCTTACCCATGATTGCGGTTTTGAGTAATGAACCAGGCTGGGAGTTTTTAAAAGCCTCAGGAATCTTTTGCCGGTGTTTAGAGTTAATTAGTTGATTCAGATGATTAGGTTAATAGCTCGTTTAGAGAACCTTTTCATGATATGCTAATTTTTTTAGATAGGAAATTTGGGTTTTCATGAACTGTATGCCAAAATCATCAATATTAAAACAATAAAAGGCTTGAACTACTTCAGTTGGTGTGTAATGAATCTAAAATATATGAAAGTCTAATGTTTATCAGTACATTACAGAAAATAATGAACTTTATCACAATATGCTAATTTTTTTAGAAGGACCTGTATATTCGGCTGAGTTAGAGACCCCTGCTTTAAATACAAAGTACCGGTACATACATACCTTGGGAGCCAAGGCTAGTTTTCTGGTCAGTGTCCCATTGGATGACTATAACTAATATTGGGAAAACAATATATTTTTTAAAACAATAATTTTATGCGTTTTTAATAATTTAAGTAGCATGAAATACGTCTCTAATATTCTTTACCTTGGGGGCATGTTTTTCCTGTGCCGCTTGTATAGGCTTCCAGATGTTGCAAGGGAAATGACAGCTGCAAAAAATATATATATATTTTTTTTTTTTTTGCAACCTGGTTATGTTTTATCCCTGCTAATTTTGCCTTCTGAAGCATGTTTTTGAAGATACCTGTTGTGGTAGGGTCCACCACAATGTATGTTTTCTGCAGGAGGAATGAAAGACTGACTTGGATTTGCAGTTCACAGTAGCGGTTTAGATCCACATAAGGATTAGCCCCATTGTCAATTGTGGCTAATCCTCGCAGAGGATATGCCAAAAGTCGAATAAAGAAAAATGTAACATGAAAATACTCTAAGGGGGAGGGATGTTATTAAAGGTGTTGTTCCGTTAAGACAACTTATTTCCTATCCACAGGCCCCAGTGGCCGCACCCCTGCTGATCTTAAGAACAGGGGTTTGTGCAGGGGTGGACTGGGAACCTAAAATTGGTCACGTGTTGTAGGCAAATCTGAATTGACAGAAGGTAGGGCAACACAAGTAAGCAGGGCCAGCAATACTGTAGTGCAGCACAAAATCCCACCCCCACAGAACCAAATACTGCAGTTCAGCACAAAATACCAGCACCCTCGCTGCACTATTCAAGTGTATCACTGTCCTGAGGACAGGGGCAAATTGGGAACTTAACGTGGGCCTGGAAAAAAATAAAAAAATAAAATTGGCTTCCTTGTTTTGGGTGGATACAAATTTTCATAAGGTGGGACAGGACAAGTGGGTGGGGTCAGCAATACCAGTACAAAATGCCACCCCAGCAGAGCCAAATACCACAGTACAGGACAATATACTACCCCGAAGCTGTCCTTCTGTGGTAGCCAGCACCAGTTGCCACATTTTATCCTCTTCCTCCTCATCCAGTTGTCTCCGATTAAGATATGGAGCAGGGGCCCTTAGAGGTGAGATGTGGGCCACAAGAACCTACCTTCAGAATCCTGCCTGGACTGCCCCTAGTAATGAACTCTCTTCCAGCCTGTCACCCTGCTCTGTCCCTGCTCTATTTGTACTCAGCCCTATATAGTGGCAGTATGAGGGTGAGCACTGGGGCAGAGAGCCATGAGCTCCTGTGCCCTAGTGTAATATTCATTTGAACAAGTAAGTTTAGGAGGGCATCTGTGACTGCCAGCCAGGTATCTAATTGCATTATGCACCCAGTGTTAACACAGAGAGGCTCAGATTATGTACCCAACCAGCAAGAGGGCTTAGGCAGCAACCTGGCCATCGGGCCTCTGGGAACTTTCCCTGTAGAGTCTATGAGCAGTCTGCCTCTGGGCTTGTGTTTCCTGTTTGAATGAAGCATCAGACACAAATATGTTCCAGTGATCGTGAGGGCCCCAGTGGTTGGACCCCCGCTGATCTCTCCAGTGGATGGGGGATGAGCTGTTGTCATGGGACAACCCCTATAATGTGGCACACGTTCACATCTTTGAGGTATTGACAATGGAATGCCAAGAAAAAGGAAAAATCCTATACTGGTAAAGCAGGGATGCTCAACCTGCGGCCCTCCAGCTGTTGTAAAACTACAACTCCCATCAGGCTTTGTGGGCATGCTGGGAGTTGTAGTTTTGCAACAGCTGGAGGGCCGCAGGTTGGGCATACCTACTGTAAAGAAATGAGAAGGCAGCATTTGGTTCCTTCACACATACTTTTTGCTCATGCCAGCTTTCTTCTATAATCTTGCGTTTAGCCTATGTAGTGTGTTTTTTAATATGCTTATCCTTTTTCTTTTTTGTGGAAAGTTTGTGCCCCTCTATATAGGAAAAAAGCACTAATAAAAACATCAGGGACGCATTGCACATGTTTTTTTTTTTGGGGGGGGGGGGGGGTTAAGCACTAAAACCAGTGGAAGATAAAGTCCAGGCAATTGGGAACAAAAAAAAACAACTTGTGTGGAAAAAAAAAAACATGTGGTTACGTAAAACCTTTAAAAATACCCCCCAAAAATTATGTGAAAAACTGCATTTTAGCAGCAAATATGACAAAAGAGAGAAGAAAAAAACAAAAAGTGTTTCAGCATAAGACACAGGAGCATTGACAGCCTGACCAGGGGTGGAGACATTTCTTCCGTGCAATGTGTCAGATAAGTTAATCTGCTTCCTTACAGATGTTATCTGCAGATTTACAAGGGATGTGTGTGTTGTCTGTATTGCAGAATACTTATTATTTTGTAATATGCAGTGACCATATGTCTTAAGCTGGCAACAAACCTCTTTCGCTAAACATACAAAGTCAAATAGCAGGAAATATCTTCTACCCCATAAATGAAATGATTTTAACAAAAATGTATCCAGCGACGCATTAATGCCTGCAGTCTGTAACGTCACACTTACTGCACATTATTTGCATTGTTAGTTGTGGCTGAACTTCAGGGCAGAAGATGGAACAGCTGCAGACCCAGCTAAAAAGTCAGAGAAAGAGCTCCTTGTTCTGCATATGAAGTGTAAAGAGGCTAAATTTAGGAAAGCAATCGCTTTTCTATTGGAAGTTTCTTTTGAAGAAGACCGCTAATATCCATTTATCAAATGCATGGTAATAAAATATATATATATATCTCCAACTGATCACCACAGGTCTGGATTCAGAACTCGCAGTGTGGGCTATAATGTCTTGACAGAACCTGCTGCTTTGGCTAATAGAGGTGTATCTTGAGTGAGGGATCCCTCTCTATGATGTGTATATAAAGGGGAACCCAGATGAAATGTAGTGTTTTCCATGAGAAGTATTTACAGTGGTTCCTCAAGTTACAATATTAATTGGTTCCAGGACGACCATTGTATGTTGAAACCATTGTAACCTGAGTAATTGGTTCCAAAGCTCCAAAATGTCATCCAAGATAAGAGAAAATGAAGATTTAAGAAAAATAAGCAGATAACTAAAACGGATAAAGCAAGTCCTTACATATAATAGTCACTAGCAACTAATACAGCTATTTTACCAGAGAAGTGGCCTTGATTGGTTGGATCTAAGTCTGAGACATTGTATGTTGAGCCTGGTTTGAACTTGCGATGATTGAGAAAAGACCATTGTGTGTTCAAAATATTGTATCCTGAGGGACCTGAGGCATAACTACTATAGCGGCAGACCATGCGACTGCTATGGGGCCCAGGGCAAGAGGGGGCCCAGTTTGGATCATCTCCTTTTCTGCTAGTGGTGAAAACTTGGTCAGCACTCTACCCTCTAAAGAAACTACTTTTAGCAAAGGAGGCTGTGGAAAAAATGGCCCAAGGGTAATTTAAATGGGTTTAGGCAGAAACCCCTCTGTCCCGTGGTTGATCCTTGCTGTGGGGCCCTTACTTCTCTATGTATGCCACTGTGAGGGACCATTGTATTAGCATATCCTTTAAATATCCTTAAATATACTGAATCTATAGTACCCGATCCAGTATACTCCCTTTTCCTGCACAGCAAGTAACCCCTACTCTAAACTCAGAGATCACTGGAGCCCCTGTCCTCTGCTGTTTAACCGTTTAAATCCCGCAATTGTCATGATCAGAAGGAGAAACTGAGAGGGGACAGAGATTCTCAGTTAAACGACCAATGGGAGGAACCCTTTGATGACATCACTAGGAATCTGTGGTGAGATCCAAGAACATGTTTCTATTAAGGGCGGACAGCCCAGTGAACTTCTGCATGGATGGATTGTCTGATTAAAAGAATGACATGTAGTGATCCGTTCTGTACTGCAAGTGAAACATTTGGTTGACCACATGGACGAGCCCATCACAACAGAGCGTCACACCAGTTCTACTCCCAGGATCATGGTGTGGGGTGGCATAAGATACGTTAGCTGGACCCCTCTAATCTTCATTTAAGGTACATGAACAGCATGGCATTACATTGATTTGATCATGGAACCAGTGGCACAGGTCGCATGTTGCTTATGCTCCTGTGTCTTGTCTCCCATCGAGCACATCCAGGATGCAATCGATCAGCAATTGAAAGGAAGCTGCCAGCAACAGATCTTCCGTGCCCAAGTGGATTTAGGGTGGCAGAACATTCCTCAGCAAATAACCTCACTGATAGCATGCCAAGGCCTGCAAGTGCTTGTATTTCTGCACGTGGTGCTCATACTTGATACTAAATAAATCAAAATGTTTTGAGTATTTTGGTTAAAATTTTTTACAATTTGCATATCATTAACATGTCGATCAATCCTGTGATTTCCATAATTCAATGACTTACTTCTTGGTGCTACAGTTCATTGTTGAAGAGTGTAAATAAATATCCTCATGACCAGAGCAACTTGTACATATAACTTTCTAGCCTTAATTATAATGATTGCTGTATGCCATAATAAAAGAATAAACACTGAAAAGGAATTTTCTCCTGCGTTTTTGGTAAAATACAGTTGTAAAAAAAAAAGTAATAATTGCTATAGTGAAAAGAAGGGAAATCAAAGTGAATCCAGTCCCTTTTGTTTAGTAAAAAGGTGTCAGGTTGTATATAGGAATCTGCTCCCTGCATTGCATTGGTCACCAGTTGGTTCATAATGGGGATGTGTACTGTGACTTCATATATTGATCAATTTTGTGGTGTAGCTGGCAATGTCTCAAGCTATTTCCATGCAGTTTGTCATTATATACTGTTTAGTCAGCTCCAGTACATGCCATGAGTCGTAGGATGGTGTAACTGGTGATAGGATTCTGTACTTTAAACCTTTAAAGTGCACCAAGACAGATGATTTGCAGCCAGTCTGGCAGTAATTGATGAACCATCTTGGTCTCTTACTGTGGTGCCTGTTGGTGCCCACAGACATTAAGTTTCAAAGTATGCAGGTCATTTAAAATATCTACATGGGGTGTTGCCTCGATGTTAACATTATAACGACCATCCAATAATACTGAATTTCCCCTACAGTTATGCTGTAAGAGAATTTAACACTTTCTTCTTAGGTCCATAATAGATTGTTGGAGATGCCAGCAACAGTGATGGCCAGTTCACTGTGTTCGCCCGCGAACACATGCGAGCTGCCATCTTTTCTCACAAGTCCGTCGATGCACAGGTAAGCCTTGTGCCGCGAGCCGGTCTGAAACAAATGTGGTCACCAGGAGCAGGCAGTTCCGAGAACAGCCCCCGGGGGCCTTCATCGGGTTGTTCTCAGAGCTGCCTGCTCCTGGTGACCGCATTTGTTTCAGACCGGCTCGCGGCACAGGTAAGGGCTTACCTGTGCATCGCCGGACTTGTGAGAAAAGATGGCAGCGAACACAGTGAACTGGCCAGCAATGGGACACCCTTGGTTTCTGGGGCTTTTTTTTTTTTGTAAAAAGGGATTGTAAAGAGCAAGCAATATCTTTAAATGAGTTCTACAATATTTTGATATTGGTAGCCTATCTCCAGGATTGGTCCTTATTATCGGATCGGTGGTGGTTTGACTCCCGGCAGTTTCACCACTCAGCTGTATGAAGAGGCTGTGGCGCTCCATGAGCGCTTAGGCCTCTTCCTAGGCCATGTGATGTCACATGGCCTAGACGCAGCTCAGTCCCTTTCAAATGAATAGGGCTGATCTCTGATTCCAAGAGCAGCCAATTGATAGTGCTGTGCTTGGTAAGCTGTGAGGAGGCTGCCACACCCACTGGAGCTGTCTCAAAAAGCTGGTCGGTGGGGGTGTTGGACCACCACTGATCACAGATTGATGACCTATCCTGAGAATAGCCCATCAATTTGAAAATCCTGGAGAGCCCCTGAGAAAATCTAGGAAAATCTAGTGTTTTGTCTTCTGTTGGGAAATGTTGAGATTTTCATTGGCCTATACTGCAAAAATGAAAGAGTCTCTGTTGCAAAAGCTGTCTCTAATGTAGAGGGGAAGAAACATCAATCTTCTCCTATTAATTTGCTTGATATTCTGGTTTGACACAAACTGCTGGTCATTGATCAGTCAGTCTGTTGTCCCATCCATCATTTTAACATTAAAGGGAACTTGTCACCGGGATTTTGTGCATAGGACATGGGTTGCTAGATGGCCGCTAGCACATCCGCAATATCCAGTCCCCATAGCTCTGTGTGCTTTTATTGTGTAAAACGATTTAATACATATGCAAATTAACCTGAGATGAGTCCTGTCCCTGACTTAACTCATGTTATGGGACTCATCTCAGGTTAATTTGCATATGTATCAAATCGTTTTTATTACACAATAAAAGCACACAGAGCTATGGGGACTGAGTATTGTGGATGTCTTAGTGGCCATCTAGCAACACATGTCCTCAGCTCTATACACAAAATCCCGGTGACAGGTTCCCTTTAAGCACATTGAGTTAAGGCAGTTAAGCAATAAAATGAATCAAAGCAATCATTATTAGATGACATTGTAATGTCTTCAGGGCCTAAGCTTCACGCACAAATAGACATGTCAACAGTGGAGAATAGTTGGTCTGCATCTTGTTCTACTCCCAATGCAGGAGGAGGTTTTGTGTGCCAGTCTTCCAAACTACACTGAACAAAAATATAAACGCAACACTTTCGGTTTTGCTCCCATTTTGCATGAGCTGAACTCAAAGATCTGAAACATTTGCTACATACACAAAAGACCCATTACTCTCAAATATTGTTCACAAATCTGTCTAAATCTGTGTTAGTGAGCACTTCTCCTTTCCCGAGCTAATCCATCCCACCTCACAGGTGTGGAATATCAAGGTGCTGATTAGACAGCATGAATATTGCACAGGTGTGCCTTAGACTGCCCACAATAAAAGACCACTCTGAAATGTGCACAGTTTTGCCTTACTGGGGGTGTGTGTCAGAAAACCAGTCAGTATCTGGTGTGGCCTCACACAGTACAACACATCTCCATCGCATAGAGTTGATCAGGTTGTTGATTGTGGCCTGTTGAATGTTGGTCCTCTCCTCTTCAATAGCTGTGCGAAGTTGCAGAATATTGCCAGGAACTGGAACACGCTGACGTATACGCCGATCCAGAGCATCCCAAACAATGGGTGACATGTTCGGTGAGTATGCTGGCCATGCCAGAACTGGGATGTTTTCAGCTTCCAGGAATTGTGTACAGATCCTTGCAATATAGGGCCGTGCATTATCATGCTGCAACATGAGGTGATGGTCATGGATGAATGGCCCAACAAAGGGCCTCAGGATCTCGTCATGGTATCTCTGTGCATTCAAAATGCCACCAATAAAATGCACCTGTGTTCGTTATCCATAACCCCATCGCCACCATGGGCCACTCGATCCACAACGTTGATGTTGGCAAACCGCTCACCCACACAACGCCACACACGCTGTCTGCCATCTGCCCTGAACAGTGAAAACCGGGACTCATCCGTGAACAGAACGCCTCTCCAACATGCCAGACGCCATTGAATGTGAGCATTTTCCCACTCAAGTCGGTTACGATGACAAGCTGCAGTCAGGTCCAGACCCCAATGAGGATGACAAGCATGAAGATGAGCTTCCCTGAAACGGTTTCTGACAGTTTGTGCAGAAATTCTTTGGTTATGCAAACCGATTGTTGCTGTGGGTGGCTGGTCTCAGACGATCGTGGGTGAACATCCTGGGCTGGTGTGGTTACACGTGGTCTGCGGTGGTGAGGCCAGTTGGATGTACTGCCAAATCCACTAAAACTCCTTTGGAGACGGCTTATGGTAGAGAAATGAACATTCATTGCATGGGCAACAGCTATGGTAGACATTCCTGCAGTCAGCATGCCAATTGCACGCTCCCTCAAACGTTGCAACATCTGTGGCTGTGAGATCAAACTGCACATTTCAGAGTGGCCTTTTATTGTGGGCACACACCTGTGCAATATTCATGCTGTCTAATCAGCACCTTGATATGCTACACCTGTGAGGTGGGATGGATTATCTCGGCAAAGGAGAAGTGCTCACTAACACCGATTTAGACAGATTTGTGAACAATATTTGAGAGTAATGGGCCTTTTGTGTATGTAGAAAATGTTTCAGATCTTTAAGTTCAGTTCATGCAAAATGGGAGCAAAACCAAAAGTGTTGCGTTTATATATTTTTTCAGTGTATGTTATTTGATCATTCAAGAAACCAGCAAAACCCTTGAGGTAGATGTCTCTAGTCATTTTATGGGGCTTGGTTTGTTTACAAATCAGCGCACCAGGTGTACCAGCGTTCAATAGCCTGATGTGAGCAAACACTGGAGATTATCCCTCGTTATCGTATATTAACACTAGTGCTAGTAAATCACTGTATAGATGCAGGGCAATTTCAGGAGCAGTTTGGTTATATCGTGGTGATAAAATCTTGGTAAGTAAATATGAAGTCATTTAGTCTTGTTCAATTGCACATTACAAGAGGAAGAAATAGACATTTAATGGAAAATGGCTAAATGCTTGTCCTGGTATTTTCTCTGGGGTATCGTCGAAGGCAAAAGTCAAACAAGCTTGGAAAACATCCAAGTAAGGGCTTATGCACGCGAATGTATTTTCTTTCCGTGTCCGTTCCGTGTTTTTTGCGGACTGTATGTGGAACCATTTATTTCAATGGGTCCGCACAAAAAAAAATGAAGTTACTCCGTGTGCTTTTCGTATATCCGTATTTCTGTTCAGCAAAAAAATTGAATGTCTTCCTATTGTCCATATTACCGACAAGGATACTACTGTTCTATTAAGGGCCAGCTGTTCCATTCCGCAAAATACGGAGTACACATAGACATCATCAGTATTTTTTGCAGATCCATTTTTTACGGACAGCAAAATACAAACAGCCCTATGGCTAGTGAGACTGATGTAATGTTGCCTCAACCCCTCTTTTTGCTATTAATGTGACATTAAATATGGAATAATAGAAAAAAGAAAGGATCAGTACAGGTTGGAGGGCAAAGTCATAGTTGAAATTTTCTATCTACATGGCCCCAAATTGTGAGATTCTTGATTTTCTTTGTTTGAAGGGGTTTGGCAATTGAGTTGGCCAGGGGAGCTGCTGGAGATCCTAAAGAGAATGTTGTATAATTCTTGGGGTTTAGATTGTAAAAATTGGAGCTACTGGCATCATATTAGGCTCTCTTCTCTTGTTTGTTGTGGCTATGACACAGTATGGGATCTAGTCTGTCCTTCAAATCTGATGCAATTTGCAATCAGGGACAGACTGGCCATAGACCTTAGGGAAATTTCCTGGTGGGACAATGCACAGGGGCCCACCAGAGCCCTCCTACTGACCGAGTACATAACGATCTGACTCTTTGACTCTGTGTTAATTAATACTGGGAGCATCCGATAATTACATTTCTGGCCGGCGGCTGCAGGTGCCCTCCTAAATTTAATTATACAATTAAATACTGCAGCAGGTCACAGGAGCCCATGACTCTCTGGCCCACTGTTGTTCTTCATAGCCCACAAGCTACTATGAGAGGCAGTGTACAAATGGTGCAGGGACGTAGGAGTGCACCGCAGAATGGGGCAGGTGTTTTTTTTTTTCTTCCAACAACAGGGGCATTATAGGGGTCATTACTAAGTGAGGTCCAGGCTGAATGCCAAAGGTAGGGTTGGGCTGTTGCTGTGACCAACATCTCACCTCCTAGGCCCCCTGCTCCATATCTTAATGAGAGACAACTGGAGGAGGAAGCTGGTGCAGGCCACCACAAAAGGGCAGTATATTGTGCTGTACTGTGGTATTTGGTTCTGCTGGGGTGTTATTTTGTGTGTTTTTGTGCTATTTTCTTGTGTTGACCACCTTCTGTCAATTTGGAACTGCCTACGATATGTGAGCCACTCAGTGATGTAGCTAAAGGCTCATGGGCTCTGGTGCAAGAGTTCAGCTTGGGCCTTCCCTTCGTGGCAAGGGGCAGGGGTTGCCCCTAGCCTTTATGCTGCCTGAGGTAAAAATTGAAACGGCACCCCCCCCATACCAAATTCACAACCTACCAGCCCTACTGTTATAAAGACATACAGCGCTACAAAACATACAGGGTAATACAGCTCCACATACGTCTTACATCCAGTGGTGTAGACATTCTCTCCTCATCATCTTCATTCAGACCAGACCGACTTGATATCATCTTTCAGCCATCTCTTCTCTCTGCAGAGTTTGACGAACAGACATCTTAGTTTTCTACTTTTCCAATCAGCCTCCCACCTTCTCAACACCCCATCCTGCCACCCCCAATACTGTGCCCTCGGTGCTCCCCAATACTATACCGAAGAAACAGTCCCCTTGAAAATACTAATACCACACCGATAGTGCCCTCTTAAATAATTTTTGATCACACAGTGCCCTTATATAAATAATTGCACCCAGCAAATAGTGCCCCTTACACTAATAGTGCCCCAAACATAATGTCCTCCAAAAATACTTGTGCTAAACTGGTACTGTGCCAGGGTGACCCCCACAGTAATAGTGGATAATAGTGCATAGTGTTAACAGTGCTCCAATAATAATAGGGATGAGCGAATCGACTTCGCATACAACATCCAAAGTTGATTCGAATAAAACTTTGTTTCAATACTGTACAGAGCGAGCGCTCCGTACAGTATTAGAATGTATTTGATCCGATGAGCCGAAGTTATTACTTTGTGAATTCTGGCAAGGCTTTACATAACTTCATAAATTGATTTCTACTGTAAAAAAACATTTTCCGAACTCGGGTTTGGTTCGCTCATCCCTTGTAATAATGCCCCAATTGTGTCCATACTAGTAATCATGTTTCCCATAGCCCCCCAGTGGTAATACTTCTCCTTATAATGTATGCTACTAGAAAAATGCCCCCAATATGTGCCAGTACAAAAATAACCCCTTTCAATGTGCGCCACTACAAAAAATACCCCTTTATAATGTGCTCCAGTGCGACAAATACCCCCTTATAATCTGTGCCAGTACAAAAAAATACCCCCTTATGTGCCAGTACAAAAAATACCCCTTTATATTGTGCGCCAGTACAAAAAAAACAGCACTCATTGTTGTCCACTTTATAAGACTCACTGCATCTTATAAAGTGAAAAAGATAGTAATTAGCGGTGCGCAAATAGAAAGGGGGCCCCCCGGTTTAGGGGCCTGGTCGCAATTGCGAATCCTGTGACCCTTATAGCCACACCACTGGACTTTTTTTTTCCCCCAGGACCCCTTTAAATTTCCAGGCCACTCCTGTTTGCAATAGAGACTTCAAACAGTTTTTCAACCTAGCTGATCACATTTTTAGCAGACAGAAGGCTGCCTTCAGCCATAGCAAATGATCATTCGCCCAATCTTTTAGACCATTGTTGGCCATAATTGGCCATTTCAGTGAACTTTACACATGGAAGACCTTATTATGGCATATGACTGCTGATGCCTGTGATTGACTGAGTGGTCAAGTGAGCAATGGACATGACATCATCACTTCTGGTTTGACAGGGACCAGAAACCCTAGGGATCTGTAGCTGGTGAGTAAAGCTTTATTCTTTGTTTTCTAAGCCTCTCTGCTTCCATGAAGGTTTTGAAAACATCAGGACAACCCCTTTAATATCAGACCCACGTTTCTGCAGAATTGAGCATACATTCCAATTCACTTTACCTTTAAAAGATAAGTCTGTTTTATCATTTCTTTTTGAGAAATCAACTTTTTATAAAGTTGTGAATTAGGGGAATGTCTATGGAATGGGAAGGAGGTTGTCACTCCGTTCATTCAGCCACTATCCTTAAAAATTAATTAATACCAAAATCATATAATAACAGCATATAATATTGTAGCCTAGGGACAAGGACTTGGATCTAAACAGGTAGGACAATTTCCATATATTGCCAGGACTGCCTTTTAAACATTTAAAGAAGCTTTGTCTGTGTGCTCTATTATCTATCAAATCATTAGACATTCAAAGAACCTTCCCCTAGGACATTTGCATGTTTCAGATAAGAGCCATCCCTTTCTATAGAGAACAGGGTTTCTACTTTACCTTCCAGTATATATATATATATATATATTTAAAAAAAAAATTTTTTATATAATATGCCAAGACTGCCAATGAACCCTCTGAAGTCCAAAACCATCATCTGTACTTTTTCTTAATGATGCATAGAGCCTTGGAAGTGCATTGAGTCCCTATAGTTCCTTGAAAGGACATTCCAGTTATTAGATTGGTAAGGATCCTACTGCTGGGACCCCCACCGATCACGAACACTGGGCCCTGTAAACTTCAGCTCCCCTTTAAAAAAAAATGGAGCTGCAGGTTGGGATTTTGAACTGCCGCTCTCAGGTCTACGGGGTCTCCAGTGGGGTTCCCAGCGGTAGGACCCTCACAAATCTAATAAATAACTTGTAACAAACGGTGTGCCTCTACAGTGAGGAACAGAAGTATTTGAACACCCTGCGATTTTGCAAGTTCTCCCACTTAGAAATCATGGAGGGGTCTGAAATTCACATTGTAGGTGCATTCACACTCTGAGAGACAGAATTTAATAGAAAATTCAGGAAATCATTGTATGATTTTTAATGAATTTGTCTTGCACTGCTGAACATAAGTATTTGAACACCTGAGAAAAATCTGTGTTAATATTTGGTAAAGAAGCCTTTGTTTGCAATTACAGAGGTCAAACGTTTCCTATAGTTGTTGACCAGGTTTGCACACACTGCAACAGGGATTTTGGCCCACTCCTCCACACAGATTTCCTCTAGATCTGTCAGGTTTCGGGGCTTTCGCTGAGCAACATAGAGTTTCAGCTCCCTCCAAAGATGTTCTATTGGATTCAAGTCTGGAGACTGGATAGGCCACTCCAGAACCTTGATATGCTTCTTACGGAGCCACTCCTTGGTTATCCTGGCTGTGTGCTTCGAGTTGTCATCATGTTGGAAGACCCAGCCACGACCCATCTTCAATGCTCTGACTAAGGGAAGGAGGTTGTTGCTCAAAATCTCACAATAAATGGCCCCATTCATCCTCTCCTTAATACAGTGCAGTGGTCCTGTCCCCTTCGCAGAAAGGCACCCCCAAAGCATGATGTTACCACCCCCATGATTCACAGTAGGTATGGTGTTCTTGGGATGCAACTCATCCTTCTTTTTTCTCCAAACGCGACGAGTGAAGTTTAGACCAAAAACTTCTACTTTGGTCTCATCTGACCACATGACTTTCTCCCATGCCTTTTCTGGATCATCCAGCTGGTCATTGGCAAACTTCAGACGGGCCTGGACATGTGATGACTTGAGCAGGGGAACCTTCCGTACAATGCATGATTTGAAACCATGACGACGTAGTGTTCTACCGACAGTCACCTTTGAAACTGTGGTCCCAGCTCTCTTCATGCCATTGACCAGCTCCTCCCTTGTAGTTCTGGGCTGATTCCTCACCTTTCTTATCAGTGATACTCCACGAGGTGAGATTTTGCATGGAGCCCCAGTCTGAATGGGCTCTGCACCTCATGGTGCCATTGAGACATAGGTTGCTAGGGGCTTGGGTTTTCTGCCCTTTCCCCTGTTCTGTTTCCCTGTGTTTTTATCTTCCCCAGGTGATGTGAGCCAGCTGGATACCGGGCAGCTTCAGGATTGGTCAGTGGGGCTGAGGGGCCAGTGATTGTTATTGGTTAAGTCGGTTGCTGTCTGGTTGCTGGGCCCTGTTCTAATTTTATCTAGGTCCTGGATTGGTTGGTGGAGCGGTTCGGCGGGAAGTCTTCCTATTTAAGAAGGTATCGTACCTGAGGAGTTCAGTCGTCGTGTCAAGATCAGAGAAGAGGCTTGTCCACGTCGGTGAAGAGGTCCGGAGGCGTCGGCGGTGAAGAAGGAGCTCCGGGTGTCGGCATCTGAAGGAAGAAAACGGCGGTGTGAAGCAGCGGTGAAGCGGCGCCTGAAGCGATAAGTGGGGCGAGTGTCGTTTGGATTCTGCGGCCCCTGAAGCAAAGAAGACCGGCATCGGAAGAAGAGTTTGCGGCTGAAGATGGACCCTAGCAGTACAGAGGCTCTCCTCGGCCACATTCGCAATAGAGCTCTTACCTGTGGCGGCGATGAATGGCTGCGCAGGTTGTTGGCCGGGGAGGTGCTGATGTCGCAGGGTACCGGTACGCAGCGAAACAAAGGAGTCGGGACGGCGCATGCGCCGGAAGAGGCGGTGCCAAGTTTTCATCATGTCGTGGCCGGAAGTTCGTCATCACAGGTGGCGAACCAGGAAGTGGGTGTCGCTGCTGGGGAGCTGTCGTCGGCCACCGCTACAAGGAGCTCCAGCAGGAGGAAGAGACCCAGGAGGGTTTATTCGCCGCAGAGGACCAGCAATCAGGGCAGGCACCAGCAGTCTCCTCCCAGGTCGGCGGTCTCGCAGCCTGGTTTCGAGGAGATAGCTGTGTCGCCGCCTGAAGACCTCATTCAGCCACCCAGGGGTGAGATTGCAGACAGGCAGTCATTGCTGTCTATTAACCCTAACATGTCTTTTTTGCAGGATTTAGCTGCATTGTTGTCAGATTTAGCTAAGGGAAATGGAGTAGGTTCAGTGCAGCCAGCGGAATCGCCATCAGTGGCGTGGGTGGACCCCCCGTTGCCGGCGGCTAGTTCGGCTCCTGGCGGAGGGGGTCCGGTTTTTGAAAATGCGGTAGGGGTTAATGAAGCTTGTTTAAAGGAAGCATTGTCATGTGAAGCTTCTCCTCTGGGCTTTCATCTGTCTAATGTGGTAAAAGAGAAAATTTGGCGGTGTGAGTATGTGGACATTTTGTCTCTACTGCCGTCTGCCAAAGAGGTTTTTAAGGTAGATAAAAAGACAGATGAAAGATCAGAGGAAGAAAGGCGAAGGGGTATTGTTAAATCATTTAACAATTGGTTACAGGCTTTTTCAATGTATGCTTCCATTTTAGTTAGTAAGTATCCGCAACTGGGAGTGGGTCTGTTTCAGCATGTTGATACTATATTGGAAGCTTATCGTAATTTCGGTGGGCTTTCATGGTTTCATTATGATGAAACTTTTAGACAAAAGTTGGCGGTGCATCCGGGATTAAAATGGGGCAACAAAGATGTAGGTTTATGGTTGAGTTTAATGTTACCTCAAAGGACGGTGTCAAGCAATAGGCAGCAGGTTGCGGGTTCACAGAGTTCGTTTAAGAAGGGCTTATGTTTTGCCTTTAACGAGTCGGCGTGCAAATGGTTGAGTTCGTGCAGGTATAAACATGAATGCTCCATTTGTGCGGGTCCGCATCCAATGTTTAGGTGTTTTAAAAGGCCCTTTGGATCTCAGCAGGTTGCCAATAACCGGGAGTATTCAAAGGGCGCGGACTCCAGTGATCTTGCAAAACATGCTGCCTTGGCTAGAAATATACCCAAACAAGGAGAAAGCAGAGTTATTAATTAAGGGTTTTTCAGTGGGTTTTTTCGTTCCTACTTTTAAAGGGCCAGGTTGTTTTTTAAGTGAAAATTTGAAGTCAGTTTCAGAGAATATGGATATTGTTAGAGAGAAAATTGTTAAAGAAGTAGCATCTGGTAGGGTAGCAGGCCCCTTTTGTTATCCCCCTTTTGAAGATTTTCGTGTTTCCCCTCTAGGTTTAGTGCCTAAGAAAGCTGTGAATGAGTTTAGGATTATTCATCATTTATCCTATCCAGAAAAATGTTCTTTGAATGATGAAATCGATGATCAGTTATGTTCAGTCTCTTACAGTTCCTTTGATGATGCTATAAAATTATTAAATTCATTTGGTAAAGATTGTTTAGTGGCAAAGGCAGACATTAAATCCGCTTTTCGTTTATTGCCAGTGTGCCCTGAGGGTTTCAACTCCTTAGGTTTTCAATTTGATGGGAGTTTTTTCTATGATATGTGTTTGCCCATGGGTTTCTCTTTGTCATGTTCTTATTTTGAATCTTTTTCGTCGTTTCTTCATTGGGTTTGCATGTTTAATGTTAAAGTTGGTGGTTTGCTACATTATTTAGATGACTTTTTGTTTATTGGTCCAGCAGGTTCAGAGGTTTGTTTTAGTTTATTGAATCGTTTTTATGAAGTATGTAGGTTTTTTGGTGTTCCGCTAGCGGTAGAGAAAACTGTGTTACCTTGTTGTTCTATTGAGTTTTTAGGCATAACTATTGACACCGTTGCAATGGAGTTTAGGTTGCCAGGTGAGAAAATTGAGAGGTTGTTGTCGTTAATTAGGAGAATGTTGTTAGCTAAGAAGACAACTTTAAAGGAGCTGCAAAGTCTATTGGGTTTGTTTGCTTTTGCGTCTAGGGTGATTCCAGTTGGTAGGATTTTTTCTAGGAGGTTGTATATGGCGACGAGTGGAGTGAAGTCTCCAGGAGCTCATGTCCGTTTGAAGAAAGAGCTTAACCCTTTCATGACCAAGGGTCATTGATGCCCCAATGTCCAGGTCAAAATTTACAAATCTGACATGCGTCACTTTATGTGGTAATAGCTTTGGAACACTTTTACTTATCCACGCCATTCTGAGATTGTTTTCTCGTGACACATTGTACTTCATGACAGTCATAAATTTGAGTCAATATATATCACCTTTATTTATGAAAAAATCCCATATTTACCAAAAAATTGTAAAAATTTGCAATTTTCTAAACTTCAATTTCTCTGCTTCGAAAACAGAAAGTGATACCTCATAAAATATTTATTACATAACATTCCCCATATGTCTACTTTATGTTGGCATCATTTTGGAAATGTTATTTTATTTTTTTAGGACATTACAAGGCTTAGAAGTTTAGAAGCAATTCTTAAAATTTTTAAGAAAATTTCCAAAACCCACTTTTTAAGGACTTGTTCAGGTCTGAAGTCACTTTGTGGGGCTTACATAGTGTATACCCCCATAAATGACCCAATTATGGAAACTACACCCCTCAAGTTACTTAAAACCAATTTTACAAACGTTATTAACCCTTTAGGTGTTCCACAAGAATTAAAGGAAAATGGAGATGAAATTTCTAGATTTCACTTTTTTAGCAGATTTTCTATTTTATTAATTTTTTTTCTTTAACACATTAAGGGTTAACAGCCAAACAAAACTCAATATTTATTACTCTGATTCTGCGGTTTACAGAAACACCCCACATGTGGTCGTAAACTGCTGTACGGGCACACGGCAGGGCGCAGAAGGAAAGGAATGCCATACGGTTTTTGGAAGGCAGATTTTGCTGGATTGGTTTTCTGAACGCCGTATGTTTTTTATTTTTCTACCGATCGTCTTGTGCAGGGGCTCATTTTTTGCAGAAAGAGTTGAGGTTTTTATTGGTACCATTTTTGGGTACATAAATTTTTTTGATCATTCATTATTACACTTTATGGGACAAGGTGGCCAAAAATTGGCTGTTTTGGAATAGTTTTTTTTTTTTTTTTTTTTACAGCGTTCATCTGAGGGGTTAGGTCATGTGACAGTTTTATAGAGCAGATCGTTACGGACGTGGCAATACCCAATATGTATACCTTTTCTTATTTATTTAAGTTTTACACAATAATAGCATTTCTGAAACCAAAAAAATGATGTTTTAGTGTCTCCATAGTCTGAGAGCCATAGCTTTTTATTTTTTGGGCGATTGTCTTAAATATGGGCTAATTTTTTGCGGGATTAGGTAACGGTTTGATTGGTACTATTTTGGGGTATATACGCCTTTTTTGATCGCTTGGTGTTGCACTTTTTGTGATGTAAGGTGACAAAAATGGCTTATTTTTTTACACCGTTTTTATTTTTTATGGTGTTTATTGGACGGTGTTGATGATGTGATATATTTATAGAGATGGTCGTTACGGACGCGGTGACACCTAATATGTGTGTTTTTTTTTTTGTTTTGTTTTTTTATAGGAAAAGGAAATTTATTTTTTACATTTTTATTTATTTATTTTTACTTTTATTATTTTCACTTTTTTTTTTTTTTTTATCAGTTCCCTCTTGGATCTTGAAGATCCAGTGGGGCTGATGATTGTACTATACTTTGCAATGCTCTTGCATTGCAAAGTATAATACAATCAGATGCCTGTAGGTGGCAGCACTGGACGCCTATACCATGGCAACCGGACGCCTTTGCAAAGCGTCCGGTTGCCATGGCAACCATCGGGCGCTGCGATCGCAGCAGCCCTGATGGTTGAGAGAGAGGGAGCCCTCTCCCTCTATTAACCCTATGGATGCCGCAGTAGCGGCATCTATGGGGTTACAGCAGTGTCAGCATAGAGCTGACACACGCTGCTGATGGCGGCGGCTCAGGAATGGAGCCGCCGCCATCACACACAGAAGGGGGACCGCATCGGGGGCAGGGGACGGGGCATCGCTGGAAACTGGGGAGAGGAGAGGGGGGCAGCATTTCATTATTTACAGGAAGGGGCTGCAGGAAGGGGCGGACCGCATCGGGAGGAAGTAGCAGGAGAAGATGATGGACAAGGGGGCGCAGGTCGGGGCAGGAGGGGGCGGACCGCATCGGGGGGGGCAGGACAAGAACGGGGCACAGATCGGGGGCACGGGGGCTTCAGGACACATTACCGATTTCAGGCTCTGATCTGCAGACCGCAGATCAGAGCCTGAAACCGGCATTTTTTTCACACAGCGATCCGATTAGTTAGTCTGCACAGACTAACCAATCGGATCGATTGTCGGCAAGGGGCCACTCTGATTGGTCCCTTGCCGGCATTACTGCACTGTATGCTGTCCGTGACAGCATACAGGGCAGGGGCAGAAGCTTTAATCCAAGCGCTTTGCAGCGCTTGGATTAAAGAGCTGCCAGAACGTATATATACGTGGTAGCTGCACGGGGTATGTGCAGCTATCACGTATATATACAGATTGCAGTCGTGAAGGGGTTAAGGATGATTTGAGAGTATGGGAGGAATTTTTAGTTAATTTTAATGGAGCAAGTATTTGGCAGGGTGAATTTGTGGAGGCAGCTGAGTTGAGGCTGTTTACTGATGCATCGGGCTCTTGGGGTTATGGGGCATTTTTAGATGGTCAGTGGTCAGCGGAGGCGTGGCCGGAGTCATGGAGAACAGCGGGGTTCACGAGGAATTTAGTTTTATTGGAGTTGTTCCCGGTGGTAGTGTCCTTAGTAATATGGGGTTGTGAGTTGGCCAACAAGAGGGTGTTATTATATACTGATAATAAAGGTGTATTATTTGCAGTAAATTGCTTATCATCTAATAATAAATTAGTAGTTAAGTTGTTGCAGGTTTTGGTTAGATGTTGCCTGGCTAGAAACGTTTGGTTGAAGGCGAAGTATTTACCAAGTAAAGAAAACGTTATAGCAGATTCTCTTTCTCGTGCACAGTGGAAGGAGTTTCAAAGGCTGGTTCCAGACGCGAGGAAGGAAGGCATCCCTTGTCCGGCTTACTTATGGGAAGTAATTTGGCATTAATGAACGAGCTCATTCGGAATTCGTTAGCACCTAATACGTGGAGTGGGTATGAATTAGCTTGGAATAAATGGTTGGGTTTTTGTAGAGATAGGAATGTAGGGGTTTTTGAAGGTGACATGGGTTCAATTTTAGATTTTAGTTGTAGTTTAGTTAGGATGGGTTTGGGTTATTCGGCTATTCAGAAGACACTGGCTGGTATTTCTTTCTTTTTTAAATTAGCAGGTCTTGCTCCGATTAATAGTTCCTTTATTGTGAAGCAGTTGTTGAAGGGTATTCGGAAAGATTCGTTTGTAGCTGATATGCGTAGGCCGGTTACTTTTGAGCTGTTAAAGAGGTTAGTGTCGGCTTTAGAGCAGGTAGCGTCGTCTTTGTTTGAGTTCCGGCTGTTTAAAGTGGCTTTTGTTTTAGCATTTTTTGGGGCCTTTAGATTAAGTGAGTTAGTGGCACCAAATACTCAGTCAGTGTCTCCATTAGGTTTGTTGGATGTTAAGTTGGGTAGTGATTCAGTTTTGATTTCAGTGTCAAAGTCAAAAACAGATCAGTTGGGGAAAGGTTTGGTTTTTTCCTTGAATAAGCTGGGTAAGTCGGAAGTTTGTCCTGTTCAGTCAGTTAAGGAATTTTTAATGGTTCGCCCGGTTGGCGCTAGTTCTTTTTTGATTCATGAGAATGGTTCGTCTTTATCTAAATTTCAGTTCAATGCTGTTTTTAAGAAATGTTTATGCTTGTTGGGTTTAGGTTCTGAGCGTTATTCATCTCACTCCTTTCGTATCGGGGCAGCTACGGAAGCTTCTAGATTGGGTTTAGATAGAGCTCTGATAAAGAGAATTGGTAGGTGGGAGTCGGACTGCTATAGAGCATATGTTAGACCTAATCTAGTGTGATGATTATAATTCTTTTTCAGATTCTGAAGAGATTAGAATTTGGATTATGGGACATTCGTTCATTTTCTGGGCTGAAAGGAGATCTTCGGTCCGTAATTATTCCCAGCAAGTATTTTTCAATATTCCATCTGTTTGTATATATTGGTTTGGGTTCAGAGGTATGAAATGGAGTCAAGTGGTTCCTATTTTAAAAGGGGAGTTACAGTCCAACTTACCTCCGCATGTGATTATTTTCCACGTGGGTGGGAATGATTTAGGTAGAAATAAAACGCTAGATTTATTAGCTGAAATGAAGAGAGATTTAGTTTTTATTAATAAGCGCATCCCTGGGGTGGTTTTGATTTTTTCAGAGATTATTCCTCGTTTTTTGTGGAACAATCCTCAGCTGAGATTTTTAGATAAGATTCGTAGAAGGATTAATCGAGGCTTGGAAAAATTTATGCCAATAGTGAATGGATGGTCTCATCGTCATTTGGAGTTGGAGGGGTCAATCCGTGGGTTATATCGAGAGGATTTGGTTCACCTCTCGGATATTGGGCTTGACATTTTTATTAATGGTTTGCAAGTAATGATTGAAAGGGCTGCGGTTTTATTGGTGGGGGGGGCAAGTGCGGATAAATCCCCACTTGCCTGTTGGGGTTAGTCGCTCAGAATTCTGGGTGGATTTAAAATTAATTCAGTAAATGGACTTGAATATTATTAATTTGGTTTTATATTGGTTTTAATGGTTGAGTTATGTAACCCCTAATAATTTAATAAAGACCGCGGCCTTTTCATCCATTTGGTGTGTTTGTGTGTTATTAATTTTGTTTTAAGGTTATTGTTGAATATGGCACCATGATAGGGGCTTAGCCTGAATGGGCTCTGCACCTCATGGTGCCATTGAGACATAGGTTGCTAGGGGCTTGGGTTTTCTGCCCTTTCCCCTGTTCTGTTTCCCTGTGTTTTTATCTTCCCCAGGTGATGTGAGCCAGCTGGATACCGGGCAGCTTCAGGATTGGTCAGTGGGGCTGAGGGGCCAGTGATTGTTATTGGTTAAGTCGGTTGCTGTCTGGTTGCTGGGCCCTGTTCTAATTTTATCTAGGTCCTGGATTGGTTGGTGGAGCGGTTCGGCGGGAAGTCTTCCTATTTAAGAAGGTATCGTACCTGAGGAGTTCAGTCGTCGTGTCAAGATCAGAGAAGAGGCTTGTCCCGCCCACCCTCCCTGAACTTTTTGTCGCGGTCTTTGTTTCTTTGAGGGGGGGTTAGTCGCTCAGAATTCTGGGTGGATTTAAAATTAATTCAGTAAATGGACTTGAATATTATTAATTTGGTTTTATATTGGTTTTAATGGTTGAGTTATGTAACCCCTAATAATTTAATAAAGACCGCGGCCTTTTCATCCATTTGGTGTGTTTTGTGTGTTATTAATTTTGTTTTAAGGTTATTGTTGAATATGGCACCATTATCCTCTTCCATTTTCTAACAATTGCTCCAACAGTTGATCTATTTTCACCAAGCTGCTTGGCAATTGCCCCGTAGCCCTTTCCAGCCTTGTGGAGGTCCACAATTTTGTCCATGGTAGTAGTGGTGGACTTTTTAAAGGCACAGTAACAGGTCTTTGAGAGCCAGAATTCTTGCTGTTTCTCAGGTGTTCAAATACAAACCGGATTCCAAAAAAGTTGGGACACTATACAAATCGTGAATAAAAACTGAATGCAATGATGTGGAGGTGCCAACTTCTATTTTATTCAGAATAGAACATAAATCACGGAACAAAAGTTTAAACTGAGAAAATTTACCATTTTAAGGGAAAAATATGTTGAATCAGAATTTCATGGTGTCAACAAATCCCCAAAAAGTTGGGACAAGGCCATTTGCACCACTGTGTGGCATCTCCCCTTCTTACAACACTCAACAGACGTCTGGGGACCGAGGAGACCAGTTTCTCAAGTTTAGAAATAGGAATGCTCTCCCATTCTTGTCTAATACAGGCCTCTAACTGCTCAATCGTCTTGGGCCTTCTTTGTTGCACCTTCCTCTTTATGATGCGCCAAATGTTCTCTATAGGTGAAAGATCTGGACTGCAGACTGGCCATTTCAGTACCCAGATCCTTCTCCTACGCAGCCATGATGTTGTGATTGATGCAGAATGTGGTCTGGCATTATCTTGTTGAAAAATGCAGGGTCTTCCCTGAAAGAGATGACGTCTGGATGGGAGCATATGTTGTTCTAGAACCTGAATATATTTTTCTGTATTGATGGTGCCTTTCCAGACATGCAAGCTGCCTATGCCACATGCACTCATGCAACCCCATACCATCAGAGATGCAGGCTTCTGAACTGAGCGTTGATAACAACTTGGGTTGTCCTTGTCCTCTTTGGTCCGGATGACATGGAGTCCCAGATTTCCAAAAAGAACTTTGAATCGTGACTTGTCTGACCACAGAACAGTCTTCCATTTTGCCACACTCCATTTTAAATGATCCCTGGCCCAGTGAAAACACCTGAGCTTGTGGATCTTGCTTAGAAATGGCTTCTTCTTTGCACTGTAGAGTTTCAGCTGGCAACGGCGGATGGCACGGTGGATTGTGTTCACTGACAATGGTTTCTGGAAGTATTCCTGAGCCCATTCTGTGATTTTCCTTTACAGTAGCATTCCTGTTTGTGGTGCAGTGTCGTTTAAGGGCCCGGAGATCACGGGCATCCAGTATGGTTTTACGGCCTTGACCCTTACGCACAGAGATTGTTCCAGATTCTCTGAATCTTCGGATGATGTTATACACAGTTGATGATGATAGATGCAAAGTCTTTGCAATTTTTCGCTGGGTAACACCTTTCTGATATTGCTCCACTATCTTTCTGCGCAACATTGTGGGAATTGGTGATCCTCTACCCATCTTGGCTTCTGAGAGACACTGCCACTCTGAGAAGCACTTTTTATACCCAATCATGTTGCGAATTGACCTAATTAGTGTTAATTGGTCTTCCAGCTCTTCCTTATGCTCACATTTACTTTTTCCAGCCTCTTATTGCTACTTGTCCCAACTTTTTGGGGATTTGTTGACACCGTGAAAATTTTAATCGACGTATTTTTCCTATAAAATACATACATTTGATCTGTCATCTACGTTCTTTTACAAATAAAATATTGACATTTGCCATCTCCACATCATTGCATTCAGTTTTTATTCACAATTTGTTTAGTGTCCCAACTTTTTGGGAATCCGGTTTGTATTTATCTTCAGCAGTGCAAGACAAATACATTTTTTAAAAATCATACAATGCGATTTCCTGATTTTTGTTTATTTTTTTATTCTGTCTCTCAGAGTGGGAATGCACCTACAATGTGAATTTCAGACCCCTCCATGATTTATAAGTGGGAGAACTTGAAAAATCGCTGTATGACATTGCTTATAGGGGAGAGTTTTGCTAATATGGCATCTGGTGGATATAGAACAGATACATGGAGAGTGTATGGGGTTGCACAACTTGGAATTTGTGTGACACTGTATGTAATACAGGTGCATGCCTAAGGTCTAATTTTTATACACCCTGAATGTACTGTTCAAAATCTGCCAGATCACAGAACAGTGACAGAGGGAATCTCTTGCTCTGGATGGCCTGTCCTGTACTGCAAGTTGTCCAGTTTACAATATTGATGATCAATCCTCATGACAGGTCATCAATATTAGATCGGCACTCCTGGCACCTCTGCTGATCAGGTGTTTGAAGAGACCACAGCATTTGTGCTAGTACTGCGTTCTCTTCCATTGCAAAGGTCTTGTACTGCAGAAGAGTACAAGGAATATGATAGGGAGGCTCTCTGTGGAAGGGATGAGGGTGAGAAGAGCATTCTGTGTAATAGAGGAGGGTATTGGGAGCAGTCTGTGTAATAGAGGCCTGTACGTGGAGAGCAGTCTGCATGAGAGGAGGTGGCATGATTGAAAACAGGCTGTGTGAGAGCGTGGGGAATGATGGAGAGCTGTCTGTGAGAGGGAAGTGGTCTGTGTAAGTGGGGGGAACCATGGAGAGCAGTCTGAGAGAGCACTGTGGGGGAGCAGTATAAAAGAGAGGGTGGCATGGGGGAGCAGTCTATGTGAGAAAGAGGGAAGCATAGGGGAGTAAGTAAGGGTATTACCCAGGACCTTAATAGAATTAAAACTTGTTTTAGCAATAGGAGCAATGTCATCTGAGAAGTAAGCAGTAATGCCAGTTAAACAATATAGGGATTTAAGCTGTCTTGTAGATCTGGGGTCTTCCTCTTTAAGACTAGAATGACTGACAGTGGGAGGTTGCTGCTTCTTATATCACCTGAAAATTATGCAATCAAATAGCTGATTCTGATTAGAGGTTTATTCATTTTTAATTAAGCCAATAAGCTTAGAAGTGTCTAAAACTGACCCTCATTGGGTTTCCTGACTTTAGGATCCTCACAGAGCACTAAACGTCACTGTACTGTAATTGTGAGTGAGGTCTGAATTTGCCATAAAAGTCATCATCGTGATCTGGGCTTGATGGAGAAGAAAGAGAATTTCTGCAATAACATAAAAATCATGGTCATGACCAAAATTTGGTGTATGGAGCAGCACAGCAAAAAAAGCTTCAAAATAGTCAGGAGCAGGCTTTAGAAGGTTGGACCAAAACCTTTCGTAGAAAAAAACTCAAAGAAGGAGAAAGTTGTTTTTAAAGAAATCCTGTGGTTTACTCACCATGTGGTCTTTCACCATTATATTCTGAGATATATCTGTCTGATTGTATGAAAAACATCAGAATTTTGTCGTCACTCTTATGGAAATTGTGTTTTGCTATGTTCCACGACCATTGTCTGTGGTACAGGCTGTTAGACAAAGTAAAGTGCAGCACGAAAGTTTATCAGTGTGCTGAGGCTCCATACCCGTTTATCATTTTACTGAAAATGGGAGATTCTGGGATAACATATTTAAAGGGTAACTAAATATTTGTAAAAACAAAAACATGACTGGACAGAAACACCTCTGAGTGCTCTTCCCCCTTTGGCTTTTATTGGATCTGCTCTGCATTTTGAGCATGCGGAGTACAGTTCCATAGATAGGACAGTATATGGCTGTGATGGCTACCTCCATCACTCCAGCTGTGGTAAAACTACAACTCACAAGATGAACACTTGCTTGGCTGTTCTCAGAACTCCACAGAAATGAATGGAGCATGCTGGGAGTCATAGTTTCACCACAGCTGCTGTGCCGGAGATTAGCCGTCACTGGTATATGGGATCTGTACTCCACACACTCGAAAAGCTGAGGAGAGGCAATGAAAGTTGAAGGTGAATAGGTCTCTGAGCAGTGCTTTTTGCATCTTTGTAATCACGGACGGACTGGGAACTTAAAGTGGCCCTGAAAAACGTTGTTGTTGGGTCCAAATTGACAGAAGGCAGGGCCAACACAAGTAGGCAGGGCCAGCAATACCATATTGCGGCACATTATACCACCTCAACAGAGCCAATTACCACAGTGCATCACAAAGTACCGCCCGAGCGGCACAAAATACATCCCCAAAAACAGCCACTAACTGGCTGTGAGGAGGGCTTAGGTGGTTTCCTGGGCCTCGGCCCACTGGGAAGATTCCCTGTAGGATCAATGACCAGTCTGTCCCTGTTTGCAATTATGTACAAAGGTTCAGTCGCCAGATTGTAGAGTGTGTAGAAGTGCCATCAACCACCATATAGTCCTGTGGTTTGACAGCATGCAATACCATGCAACATTGCCTAATTGCATAATCACACCATTTATTTACATACAATTTTACAAATACGAAGCTAGCGCCACCTATACTGCCTCAGACTGTACAGCTGCAGCGCAGACTAGTATCAGTAAGTAGTAAGATCTGGTATCGTATCGATCCGGGTCTAAAAGTATTGATTGAGTATCGATACTTCGATAGCCGGTGCAACACAAAAAATCCTTGTTTCCCAGGGGCAGATCATGCTGTGTAAACACAATCTGCTACCGGGAAACAAGTCTGTATGGAGAAGAGCAATGGCAATAGCGACCGCTCCTTCCCATATTCTGGAGGAGATCGCTGCATGTAAATACATCAGTCTCCTCCGCTAGCGATCAGCAGATTGTTGGGAAGGAACGCTTCCTTCCTGGTAATCTGCTTGTACATCGTCCCATGTAAAGGGACCTTTAGGGTACAACCACACAATGCGGTCATGTCATGGCTGCGGTTGAGTATCACCTGGCCATACGAAAGGTAATGGGTTCTAATTAAGCTAATTAGGACTCCACTGTTTAGTTGGTCTATATTAAGAGCTGTGCGGTCCTAATTAGTTTAATTAGAGACTGCTGTGACTCATACGGCCACATCACAACCTCGACATGACCACGATGTGTGGTCGTACCCTTAGAAAACATCAACTGAATCGTGGACAGATAGAAATATGTTAAGGGTCAAGTAATCTGCTCATTGTGTTCAGTTTCTTACAATTACTACATGCAAAACAGAGATACGTGTTGGATGCTGTGACCTCCTGGGCCTCCGCGGTGCATTGCTTGTATCACAGCCAAGTAGTAATCATTTTACAACAATCCTTACAAACTGTTGTAACCAAATGATGGAGATGAGAAGGGGCTTTTTTATGAGTGTGCACATGGCAGTTTTTTTTGTTTTGTTGTTTTATTATGGGGTTTTTCCCCTGCAAAAGATTAACAGCCTTTTTCCTGTCTGGTGATCCAGGTTACACTGATTGTGTGCATTCATCTGCATGAATTGGACCAGATCCTCCAATTGTTACAGGACCTACACATAATAATCTGTAACCTGTGTAAAGTGTGAGAAATTAACACATTAGGATTAGCAGTAAATGTCATCAATAATTAAAGAAGTTTTGAATAAATTCCTTTAATCCGATATCATTGGATTAATGGACTGTCATAGTAAAGTACATACGACTCACTTGTAAAGGTACCAGACCTTCAGGACCAAAACCTAAACTGTTACTGTTTTAATCAGAAGGCCTTCATACTGGGTTCTGTCTGCTCAGTCATCTTATTCTGGTCTTTAAATTGCAATTGTGTGCGGGAAACAAGTGGTAGATTATCGTACTGTCTGGATTATTAGATGCTGGATTAAAGGAACTTCATACACACATATGTAGATGTTTTAAGTTATAGAGTATTTTTATCTATAGCTATCAGAAATATTTGAGACAAGGTTTTTTGAACTGACAAAGGATGGACCAAACTGTCTTAATAAAAATTTTAAATGAAGACTCTATCTACAGTTGCAAGAAAAAGTATGTGAACACTTTGGAATGATATGGATTTCTGCACAAATTGGTCATCAAATGTGATTTGATCTTCATCTAAGTCACAACAATAGACAATCACAGTCTGCTTAAACTAATAACACACAAAGAATTAAATGTTACCATGTTTTTATTGAACACACCATGTAAACATTCACAGTGCAGGTGGAAAAAGTATGTGAACCCTTGGATTTAATAACTGGTTGAACCTCCTTTGGCAGCAATAACTTCAACCAAACGTTTCCTGTAGTTACAGATCAGACGTGCACAACGGTCAGGAGTAATTCTTGACCATTCCTCTTTACAGAACTGTTTCAGTTCAGCAATATTCTTGGGATGTCTGGTGTGAATCGCTTTCTTGAGGTTATGCCACAGCATCTCAATCGGGTTGAGGTCAGGACTCTGACTGGGCCACTCCAGAAGGTGTATTTTCTACTGTTTAAGCCATTCTGTTGTTGATTTACTTCTATGCTTTGGGTCGTTGTCCTGATGCAACACACATCTTCTGTTGAGTTTCAGCTGGTGGACAGATGGCCTTAAGTTCTCCTGCAAAATGTCTTGATAAACTTGGGAATTCATTTTTCCTTTGATGATAGCAATCCGCCCAGGCCCTGACGCAACAAAGCAGCCCCAAACCATGATGCCCCCACCACCACACCATACTTTACAGTTGGGATGAGGTTTTGATGTTGGTGTGCTGTGCCTCTTTTTCTCCACACATAGTGTTGTGTGTTTCTTCCAAACAACTCAACTTTGGTTTCATCTGTGCACAGAATATGTTGCCAGTACTGCTGTGGAACATCCAGGTGCTCTTGTGCAAACTGTAAACGTGCAGCAATGTTGTTGTTTTTTGGACAGCAGTGGCTTCCTCTGTGGTATCCTCCCATGAAATCTATTCTTGTTTAGTGTTTTACGTATCGTAGATTCGCTAACAGGGATGTTAGCATATGCCAGAGACTTTTGTAAGTCTTTAGCTGACACTCTAGGATTCTTCTTCACCTCATTGAGCAGTCTGCGCTGTGCTCTTGCAGTCATCTTTACAGGACGGCCACTCCTAGGGAGAGTAGCAGCAGTGCTGAAATTTCTCCATTTATACACAATTTGTCTTACCTGGGACTGATCAAAAGCAAGGCTTTTGGAGATACCTTTATAACCCTTTCCAGCTTTAGGCAAGTCAACAATTCTTAATCGTAGGTCTTCTGAGAGCTCTTTTGTGCAAGGCATCATTCACATCAGGCAATGCTTCTTGTGAAAAGCAAACCCAGAACTGGTGTGTGTTTTTTTATAGGGCAGGGCAGCTGTAACCAACACCTCCAATCTCATCTCATTGATTGGACTCCAGTTGGCTGACACCTCCCTCCAATTAGCTCTTGGAGATGTCATTAGTCTAGGGGTTCACATACTTTTTCCACCTAAACTGTGAATGTTTACATGGTGTGTTCAATAAAAAACATAGTAACATTTAATTATTTGTGTGTTATTAGTTTAAGCAGACTGTGATTGTCTATTGTTGTGACTTAGATGAAGATCAGATCAGGTTTTATGACCAATTTGGCCAGAAATCCATATCATTCCAAAGGGTTCACATACTTTTTCTTGCAACTGTAACTATCTCATATCTATCTATCTATCTATCTCATACAGTATCTATCTCATACAGTATATATCTATCTCATTTCTATCTATCTCATATCTATCTCATATTTATTTATCTCATATCTATCTATCATCTATCCTACCTAATCTATCTACAGTGCATTAAGAAAGTCTTCAGACCAGTTAACTTTTTCATATTTTGATATGTTGAGGCCTTAGTGCTAAAATTTAAAAAAAATAGTTCCCCCCCCATTGGGCCTCTTGCACAGGACCGAGATATACGGTCTGTGTGCACGTCGGGCTGCCCGCGGGACTATAGTCCCGCATTCATAAGATCATATGAGTGTGGGATAATAGTCCCGCGGGCGGCCCGATGTCCACAGCATCATTGTAGACTATGATGTTGTGCGCTCATGTGCGCACGATCAATGCCGCTCCGGGACCGTATATCTCGGAGGACATATGGTCGTGTGCAAGAGGCCTTATTCTGCACTCAGTACCCCTTAATGAAAAAGTGAAAACACAATGTTAGAAATCTTCCCTAATATATTGAAAAGGAAAAAATTTAATCTTGCATTGACATAAGTATTCAGACCCTTTACTCAGGACTTCGGCCACATTCAGACTAGCGTATAGCCACCGTGCCCATGTTGCTGACCGCAAATAGTGGTCCGCAATACATGGGCATCGACAGTGTGAACTCCATGAAGACCATTTGACTTGAATGGGTCTGCGATCCACAAGATACGGCAAAAGATAGGACATGTCCTATCTTTTGTGGTGCGGAGGCATGGACCTGAATGCCTACAGAAGGGCTTCAAAGTGTTTCAGTTGGCTTCCGATCCATGCCTCTTCACCTCAAATTATAGGACATGTCTTATCTTTTGCCGTATCTTGCGGAACGTGGACCTAATTTAGTCGATGGGTCCACATGCGCTATCCGGAGTTCACACAGCTGGTACCCATGTATTGCGGACTTCGCTGTTTGCGGTCCGCTACACAGGCACTGTGACCATATGGTCGTGTGAATAAGCCGTTAGTTGAAGCACCTTTGGCAGTGATTACAGCCTCCAGTCTTCTTGGGTATGAAGCCACAGTGTTTGCATGCCTGGATTTGGGGATTGTCTGCCATTGTTCTCCATAGATCCTCTCAAGCTGTATTAGGATGAATGGGGACCAGTGGTAGACAGCCATTTTCAGGTCTCTCCAGAGATTTTTGATTGGGTTTAAGTCGGAGCTCTAGCTGGGCCACTCGAGGACATTCACACAGTTGTCCGTAAGACACTCCCGAGTTGTCTTGGCTGTGTGCTTAGGGTCCTTGTCTTGTTGGAAGGTAAACCTTCAGACTGAGGTCTGGAACACTCTGGATGAGGTTTTCCATTCAGCTTTCCCTCAACTCTAACCAGTCTCGCTGTCCAAGACACTGCAAAACACTCCCACAGCATGATGCTGCTACCACCTTATATAGACGGGGGTGTCTTTCCATATTATGTCGAATCAACTGAATTTACCACAGGAGGACTCCAATCAAGGTGTAGAAACATCTCAAATATGATCAAGAGAAATGGGAGGCCCCCAGAGCTAAACTTCGAGTGTCTTAGTAAAGGGTCTGAATACTTATGTCCATGTAATATTTTAGTTTTTCCTTTCTGATAAATTTGCAAACACTTCTAAAATTTTCACTTTCTCATTATCATCTACCAATAATTTAATATATCTCTCACATACTGTATCTACAGTGTCTCATATCTATCTCTCTCTATCTCATATTTATCCCTTAGTCTGTCTGTCATTATAGGAAACCATTAAAAGATTAAATTAGATTTGTATATTATTATTATTATTCTTAGATTATTGCATGTCAGCTATATTGCTTCATTGTGCTGCTTCGGCTGTCATGTATTGCTTTGTCCCAGGTGATTGTGGTGCCTCCTATCAGTGGTGCTCTCCTGTATCCCCCTACGATCTGTATTCTGCTTAGCATGCTGACTGGTTGATCAAGCAGCTCTCTACATCCTCCAAAATGCCTTGCTATGGTTGCATCCCTAGTTACAGTTTAAAAAAATTGTAACTTTGGAGCAGGGGTGCACCTAGCCTTTCTGCTGCCTGCGGCGAAAATTAAAAAAGCGCGCCCCCCCCCCCCCTTCCCCATACCAAATTCTCAACCTAACCCCTTCCCTTCTAACATTATGTATATCACTACAGAACATTCAGAGTAATACAATGCCACATACCTCTTACATCCAGTGATGTCTCTTTGATGTAGATGTTCTCTTTCCTCATCTTCTCCTTTCAGACCAGACCACCATTTTTCAGCCATTTCTCCTCTCTGCAGTTTGACAACAAAAAAAATCTTAGTTTACTACTTTTCCATCATCCTCCCATCTTCTGGAGAAATCATCCTACCACCCCCAATACTGTGCTGCTGTGCTTCCTAATATTATACTGCAGAAACAGATAAACCCCCTAATAATATTAGTACCATGCAGATAGTGCCCTTCAATAATTATTGACACACAGTGCCCTAAAATAACTGTGACCAAGAAAAAATTGCCCCTGACACTAATAGTGTAAACATAACGTCCCCCAAAAATAATTGTGGTAAGCTGATATTGTGCCAAGGTGCCCCCACAGCAATAGTGCTCCCAAAAGTCCCACCAATAGTAATAATTCTCTGCTAGAGCACACATGGTAGTAATAGTGCTCCTGCATGGCCCCCAGCATGTCCCCACTGTGCCCCAGAAGTAATAATGCTCCCATAGTGCCCATACTAGTAATCATGTTTACCATAGACCCCCAGTAGTAATAAAGCCTACCATAATGCCCCCCAGTAGTATTAATTCTTCTTATAATGTGACAGTACAAAAACTGCCCCATTATAATGTGTGCCAGTGCAAAAAATACCCCCTTTTAATGCCCCCAGTAGAGCTAATGTCCCCATAGTGCCCCCATAATGTGCCAGTATGAAATACCCCTATATAGTGCACCCAAAGTGCTCCTCTCTGCCCTTCCTCCTATTGCCCCCATAATGTACCAGTATAAAATGCCCCTATATAGTGCCCTAGATGCCCTCAGTGTCCCCCATAATTTGCATGTTTAAAATACCCCTTCTTAGTGCTCCCCGTAGATGACCCCTTAGTACTCCTCTCCCCCCTTCCCCATAGTACCCACCATAATGTGTCCCAGTATAAAATGCCCCTTCTTTGTGGCCTCAGTAGATGCCCCCATAGTGTTCCTCTCCCCCTTCCCCCATAGTGCCCCCCATATAAAATACATCTTCTTTGTGGCCTTAGTAGATGCCCCTATAGTGCCCCCCAATAATGTGCCAGTAAGAAGTGCCCCCATAGTGCCACTCAATAATGTGGAAGTAAAAAGTGCCCCCAATAATGTGCCAGTAAGAAGTGCCCCCATAGCGGCCCCCCATTACTGTGCCAGTAAGAATTCCCCCCTTATAGATGCCCCCAATAATGTGCTAGTAAGAAGTGCCCCCATAGATGCTCTCCCCAATCATGTGCCAGTAACAAGTGCCCCCCATAGATGCCCCCTCAATCATGTGCCAGTAACAACTGCCCCTACAGTGCCCCCATAGCGCTCCTCTCCTGTATTGTACCATATAAAAAAAATAAACACTTATACTTACCTCCATCAGGCTTGCAGCGATACAGATGACTATGGAGATGAGCGCTTCCACAATAGAAGCGCTCATCTCCCTGTGCCCTGCCGCCTCCTCCCACTTGTCACCAGGGCCGTGCCGCTTGAGGCGATCGCCTCGCCTCACCTCTCCTATTTGGCCGTGTGGCCCTGCTCTGGAGCACCAGATGATGATCCAGCAAGTGAAATATTTTAAAAGATGCAGTCACCTCTACTGACATGTCTGTTTTAGTAATTACTTGGACTCCCCATTTAATAACAATTTGGGGGCATTTATTCTTATGAATCTCTCTTTATTTTATAGTTTATGAAAAAATTGCCAGCAGTCTGCAATAACGGTCCATCTATATTTTAGCAGCTGGGGGGTATCCCTACAGAGTCTAACATTGGAAACACTAATAGGATACTGTCAGACACACCTCCAACTGGTAACACCCAGATTATTGCACACTGCAGACAATTCCTTCATAACTTCAAGTAGGAATAGTAGAGGGATGGTACAACATAGTCATAAGAAAAAATGCTTCAGAATTGTATGTAAATGGTAAATGCAAGTAGCAACTAAAACAGACATGTCAGGAGAGGTGACAGGTCCTCTTTAACAGAAGAGAATTATTCATGAACAATTTTAAGTTTTATTATCTTGACACTATATTAACACTGTATAATGCTCTTTAAAGCTGCACTGACAAGTTGCAGGTCTTTTGTATGCACTATTTGTTCTAGGTCAGTTGTATCCAACCTGTGTCTTTCAAATGTTTGCTAATCTATCAATCCCATCATGTCCTAACATCCTTACCAGCATGCTGGGAGTTGCATTTTCACAACAGCTTAGTCTAAGTAGTTAAAGAGTCTAAGGTTGGAGACCACCAGAGTAGACTAACGTTTCCCAACCAGGGGCGGAGGTGCCATATGTATCTGCACTGTCAGGTAGCATGTAACACAAACTGTACCCTGACAGCCATGGTCTCCAAAATCAGCCCCCAGGGACTAAATTATACCAGGTTTAGGGTACTTTCACACTAGCGTTATTCTTTTCCGGTAAAGGGTCTCAATACCGGAAAAAAACGCATCAGTTTTATCTTAATGTATTCTAAATGGAAAGCAATCCGTTCAGTATGTATCAGGATGTCTTCCGTTCTGTCCCTTGTACGGTATTTGACCGGACAAAATACTGCAGCTTGCTGCAAAATCCAGGAACAATACCACACTTGTCGGATCCGGCATTAATTTCCATAGAGATGTATTATTGCCGGATCCGGTACCAAGTGTTCCGGAAATTGCCGCCTTGTCGGATCCGGTTTTCCGGTCTGCGCATGCGCTGGGACATAGGAGGAGCTATTTTTGAAAAAAATTAAATACCGGATCCGTCTAATGCATCCAGAAAAAAACATATTCCCATTTGCATACGGTTTCGTTCTGGAACTGCCTGACAGATCCAAACACTAGTGTGAAAGTACCCTTATAAGAGTTAAGTGTCTCCAATTAGACACTGCCAACATATAACTGGATCATTCCATTAATGTCCAATGTGGTGGATCCTCCACTGTGACACCCCCTGGCAATTGCTAGAAGGCAGCAGTGCTAGGAAAGCGGCATGGGACAGTGTCTCCTGATGGTTACTCTGGGCTTTCTCCAGAGGACATATGGTCTGCCATTAAGAATAATGTGCCAACTGTGTACCCTCTGGAGAAACCATCTGATAATAGGATATGATGTGGCACTGTGCTATTCTAAGAACCCATACCATTTCTTTCCAGTCCTGAGAACCGTCGATATGCTGAATATGGCAGAACAATTGTTTTCTATTGGATTGAAAATCATCCCCTTCTTTACATGCAACGCCTTTTGCCAGGATATTTAGATACCTGGTTAAGAAAGCAAAATGAATCTTTGCTCCAGGTGAAAGAAAGACAAGCTACCCCTCTGCATTAGGCTGGAAGCCGACAAAGAGAGATATTTCAACTAGTAATGTAAAAGGTTTTATTCTTAGGCCGTGTGCTGTGAACTCTGGCAGTCTGTGCCAGTGGAGAAATAGCTATCTGGCATAGCCTGATACCACCGTACACCCTCGGATCCCCATTCACTGCAATGGGATCCGGCCAGGATCCAGCCAGTTTACGGCATATATACTGGCTTTCCCCCAGGACAAAAATGCCTTGTGTAGTATTTTTTGTCCGTCCGAAAAGCGGCATATATTCCTCCGCAGGAACAGTGCGAGTTCACAGCACATATGTGAATACGGCCTTATCTGGACAGTCACAGCATTGATCACAGGGATCAGACAAGATATCCATCTGTTGTGACTGCTACTGTCAGACCTTGTTAGTAGTTGCAGTGCCAGAGGTTGAAGACCACAGATCTATGGTTACCTACACTAATCTTCTGCTTCTCACCCTCCTTATCACCCAAGAAACCCTGCCCCTTCTCATCCTGATGTTTAGCCCTCAGGCAGGAAGTTTGGGGTTTAGCTCTCTGACCACCAATTAAATGTTGCTTAATTAATCATGTAATTCCCTCACCACTATTAACTGGTGCAACCCGTAGGAGCCAAGGGGTTTTCGATGAAATTGGTCTGGCACTACAGTTGATTCTGGACTTAGGATGCTTAGAAGATGTGGTTATGTTCTAAAATGACGTGTAGGTATCATTTACACATTGACAATCCAAAGGATCCCTCACTGGTTAATGTATTCTGTTCTGTACCTCAAATCCATGATGTGGTTTTATTGGAAGGCAGGACAGAATTTGTCATTTGAAATTCAGTGTTTTTTGGGTCTGATTGGTGAGCACAGGATGAGCAGTGCTACAGTATGTGCGATGTAGGGCAAAAGTGTGGACCCGGCCTACTGTATTTGGGACAAGGCTCTTCCGCTGCATAGGAAAGTGGAATCATAAAAAAGATGTTTCATGAATGTCTATACTGTAGATTCGGTACAGAAGGTTATCAGATACAGTCACGTGTTAACTCATTGGACTCTGGTATTCAGTAGCTTATGCATAAATATTCATATATAGACCAGGATTTTGTCTGAAGTGCAAACATGAAAGAACTGGAAGCACTGGTGGGGGAGGCAAAAATGGGGACACCTTAGTCTGCACTTGACTTAGCTCCACATTTTAAAGTGGAACATAATAGGTACGGTATATTGGCTAAAAGGCCCTTTATGCTCGTTCTTCGGGTAATTGGATCGTTCATTACAAAAATCCTTGTTTCCCAACAGCAGATCGGTCCTTAAAGGTCCCTTTACACAGGACGATGTACCAGCATCATGTTCCTTCCCAACAATCTGCTGATTTCTAGCGGAGGAGACCGATGCATTTACATACACCATTATTCTCCAGCGTATGGGGAGGAGCGATCACTAATGCCATCACTTTTCCCCATACTGACAGCGTGTTTACAGCTGTCGATCTGTCGGGAAACATGGACTTTTGTGCTGCACAAACAATCTAATTACCCGAGGAACAAGCATTTTGCTTGTTCATCATGTAATCGGCGGTGCATTTACATCGCCAGATCATCGATAACGATGAGCGCTCATTAGCGATGATCTTTTCAATCCTCGGCCCACGTAAAGGGCCCTTTAGAATGGACTCCGTATTGATTACTGGACAAGACAAAATTGGTTCTGCATTGTTTATCAGCTAATGTGGGATTGCCTGCTGGCCAGTAAAATGGACTTGTATACTTGTCACTATAATGAGCTCTGTGTTGTATGTTGGCCCAGAGTTTATCCAGAAATCGTGCCTGCGATCATCTCTCTTACAGGTTTTTCAAGCTCCTTATACTGGCTGCGCTACTTTGGCACACTACTTGAAGTGTCTTAGGAAATTTTTGGGTGGCAAATGATCAACTAAGACCTGATCTGGAAAATATCCTGGGTGTAGAAGATATTTAGTGAAATTTCAAGGCACGAAAAAAAAAAGGGCCTTGAACTTTATTATCCCTAGGACCTGACTCGGGGGTTAATATGCTTTCAATATATAGGGAAAGACACCATTTAGGCCAAGCTTCTTTGCCTTCCGTTTGGTGGCAATTCAACCTCGAACTAGAAGTCATTTGAGACAGACTGGTTACTAGGGACAAGCTGCCTAACAACCTCATTGAAAACCATCTGCGGTGTTCCAAGTAACCAGACGAACAGCAGCTTGGTAGTAGTCAAGCCATAAGTAACATTGAGGTGGAGGACCACTTTGGCGCTAATCTCTCCAAGTCCGACTACATGTAATGGTCTGACTGCCTGAAATATCTGCCTGTCTATAGTTAAGTAACCTGTTCTGTGTTGCTTCATATCCTTTAGCACTAGGCTGCTGCACAGATATAGGATGTGACTACAGCTGTCTGTACCAGATAGACCAGGGATTGCTTAATGCTTTTTCAACAGAGTTGATTGTAAGTAAGACCAGTAAATTTTCCATTTCTGTTGCTCATGTCTTTTGTCCAAGTAAAGACAATGGGGTTAATTTCTCAAAGACCGACATGTGCTATACTGATATCCTGTACAGGATATGTTTTAGGCCCCATGCACATAACAGTATTTTTTGCGGTCTGCAAAAAGGGGTTCCGTTGTTCCGTGTCCGTTTTTCATTTCCGTGTGTCCTCCCTTATTTTTGGAGGATCTCCAGACATGAAGGAAAGTAAAAAAAAATGTAAGTCAACTTTGTCATGCAAATGATAGGAAAAAAGCGGACGCGGATGACAATCTTGTGTGCCTCCGTGTTTTTTCACGGACCCATTGACTTGAATGGGTCTGCGAACCGTTCTCCGTGAAAAAAATAGGACAGGTCATATTTTTTTCACGGACTGGAAACACGGATCACGGAAGTGGATGACAAACGGTGCATTAGCCGAGTTTTCCACGGACCCATTGAAAGTCAATGGGTCCACATATAACGGAACAACAGACACGGGACACAACAACGGCCGTGTGCATGAGGCCTTACGATGAGGCGCATACATCGTCATAAATTAAGCGCGTCCTCTTGCTGTCCATGTACCTAGACTGAAATCTATACCAGCTGACGTAGATTTCAGTCATCCTTTATGTCAGTAAAATTGGCGAGAGCGGCAATGGCATTTAAAAAGTTGAAAACCTGTATGGCTAGCTTCAGATCTCCGTCTGTCCTCTCTGGCAGGCTGTTCCAGCATAGAACTGCCTGGCGGAATTCTGCGGATCTGGCATTGATGGAAAAACTGCCCACAGGACCCCATGGACTATAATGGGATCCTGCCAAAATCTAGTCCGTACCCGGTAAATATGCCAGGAATCGGCTGGACAAAAAAATGCTGCAAGCAACAATTTGGAGGAAGGCCCAAGTAAATGACCCCCGCTTATCACATGAATGTAGTGGTAGCGGTGCTTGGAAAGCGTGATGTGCATTTATATCCTGTTAAATTCCGTTGCTTCGCATATGGCACAACCATGTGGATTTTAGAAAATGGAGACCTGAGAGGAGACAGAGTGGCACAGTGATTTTCTAGTACCACCACTTCTTCCTATCCCCCGTCTGGGGGTCACACAGTGGGACCCCAAGCTATTGGACACTGATGACATATCCTAGAAATAAGCCATCTATGTGTGGGATGATACTACCCATTTAATTACTGTGTTAGGGCACATGCACACAAACTTATTTTCTTTCCGTGTCCGTTCCGTTTTTTATGCGGAACCGTTCATTTCAATGGGTCTGCAAAAAACCGGAAGTTACTCCATGAGCATTCCATTTCCGTTCCACAGAAAAATAGAACACGTCCCATTATTGTCCACATTACGGACAAGGATAGGACTGTTCTTTTAGGGGCCAGCTGTTCCGTTCCGCAAAATACGGAATGCACACAGACGTCATCCGTCTGGGTTTATAAGCTACTATTGTGTCAGCATCTAATGCATAATAAGTTCCAGTATAATTGCTGTATGAAACCCAACCTATGAGGAAGGCATACAAAATGAGAAAATGAAATGACCACATTACAATCAATGATCAAATATGATATTTCATGAGATTTACGGAAATACTACAATACGATTCCCCTTAGCCTGTCAAATTCTGTGTTTTGTTACATTTTGAAACTGGTAGTTGCCCTTTAAGGCTACGTTCACACATGGGGGATTTGTTGCAGCAATTTTTTAATATATAATAAAAAAAGGAAACTTAATCTGTGGCACTTCCAAATTTCGGGAACTTGTCAGTATTTTTAACCAGTCTGTATTAACATAAACTCCAGCTGCATAAAACAAACGCAGAACTTCCCTATGAACTAAGTTACAAATGACAGTATAGCATTGTACTGCACAAATGTCTGTCCTCCTCCAACACCGAGCATACATATATCATAAGAGCATTCACACCTACAGTATGTATTGTCTCTGCAGGTTCTTAGAACTTGAGATAAGTGAGATATCCTAGTGATTCTGGTGACTTTGAGACTTCCTTTCTTTCATTGCAGGCAGCGTCGGCTGACATCAGAGAGCAATGCAGTATTTTCAGTTGGCTACAGTGGATCTGGATGTTAGTATGCCATTACCTTCGTCCCTTCATTGTACCAAACTTTCAGTACAGAAGAGAGATTTGTGTTTAGTTGTATTTCGCTTAGGGTGGGTTCACGTCACGTTTTATGCCTCCGTTTGATGTATACGTTACAAAAAAGAAAAGGATACAAATAACGCGCAGTTCCTGTATCCTGCACAGCCAAGTAATAAAAACGTATACCATACTTTTTTTTACAATGGTAACAAAAGTATATGTTTTTTCATATTATTTTTTTTTTACAATGAATCTGTATGGTAAACGGACGCCACTGTATGGCATGAGTCTAATGCATCCGTTTAACGTATACGTTTTGTGTATACGTTAAACGGATGTGAAAAAAAAAATGATGTGAACCCACCCGTACAGAGGGTTGTCTGGCCTGGATACATTTGTATGGCACGATCAGCTGTACCAGGCTGCCACTAGTGACAAACTGTGCAATAAATGGAGCTGGAAGCAGAAGGATCTGTCCACTGTGTAGTCACCGTGCCAGGCTACTGCGGCTCAGCCACCATTCAGGTGAATGGGAACGAAGCTGCTATACGCCAGTGACGGAAACTACCCAGTGGCCAGAGCCTTCAGTCCACTGTATAGTCTCCAGCGCTGGCACAAAACAGGTAATCAGTGGGGGTGCCGGGTGTCGGATTCCAACTGATCCTGAGGATAGTTAATCAGTATCTAAGCACCAGAACAACCCTTTAAGGCATGGTTGACTATGCCTAAAGGATGTATTGTACAGCCCAATGTGGCAGACGATTGTCAGGAGGGAAGCGTTCCCTCCCGGCAATCGCCTGCGCGCTACCGGAGGAGACCGCTGCTATTACGTGCAGCGATCTCCTCCTCCGCATGTTGTATAGTGATTTGCTGCCGGCAGATCGTGAATGACAATCTGCCGCCTGCAAATGATAATTGTTTAAACATGTCAAAAGATTTGGATTTCCTGATAAACGAGCATTTGCGCATTCATCAGCCAATCGCGGCAGTATTACAATGCAAGATGATCACTAACGAGCTTTCGTATGCACTGTCCAAAAAATCGTCAGGTGTCATACAGGTTTTACATTGTCCTAGCTATATGTTTACTAAATTCAAGCAAGGTAACGTATGACCTAATGTGGTGAGATTTTATACATTGATGGAAAAAAAAACAATTCACAATGAAATCATTTTAAAAAGCAGTACAACTTACATATAACTAAATTACCCATTTTATTAAAATAAATGTTATTCTTGTAACTATGGCACACGGTGGCTCACTGGTTGGCACTGGTGCCTGGCAGCGCTGGCGTCCTAGGTTCAAATCTGACCAAGGACAACATCTTCTTTTCAGCCTGTAGGGCAAATTTGCCAACATTTGAGAAATGATGGAAAAGGAAATTGCAATAATTGTAATTTTTTTCACTGTTTACTCCACAAAATATCAATATACAATTTTAAAAAGCCACAAAATGACATAAAAATACCCCAAATCCCTTCCCAAAAAAGAAGGTATCATGTACAAATAAAAAAACTATTATAAGCCCTTGAATGATAAAATTTGTCTGGTCGGAAGGTCCAGAATTTTCCTGACCCAGGGCAATACGCAAACATTTAGTATCATTATAACTAGTTATAGCAAGAAAAATATTGTCAGAATTGTATTTCTTCCCAAATTATTACTATTCCCCACCAAAATATAAAAGGTATAAGAGCCCCCAACTAAAAAATACAACTTGAACTAGACAACTATAAAGTACAGTATAGTATGTAGACTGCAAAGTAAAAAGCTATGTGCCCTGGATGCTGAGATGTAAAAGTCCCAAAACATCAGTTGGGATCTAAGATCTAATGTCATCCTTCCCATAGTGGCATCTAAGAGGTTAAAATAACTGTGTCCCTGGGTAAGTGTGAATGGTAGGGACTGTTATCACTGTGCACATGTGCATCTCCTCTATTGTGAAACTTCTGGCCCCTCCTACGAAGTGTAGGGCTCCTGTCCCTCCCTCAAGCAAAAAGTTAAAAAGCACGCCTCAGGTACATATATGATATCACAGTGTGCAGGGGGTGCCATAAACACAGAGAATACTCTCTATAGGAAACTGCCCTCGGCGGCTTCGCTGTCCTGCCAAAAAGATGCTCTCTCTGGATTCACTACAGTAGGTGATTTTTTTTTTATGTACCTTTTTTGTTTTTACATCAAGCACACAGATGTAGCAGAGTTGACTTTGTTATTTAACTTTAGGGGTGCGTCATTTGTGTATCGTGATAAGACAATGAGTACGTTTACCTCAATCCTATATTGATGGTATTCACAGATATCCTGTTGTGATATTACAATGAGTTGTTCTAACTTTGCTACATTTGTATGGATGCACCAGACAGACAGAGGCAGATAGATAGATAGACAGACAGACAGAGGCAGATAGACAGATAGACAGACAGAGGCAGATAGATAGATAGACAGACAGACAGAGGCAGATAGATAGATAGACAGACAGAGGCAGATAGATAGATAGACAGACAGACAGAGGCAGATAGACAGATAGACAGACAGAGGCAGATAGATAGATAGACAGACAGACAGAGGCAGATAGATAGATAGACAGACAGACATATAGACAGACAGAGGCAGATAGATAGACAGAAAGATAGTTTGATAGATAGACGGATGGATAGATAGATAGATAGATAGATAGACAGACAGACCAATATATAATTGGATGATAGATAGATGATTGATAGATAGATAAATAGATAGATAATTGATAGACAGGCGGATGATTGGATGATAGATAAATAATTGATAGACAGGCGGATGATTGGATGATAGATAAATAATTGATAGACAGGCGGATGATTGGATGATAGATAATTAATAGGCGGATGATAGATAGATAATTGATAGGCGGATGATAGATAGATAGCATTATAGTGAGATGAGACTGGTGCTCCTAGACTCTGGTTCTGAGCACCTAGGAGGTTTCTCTCTATATTTTTGTTGATTGCACTTTGCACAGTACAGGTTGTAGTGACAATGTGACATACCAATGTCATACGCTAAGTATTAATCATTCCTAAAATATTGATCTTTACACAATGAGAAACTGTCTTTTGGGCCCAGACAGGATAGTGAAGATTAAAATATACCTTGAGATGAAATCTTGCAGAACATTAATGGCTGCATACAATAATAGAAATCATTTTTACTGGGTTGTCCTGAAATTTTTCTTATATTTGTATTTAATACTGTACAATTGTCTTTGTAACTAATTCAGTCATAGATATCCGGTAGATAATCTGTAGATTTTAGATAGATATGAGATGGATAGACAGATACATTTTTCCTTTTCACTTCTATGTCCATGGTAGGACACCTGTACCAATATGGCATGTTACTTACTATATGGCTATTATCTATATGGTTAGATGATTGACATGCGCTCTTAATTAAGAAAACTTTACAACTTTCTTATTATTTCAGTCATAGATATCAAATAGATAGATATGAATATTAGAAAGATAATTGATAGAGTGATGATAGATTTCAGATGCATTTTCACTTATGTTACTGTGAAGCATGTTACTATTTGGTATGTGTTACATGAGTGACATGTTCTTCTCATTAATAAGGTGGACTTATGACTTTGTTAGTAATTAGCCACATATAGATATGAAATGGATAGATATAGTTATTTCAGATAGATAAAAATGTCCTCTTCACTTCTGTAATCACTGTATGACACATTAGCATGTAATGTAGGTAGCATGTAACCGTCTGTAAAGGATAGAGGGGTATTATATTTATTACATCAATGTCTTTTGAAGCCAAGGAAAACTTAAATGGAAGCTAACCCAAATATCTGTGGTAGTCTGTGGGCAATCAAGTTGGCTGCAGTAGTCAAGTATACAGATAATCCAACTAAGGCAAAATAGCTTGCTGGTGCCCTCTTGTCTCTATAACCAAATACACTGGGCACATGCCCTGCCTATATGCCTCCAGCTGATGTGCTTTTAACCAGAACCAGATTTTCACCAGCTCCCCCTAGTGGCCAGTATAGTATCTGCTTGAGGTAGACTTAGCCTATTCATTTACTTACTATAACAAAATTGTGGATTATAAATTTGAACATGCCAGCCCCTGCAGAACCTCTTGCCAGTTAGAAATAATTCCTCTGGATGTACTGTATTCTATGCTTGGGCCATGTATGTCTTAGCATCGATGTCTCTATGCAGTCATACAGGTTGTGGTTTTGCAGTGTATATTTTTGCTGGACCAAGATAGTGAATGATAATATTTGCCACTGCGCTAGGTATGAGTAAGAGAGCCAAATTTAGACATGTAGATAGTGCAGCTGAACTGTAGACTGGCTCATGTATGTAATCTGAATGTTGTGTAGCATACAGCAAAACAGGACTTTATTTCTGGTACTTTTATTGTATCGCCCTTTCCCTGGCATGCAAATGCTGTCCCTCGGGGCAGTAAGATACACAGAATGAGAAGCAAAGTGGGCGAGTGGAACTGTACGAGTCGCGATCCATGAAGTAGAAGGTGGCGCGAATGACGCACACGTCTAGCTCTTCTGACATTTTGCACTTTCCATTTGTAAATGTTCTGTATGAGCACTTGCTGACCACAGGGTCCACTGCATGGGAAAGGCATGTCTAAAATGCTGACTGTTGTAGTTGCTTTTTTACGCTGAGAAAAGGGGAAACTAAACAACAACCCTCAGCAGAGACTTATGGAAATAGTCATATCCCAGTAACATAAAAAAAAAAAAAAAATCACATTGCTATGAGGCCGATCTATTGTATCACCCTATAACTAGGCCGATTTATTTTGGACCACACCCCTGTAGTAGCTGCACTGGCCATCACAAATTTCCCAGAAGCAGATGTCTTAATTTTAGCTGTAAATGTTATTCATTGAGACAGATTTACTAATGCTGAAGATGGCGTACACTTAGACCGGCACCAGATTTATCACAGGGCTCAGGCTAGATGATAAATCTGGTGCAGGAACAGGAGTGCACCTAGCCTTTCTGCTGTCTGAGGCAAAAACTGAAAGGGTGCCCCCCCATGCCAATTTCTTAACCTAACCCCTTTGCCACAATGAAAGCACTCATTGCCCATGGCCCTTCTGCTACCCCCTCTTGCCTATTCCTAATGCTGCCTGAGGCCTCATTGGTGGTGCACCCCTGTGCAGGGATAGACACTTTTCTCTTACTCCATACCAGCTATGGGGTGGCTTACTTCGAGACAGAGTTTTACACCAGAGGTGTGGTGCAATACTGCCACAGATTGCTCCAGCTTAAGCTCTGCTGCTTTGTCGGACTTAGACACACACAAACTTTCTCTAAACCTGGATGCACCAAATTGCGCCACTTTTTAGCACAATTTAGGCCAAAATCTAGGTACACTTACGGGCAATTATATACAAGATATATACCGGGGAAACCAGAGCCACCTGGACTTAACATGCCCAATGCTCTCTAGGAAAAGGTGGGGTAACCATAAACACGGAGCCCAATGTGACCCTGTTTCCCAATGGTCCACATAAACCTGGAGCCAGCCCTGACAATAATTCAGATACTCCTCACCTCAGAATTGACCAGTATAGTGAAGAGAATGGCGTATTTATGCCATATATTATGAGCAGTAGACCTTTTTTTTTTTTGAAGGGACTAAACCTCTAGAGGGCTGAAATTTTGGGTGTTATGGCAAAACGGTCCATTTTTCACAGATGCCTTTCTGGGGGGAAAAAATGCCATTAAAAACATCCAACTTGAATTGTTTGGGGGCTGTTGGGCCATGAAAACTGACAAAACGGGAAATGTCCTATTTTTGACAACTGGTATTCACAACCTGTTAAAAAACAACTGCGTGAATACATGCAAAGAGTCATTGTTCTGAAAAACTTTTTCACTGCTGTGTGAATAAGACATCATGCTAGACAATGATACGCGTCTCCATTCTTAAGGGAAAAAAGCATTGCATTTCTATTTTAATATGGTTCCTGACTTTTGACTTGCCTTATATACAAGTGTAAAAGAGCTGAGTTTGTCATTTGGTACCAGGCACCGTGATATCAAACTGCATTCGCTGTAAATCTCCATAAGACGACAAGTAAAAGAACCAGTTATATGACACATACGACTCTGCTACATCTGTATGCTAAAAAGCTTCTATCTGATGACAAAAAAAAAAACACTCATGGCAGTAGAGCATACTAGTGATTTGAGGATTTTTCAGGTTGTTATACCAGCAATTTAGGCTATAGTAAAAGAAAATTACCAATTTCTATCTTCGGTTTCATTCGTTAACACTATTTCAGGAAGTGTGATAAGGACATTAATCGACTGTTAGGAAGCACTGTATGAGCACTGAGCGCCGTGGTCTGGACATTGTATATGACTTATTTTCTTTCTCTTTTTCCCACAGTTTTGACAATTCCTTCAATTGGACGGTAAGTAGTCTCTATATATTTATAGTAGTGTGTGTCTAGAAACCCATAAACCACATATAAGTAACCATATACTAAACGGCGTGTCTGGTATATAACTATGAGTGGTTACTGGCTGCAATAACAAGCCTGAATATAGATTAGTGAACGGGGTCTGTATCTGGAAACTAAGAAAAGCTGTTATTCTTTATTACCAGTATTTAGTCTTTTGAGTGTAAACTGGTGGCTTTACTGTAGTAATAAGGTTACATTTATGTGTTATACATTGAGTTTCCTGAGGTATTCACTTAAACTGTAATTATATGAATAACATCATGATTCAATCCTGCAAGCCTGCTTGTTGATGGATAGGCCCAAAGTGCTCATATTTTGTAGTATAAACTCCATTAACACTGGTTTCACACTAGTATATCAATAGTAAATTGCATAGTCCAAGTATTGCAGTTTTAATATGCAGGGCCGTCTTTAACAAGGGGCAAAAGGGGCAGCTGCCCCGGTCCCAGTTGCTCCTGGGGGCCCAAGGCAGCTGCCTCTCGAGCCCTGCTGGTCACTGCCCCGGGTGTCAGGCTGTCAGCTACACAGGGGGGTGCTGCCATGCCTGCCTGCCGGCACTCCAGGCAGCGAGCTGTGAGAGCTGTGATTCTCTTAGGAGAAAGGACCTTAGATGACATCATCACCATGTAACCAGTAACTTAGCAATATTACTGGTCACATGGCTATGAGGTCATTAAAGGTCCTGTCTACCAGGAGTGTTGCTGCAGGAGAAGTTTGCCTTAGGCTAGATTCACACCTGAGCATTTTACAGCGCGTAGGAACGTGCTGTAAAACGCCCTACACCCCAAGAAGTACAGGAGCTTCTTTGGGGCGTATTGTCGCGCGTTTCCGCCCATAGACTTCAGCGGGAACGCACCTAAATAGGCGTTTGCTTGTTTCCGCCCATTAAAAACGCCCGATAAAAACGCCTGTAAAAAGCGCTTATCGAATACGCTCAGGTGTGAACTCAGCCTTAACTGTGGAGCATTTTTTGTGAAGATTACATCAGCAAAAGGTGAGCGGGGCTGTTATACTAATATACTGTAATCTACTGTATACTGAGGGGGACTGTATACTGTGGTGTGCTATACTGCTCTGCTGTATACTGTGGGGGGTTCTGTATACTGTGGGGGTGCTATACTGCTCTACTGTATACTGCGGGGTGCTGTATACTGTGGGGTGCTATACTGCTCTACTGTATACTGTGGGGTGCTGTATACTGTGGGGTGCTATAGTGCTCTACTATATACTGTGGGGTGCTGTATACTATAAGGTGCTATACTGCATACTGTGGGGTGCACTTTAACGCTAGGGTGAGCCGAGCCCCGGTCTCCTTCCTGCAGAGCGGTGCCCACTTCCAGCCTGAGCCCAGCTGCCCAGAGCAATGATCCTGAGCTGCTGGAGTCTTCAGAACTGGAAGTATTTACAGTCATTCACTGTACTCTACCAGATGTGGATTTTTTGTGTGTGTGTTGTGGTGGAGGGCGTGATTGCCTGCTAGGGTGTGGGAAGGCAGGATCCAGGGGTAACTTTCCAATATCCAAGTCAATTTTTGCCCAGGGTCCAATCAATATTAAAGACGGCCCTGTTAATATGGATACTAAAATGTGGCTGTATTAAATGTATAAAGAGGATTTAGACGCTGTGATGGCTAACCTTCGGCATTCCAGCTGTGGTAAAACTACAACTCCCAAGATGTACATTCCGTAGAAAAGAAAGGACTCACATTGCTTTCCGCCTATCTATTATTACTATACAGACAAGCTCATTTCAAAAAAAAAATAGCTGCTTTTATTCTACAAAAGGCCTTAGAAAAATAAGAGCTACAATGTGAATAGTTGCCATGGGCAATTTTCACCTGCAGTACCTACAATTACCTGTTCCCCTGTGTTTGCCAGCGTATTGAGGTCTATATGGTTAGCAATTTTTACATGAGTTCTCTTTTAGTTTATCCATATTATTCTGGATTGCACATTATAACCTTTCCCAGCATGGCCATGCCCTATTTGCAACCAATAACAGCTCAGCTTTCATTTTTCCAGAGCCGTTAAAGAAATGACAGCTGTGTTCTGATTGGTTGCAGAGCTAGTGCAGCCACAAGCAATCTGGTTTCTCCATCTTAGGCTACATCCACATTTGCACTTGCCATTGTGGTATTCTATTCCGGCATTGGGTCAGAACACTGGAATTAATGGATCCGGCACATCACATGCAGCAGAAAATTCATGCTGGAAACTTGGCCAACCCCACTGTAGAGGGTAGGATCATGCAGTGGCCGAGTTTGGGGTGGCCCCAATGCTGTGCTGGAAGGCCTGGACACCATTGAGGTTTCACCACGTGTTGCTGCTCTCTGGAAGGGATGGTAAGGCGTGGTGCACCCCAATAGGAAATAAGTCCAGAGAGTCAGGGTCTGCAGTAACCAGTGTACTTCTTTACTGGAGGAATTCAGGTGCAAAACAATAGAGGTGAGGCATAGGGCTGGCTTCACCAGTCTCCTCCAGGGCAGAAGAAGGGTTTGATGCTGAGGAAAGGCCTGAGCTAGCTGTTCCTTTCTCTTTCAGAAGGCTGGTACCCTAGCCAAAGGCCCAGGGTCAGTGGCAGATTATCACCATCTCAGCGTCTTCTTCAGGTCACTCAAGTAGTCTGGCAGAGTCTCCTCTTCTAAGCACTGATCCCTAACTGCAGCACACTAGTGGCTCTGACTGCTCTCCTTATATACAGTTTCTAGCTAAACTAGACCCTTCTAGTGGGGTGGGGGTGGGGGTGGGGTAAAGTGGGGAAACTCAGCACAAACAAATACAATGTTACAACTACTGTCTTTCATAGACTTGCATTGGAGCTTCAATGATACTCAATGGCAATGGCACAGCAGTTTTCCAGACAAAAACTGGTTTTCCAACATAATAACAGAGCTAAACAAGACATCCAAAAGGTCAATCTGTCTGGTTTTGGTAGTAAAGTCTGGGTTTTCCCCTCAAAAACATGCTCTTCTTTAAACCTTATGGTAACTGTGGAAAATTACCAGCTTCTCATTATTAGCTATAAAGTTCCAAAAGTCTCAGTATTCATTGACCCCTTCCAAAGTGTCATACAAACACAGTGAAAAAGAACAGGATATATATATATATATATATATATATATATGTCACAACATACATATGAAATGCAGTTACACAGTATTAAACAGTATAAGTCAATGCAAGTTAACCCTTTAAAATGAAACAAGTTAAAGGGGTTATCCAACAGCCCCCCCCCCCCTTCCCCCAATGTGCCGGGCCCCTCACAGGTAATATACTTACCCTACTCCTGGTGCCGTTCCTGGTCCCCACACCGCCACTGCTGCTTCTCCCTGTACACGGATGAAAACATCCGGTGTCGGGGGGAGGCAGGCAGGGACGAGCCTCCCTAGCATCGCGGGGATCTTGGAGATGTTGGATAACCCCTTTAAAGAGTTGATGACTTTGCATAGGGGAAACAGTCAAATGTCCAGAATTCAAAGTATCCCATCTCCAGGGTACTACAGGCCTATTCCAGATCCAGTAATTCTGGTATTCTGCTCCTATGCCAAAACAGAATACCGCAATTGCAAGTGCTAATTTGGACTGCGAATGCCTATTTGCAGTCTAGTATTTAAAACAATAATAATACCGAACTGTGGTTCCCCAGATATGTTGAAACTACAACTACCAGTATTTTGCCTTAATGATCAAGGCAAAGTATCAATGCATAATGGATTTACTACTCAAAATGTGCCTGCATTCTGTTTTAGACATTTTGTTCGTCTTGCCTGACAAGGGGTGTGGCTTAAAATGCAACAGCGGGCACAAAAATCCTGGTCCAAAGTAAGATAAGCAATAGGTGGTAAAAACGTAGACTAGACCCTGTAAGGATGGACCAAATGTACCGTCAGCATCAGCCACTGTGATAAATATAAGGCATTTTTAGTCTGTCTAGTCTACGTTTACACATTTTGGACAGGACTAGCCTATACCTACTGGTATAGGGTACAGCTTAATAATAGCTTGCCTCTGTTTCAATGTTTATCAGTAGCACCAGGCAGGACGTACAGTGATGGAATAGATCATACTTGGTATTGAATTTTTTTTTTTTACTATAGCAACTGTACATTTCACTGTTCAGAAGAGAAAAAAATGTCTAAACGCAAGGCTTTCACACTTCGAGTTGATTTGTTGGGTCACTTAAAGAAATGTTTACCAACTTACACACTATTGGTATAACCACTTTTGGCACCCCACCTTTTGGTAGAAGGGGTCTACTGTCTATCATTTTGAAGTCAAAGACTAAATGGAGAAGTGGTCACATGGCTTCTCAAATGAAGTCTAAGGGATTTCTGAAAGGAGAGAAAACACCTCAACAAATAACACAGCAACAAGTGGACCCATGGGGTCTTAGCGGACAACACTATCTTTAAATGAAAATTACTTATTGCTGGGGTCTATTATTTTTGGGTTCATTGATTAATTGTCTTAATGATATGACCTGTGTGCTTGATAACAACCAGGGTCAAAATGGCCCGCTAGGGGTTCCTCAAGTAGGCCCTGGTTCTGTCATATTTTTTCATATTCCATGAGGTCAAACATAACTGTAAAAAAAATTATACCGTTGATTGTGAATGTGCACTTCCTATGACCCTCAGGCCCTTTTTTCAGCTGGTCCCAAGGTATCCCATTCCAAACCTGATAATAACAGTTTAGCATGTAATTACAAGAAGGTATACCTATGTTCTGTATATCTGTAGGGCAGAACCTCAGGACCATTTTCTCTGGTGGGCAAAGGAATCTTCAATCCAACCCTATGGTTTCTCTTTGTACTCTATTTTTTATGTATAGTTCGTAGTAAACTAAGAATTTATCTTTTCCTCAGTATCCTGATATGATGCTTCAAGACTTGGAGAACTTTGCCAAGCATCCTGCCAACTTAACACAGACCACTGAACCTGAACCTCACATAGGTAAATTGCACGTTCCTTCCTCCATTCAGTTACACACATTACTTTATGAGTTGTTATATCAATAAGATTTGATAGTTAAATGAGGAAGATATCCGATAGGTAAACAATAGACTGTTGTGCAGTGTAGCTGGTTTGTCTGCTTAGGGGTGATCTTTCCAGAATGCTACAGCTTGGTCCGTACAGTTGGTAGAACACTGACTTCATTATAATGATGTAATAACTTTGTAAGCTTTGTTCTGTAACATTATAGAAAAGTGGCAGTTGTTCACTGTTATCAGCCATTTCAAAGAAGAGAAAGGCTATAGTGGTCTTCAATGGGAAAGAGAAATTGAGACCTCAATCTACCAAGATAATGGGAGTTGGATGATCTTTGATTAGATTTAAAAGCCTGCCAATGGAGGCTGCAGGGTGGAGCATAAGGGCAGGGCTAGCCATGCATGTGCCCGATGTGGCCCTCTTTTTTGTAGTAAAGTAGCAATGGATACAATCAAAAAGTTCTGATGCCCCTACTTTCCTATGGAAACGATGGTTGACTCATCATAAGTCCAGATTCACACTTCCATGTTCCGATCATGTTATCTGTCTGCATTTCCTGTGTGTCACGGCCAAAACGTGGGATTAATTGACCCACACATTGGCATAAGGTTGGATCACAGAAGTAAGTATCTGGTCTGTCTGCTTTATGAGGGCAGATTAGAGATGAGCGAAACGATTTTTCACCTGGACGAGGCTGTCCCTAGTAGTCAAAAAGTTACCATGCCACTTGATTGAAAGGGGCTGACATCTCACCTCTTCATAATCTCGCACCAACGCCATTGCTCCAAGTAGGGGAGCAAGTGTAGTAGTTCTGCTTCCACTTCTTGAGCTACAACTGTTCATGCGCCACTACCTGCACAGTCACTGCTCTGGAAGCGGAAGCAGAGCCTCTGCACATGAGCCACTACTCGGCGGGTTTTCAGAACCCTTCACTTTTTTCACATTTTGTTATGCTGCGGCCTTGTGCTAAAATAAAAAAAAATCAAGGTTTTCTCCATCATCCTGCACTCAATACCCCATAATGACAAAGGGAAAACAGAACGTTAGAAATTTTTACTGATCCATTGAAAAGAAAAAGAAAAAAAGTATTCAGATCCTTTACTCAGTACTTAGTTGAAGCATTTTTGGCAGTGATTTACAGCCTCCAGTTTCTTGGATATGATGCATAAGGTTTGCATACCTGATCTGGGGACCTCTGTCTAGTTAGATGGCGTCTGTCAGAAGACAGCCGTTTTCAGGTCCCTCCAGAGATGTTCTATTGGGTTCAAGTCAGGGCTCTGGCTGGGCCACTCAAGGACATTCACAGAATTGTCCCTAAGCCACTCTTATGTTGTCTTGGCTGTGTGCTCAGGTTCATTGTCTTGCTGGAAGGTGAGCCTTCAGACCAATCTGAGATCTAAAGCACTCTGAATTAGTTTTTCATTAACAATATCTCTGTACGTTGCTTTCCCTCAACCCTGACCAGTCTCCCTGTCCCAGTAATTGAAAAACACCCCCACAACCTGATGCTGACACCACTATGCTTCACTTTAGGGATGATATTGGGCAGGTGGTGAGCAGTGCCTGGTTTCCTTCTGCCATGACATTTAGAATTGAGGTCAAGAAGTTCAATCTTGGTTTCATCAGACCAGAGAATCTTGTTTCTCACAGTATGAAAATCCTTTAGGTGCTTTTTTTTGCAAACCCAAGGTGAGCTTTCGTGTGTCTTTTACTAAGGATATGCTTCTTTCTCACCTCTCTGCCGTAAAAACCAGATTGGTGGAGTGCTGGAGTGCTGCAGTGATGGTTAATCGTCTGGAAGTTTTTCCCATCTCCACACAGGATCTATAGAGCTCAACCAGCGTGACCATTGAATCTTCGTCACCTCTCTTACCAACTGTACAACCTTTTATAGACAGTAGTGTGCCTTTCCAAATCATGTCCAATCAACTGAATTTACCACAGGTGGACTCCAAACAAGGTGTAGAGACATCTAAAAGATGATCAAAAGAAATGGGGGGCCATCAGAGCTAAATATCAAGTGTCATAGCAAAGAGCCTGAATACCTATGTCTAGGCTCAAGCGAACCGAGCTTTGGATCATAGATCCAAAGTCAATTTGTTCAAAAACTTAAGGCCAGATTTATCATTACACTTACATCTTACTCCACTTTTACATATGTCCAAAGTCAGATTTATTAATGGTCCTTTAATACTGTGATAAATGTCAGTAGCAGTTTATCCTTCAGTAAGCGGCTTTACAAAAGTCGCACGTCTTTACGAAAAAGTCACATGTTCTATTAAAAAGTCGCATAAGATAAGCATGGTCCACAATTTTTTGCGACTTTTAAATTGTCACAATAGTAAATATGTCTAGATTCATTTACATAAGAAAACACACTCACTTCCAAAAAACTGGCAAGCATAGCGCAGAGCCAATAAAAGTTAAAAAAATTTGCGCAGTTTTAGCGATTGCGCTAAAATTTGCTACTTTTTCACTCCATTATTTTCACTTGAGCTAATGATAAATCTGGCCCTTCGTTTTTAATGCTGTTGCCGTACAGCATAAAAATGTATTGTGTCCGTGTAGGCAAACTTCGTATCGCCCGAATTTGAGTGAGACTTCAGTGAATTAGTATGGTATTCCTATCTGCGTATTTAAAAACATTTTAAAATAGGAATCCTAAAGTGGGCTTTGGTACCGAGGTACCAGCCAGTACCAAAGCCCACTTTGGATTCCTATTTTAAAATGTTTTTAAATACGCAGATAGGAATACTGTACTAATACAGTACAATACATTTTAATGCTGTACAGAAACAGCATTAAAAACTAAGGGGGTCATTTATTATCCTGAAATACTATATTAGGTGTATTTCAGGCACAGATTTCTGCACAATAGTTAGTTGCGCTGCAATCTGCGACTTTTACCCGCTCATGCCAGGTCTAAAAAACTGTCGTGGTCGGGGAAGGGGGCGAGCCGGCAGGCCAGTCTTATTCATCATTTTTTATGCCTGTTTTAGGCGTAGAAAATGGTCTAAATGTAAGCCAGCTAGGAAGCAGTCTTACATTTAGACTGACTCTGGTTGCGCAGAAGTTATGTAGAGACCGCTACCTCTTCATAACCTCAGCGGATGCACCACCAGGTATAGGGGTTATTAAGACCGTTGATTTAAACTTAATAAATGACCCCCTAAGTTTTTGAATGAATTCGAAGCTCGATTCTCTCAAGCCTACTTATGTCCATGCCATATTTTAGTTTTTCCTTTTCAATAAATTTCAAACATTTCTAAAATTTATGGGGTATTGAGTGCAGATTGATAGGGGGAAACTTGGATTTTTTTTATTTTAGCACAAAACCGCAACATAACAAAAAGTTAAAGGGTCTAAAGACTTACACGCTGTTTGTGCCTCATTCAAAACGAGTGTTTGGCCTAATGGAAAAGGGTATTGTTTAAGATGCCAACTATTGGTGCCAAGTAAGCCAACCAATAGGTGGTGTAAAGTTACACAACAGTGTCTGACAATGCACCGCACTTAGCATCCAGCCTCAGTCACTGTGATATATTTTAGTCAGGCGGTATGACAAGTTTGGTTAAAAATAAAGAAAACAAAAAGACGTAATGAAACAAGGCACAGGGGAATCTCCATACTTACTACATGTAACCATTACTCATCATCCTCATCATCAGACTGCAAGAGGTGTCCTAAACACAGAATCAGTGTCTCAATTAGAAAAAATGCGATAAAAAAGTCATCTATTTATACAGATAACAACTAAATCAGAAAAAACAATACTTAAAAAAACCACTACTTTTTATTATTGTTTTTCCACTGCTAGCTGTTGAAAACCATGAATGGGGCTGTGCTGCAATACCAGCCACTGCCCGTTAAAAAGAGTGGCACTGTTTCCAGAAAATAATCAGACCCTTTTCTTCTGTACTGGGATGAGTGACATGAACCAGAAAGGAGGAAGTGGTTCATTTTCATGGAGTTCTTTTGCCCCCTATTTTTCCTACCTGCCTGCTCTCCCGTCCCTCAGCCAAAATCCTTTTCTCATGCATCGGACACGAATATAAAGAGCTTGTTAGGACTCAAGGTGATATGCAAATAGTCCTCTAGGAAATTTGCAAGACTGTTTTATGGAAATTGGGAGCTGGCAGCTTCTTAACAAAGGAAGTTCTGTCGCCTCCCTTCTAATATTCCCTATCACTAACATAACAGTCTTCATTATCTCCATCTCTGTATAGTTTTATTGTCCGATCCTCTAACACATCAATTATACTAGTTAACCCCTACATTCCTGAATGATGCTCCCAACTTCTATATACTCACTTTCATACTGTGTGAAGGAAGTACACGGGGGAAGATGTTTAAACCTGAAAAGTCCCTTTGGTTGCTGTGGCCTTACAAGAATACCATACTTGGCATGAATACTATGCATTTACCCTCATACATGGGGATTCTTTCGATGAGCCACTTTTAGCTTAGAGGATAAATAAGTCTGGTGGAGATTTATTCCTCTCTCACCACTGAGAAGCACTAAAGACAGTGGGGGAAACCCATGGGGAAAGGACTGTGCAGAGAATGGCATCTGTTAGAGCATTCTGCATATTGAATATTCAGTTTGTGCCTCATGAAAATTTCCAGACAAAACTTTGGAGGTGTGAACACTTCCATGGAATGATATTGGTCCCATGTTGTGCACCTATTCCACAGCCACAACCCACAAATGTGAATGAGACCTCCTTTTATTGTTTCCTTGATGAATTAAAGTGGGTTGATGGTGTCTTGTCTGCTTCTAGACTACCTATGGAACTGGATGGACCCCCAGGATGCCTGTTATGAGGGGTATGAGAACGGCCAGCTAACACCACTTCAAAATGTCCAGGTTTCCTGCATGCAGGGAACCTACCCTCACTACTCCCTAGACAACAGCCAGAACCTAAGTGGTGCATCCGCTTGTCTGACGCAATGTCCTGTGCCCGAGGATATGTACAATACTGAGGTGAGCATTTTACTAAGGTCACTATCATTAACCATTATTTAGTCAGTATTTAGTTACACCCTCCATTGGCTAACTGAAAAGTATTTAGGGTATGTTCACATGGAGATAAAATCTCATCTACACTGTGTGGGAAAAATCCACATGGAATGCATTGAGAAACTGACCTGTGACGCAGATGTTAAAGGGGTTTTCTGAGACTTTAATACTGATGACCTATTTTAGGGATACATTATCATTATCTAATTGGTGGCGGTACGACACCCAGGACCCCCGCCGATCAGCTGTTCGGTAAGCAGTAGCACTGTGACCTTCTCTCTGCTTTTCCTAGGCCGAGTGACGCCTAGGAGCAGCTCGGCCCCATAGAATTGAATGGTGCTGAGCACAATACCAAGCACAGCCGCTATACAATGTACGGCGCTGTGCTTGGTGATCTGAGAGAAGGCCACGGTGCTCACAGGAGCGCCGCTGCCTTCTTAAACATCTGAGGAGTGGGGGTCCCAGGTGTCGGACCCCACCTGAGGATAGGTCATCAGTACTAAAGTCTCGGAGAAACCTTTTAAATCTGAAGCATGTCTGAGGCAAATCTGCTACACAATCCATCCACAATAAAAATCTGCATATAAAAAGTGCTGATTTTGCAGTAAATTCCGCAGAAAATCTGCCACAGATTTTTTTCCATTGCAATCTATACCCTGTATGGACATACCCTTAAAGGGAACATGTCACCGGGATTTTGTGTATAGCGCAGAGGACATGGGTTGCTAGATGGCCGCTAGCACATCCGCAATACCCAGTCCCCATAGCTCTGTGTGCTTTTATTGATACATATGCAAATTAACCTGAGATGAGTCCTGTATGTGAGACGAGTCAGGGACAGGACTCACCTCAGGTTAATTTGCATATGTATAAAATCGGGTTTTTTTACACAATAAAAGCACACAGAGCTATGGGGACTGGATATTGCAGATGTGCTAGCGGCCATCTAGCAACCCATGTCCTCAGCTTTATACACAAAATCCCGGTGATATGTTCCCTTTAAAGCACATGTTTCCAAAACCCATTCACACTAAAAAGCTTTTCCAAAATTAAGGGTGCATTGACACGACTGCAATACATGCAAAATATAGGATGACGTCTGTGTTGCATCTGTATTTTTGGCAGTTCCATTGTAACAATACCTATCCTCGTCTGCAAAATGGAAGAGAATAGGACAAGGGATGAGCGAATTTCATGTTATGAAATTTGTTTGCGCTTCGTTTGGTGGTAAAAGCAGAATTGCGTTATGGATTCTGTTACCACAGACCATAACGCAATTCCCTGAAGGAATGCATAACGCAATGTCTTCAGAGGCATTCCATTATTCATTCCGTCATAATAGAAGTCTATGGCCTGTATAACAGATCCATCCCGTTTCCGTTATGCAGGAGAGGACTCCCCTGCAGATCGGAAACGGGACAGATCTGTTTTGCATCCCATATACTTCTATTATGACGGAATGAATAACGGAATGCCTCTAAAAGCGTTCCGTTTTGCATTCCAAAATATGAAATTTGCTAATCTGTAAATAGATTTTAAAAAAAAATTGCAGAGCTATGGAACAGACATACGGATGCAGACAGCACATTAAAATGAATGGGTCCACATCCTATCTGCAAAAAATGCGGATCGGATGCAGACAAAAAATACGGTCATGTGAATGGTTCCTAAGCTGTAGAAACCTTATAAATATGGGCACACATTTAGTTGGGGAAGTAGTCAAAATGATATTATATAAGGGCAGACAGAGGGGAGAGTGTCTACTGTCCCTAAATACCTTTCCAGAGCTCTGCAGATTACGATTAAGAGTGGCCCTGCTCAAGCCAAACACATTAGCGTAAGGATTTGATAACCAAAGCTAATCATAGCCACTTAGTGAACCATGGCTCATGTAGATGGTGGCACCACACTCCTGGTAGTCTGTAGCAGTGTATAATCAAAGTGATCAGTCAATAGGTGTCCACCTACTTTATCTTGCCATCACCGATCACTTTTTCTATAGAGGGTTAATGGTAGTCCTTGTCTCATTTCAGTTCAACCTATCTAAGCCTGTATGGTCTTTCAACAAATCCAGATTTCATCTATGGAGGACTAAACACATCAGTTATACTAATTGTTGATTTTCTTTCTCCCGATAGCCACTTAATCCCTATCATCAGACTTATCAGTTACCATGTAACCTAAGGAGCCCATCCCTTTCTGAAGAAGATGACCCAAATCTAGAGGTGTCAGACAGCGAATCTAGTGTTTATTCTCCATCAAGTTTTGTGGGTTGTGAACCAGGTATTTGAATGTCATCTAACGATGTATATGTAGTAGAATATGTTACATATTTTGCACTGAAGGCGGGCCCAAGCCACTCTATGCACTCCTGCTCCTCTTGCCAGCTCTGGCTCTCTAGGACCAGGTTCCTGCAAAGTCATCTTGCTTGGCCTTGTCAATCAAGGAGAGGGAGGGCTGGCAGGAGGAGCAAGAGTGCATAAAGTGGCTTGGGCTTGCATTCGGTGCTCTTAACTGCTTATTTGAATATGGATGAAAAGTACTTTTTTCCAGAATGAAGGACCAGATCACTAAGTGAAAGGTATCATTACACACAGCTGAGATAGACCTACAAGGCATTGTGTCTGGTTTACCAGTGAATTTCCTGGTGACAGACTCTCTGTAAAATAAATCAGTTGCCCCCAAAAAAGATGCAGTACAGCCCTATCCAAGCAATCAGTAATAGCACAATCTGCTGGCTTTTTCTTATTGCCACCATTTAAATCCTTGGGACCCATTTCCTGGCATTTCCTTGTAGATCTGGAAGCTCCTGGTTCTAATGAGTAGTTTACTCATTTGCATAACAGGATACACAAAGCTCATACATATTAATGGTTTTCCAAAATGGAAGCCAAGGATATCCTGAAGCCCTAGGACTGACAAAGTCAACCTCATTAAGGCTACTTGCACACATTGAGGATTACGCCCGGAAAAACTGCAGTGTAATACAGTACCAGAAAAGTGCATGAGATTTCAGAAATCTGCCTTTTCATTCATACAGAAAATTACCTGCCATGCGGATTTTGAAATCCACAGCATGTCAATTTTTTGTGCACTTCTTTTGTGTGGATTTCACCCTTTTCAACGCAAGGGTGAGGTCTGTGACAAAACCACATCGAATCCACACCAAAAGCCACAAGTGACACATGCCGATATTCGTGTGCAATTAGCCTAATCCTTCTGTTTTATCTTTGAATTGTAGGATACAAAAGGGAGTAGAGTGCATTGCTTAACAACTGTTATCATAGGAGGATAAGTCAGAGATGTTATATGCTGCATCCAAGCTAAATACAAATAATAAAAAAAAGATTATATGACTGTCACATAAATCAAGTAAGACCAATGTGACCTTGGTCACATACCCATGAATCAAAATATATGGCTACCATAAATCGTTGCCACCCACAGCTAGGAGGCATGCTTCATCTGGTGCACTCTGTATAGGCAATCATTAAAAGAATTTAAAAAAAATGTATTACAATGTGTTATATCTTCGTCACGACAGCAGTTTCGGACTTAATAGTTCTAACCTCCAGCATCTATATTTTTAAGGTGTTCGAAAGAAGGTTCGACTATACAAATTTCTTCTGGAGCTCCTGCAGAATGGTGACATGAGAGATTGCATCTGGTGGCTGGACCGTGAGAGAGGGACCTTTCAATTCTCCTCAAAGCACAAAGAGCTTCTAGCTCACCGATGGGGGCAACAAAAGGGAAACCGTAAGAAGATGACCTACCAGAAGATGGCACGTGCTCTACGCAACTATGGCAAGACTGGAGAGATCAGGAAGGTGAAGAAGAAGCTGACATATCAGTTTGATAATGTATTACTGAGTGAAAGAAAAGCTGAGTCCGCCATGCATCCACTCTGTTAAGCCAATCATCATCTACTGACTGTCAACTTTTATATACTTTTGATGTTCTCATATTTCAATGAAGTTTTGTAGACATCACACTGGCAAGTATATAGGACTTCAGAATCTTCGCTGAATCATATCCCCTATGTAATGAATAAATGGCAAGTAAGGCCCATAATTTCCCCACAGACCTTCTACAACTGCCTGAACATCATCATGAAGGAGAACATTTGTTGGGACAAGTTTTTTTTTTTGTTGAGAAGAAGGATCTTTAAGGGAAAGCAGTTATTTTCTGACAAGTGGATGATAAAGCACGTGCTCTTTAAGTCCACCGTGCCTTAAGAGTTGATCCCCACTGCCAGGCCTTATCCCAAACAATGCAGATGTTTATTCCAAAAGTGGACATTTCCGCAAAAGATGAACTCATTTACTTTATAGACTGATCCTCCTTTTATCATAGACTGATATCAGTTTCAAGAAGGCTTTAAAAAAACAACAACAACAAAGGACTTCTACAGTACAAAAACATTTGGGGGCTTTTGCTTTTTTTTAAAGGTCTATTGGCAGGCTTGTCAGATCCTTCTAAAATCTGTTATTTTTTTCACGTTTCCTTTTAAAAAAAACAACAACCCAAAACCTTTATTTTCTTCCATATTGGATAGATTAGGGATAAAAATACAACTGAGAAACTTATGATATTAAATCACTGGCGTTCAGTTGCTGGCACTGCCATGTATGTATCCCTCAGTTTGATCTATGATCCACTCCTTTGACAGTTGCAGGTGATCAATGAAGCAGCAGTTCATATAAAGATGACAGATATTAATGGACATATTACCTGCTGGTTTTAATCTGTCCCCTGCTGGCATCCAATGCATTCTAGTTATAAAGAGGACCACACCTCTTAATAATTGTAGTGCATCTGTGCACCAAAAGGGAAATCTACACCAGGAAATGAGCTGGTGAAGATTTCCACTATACAGCTTCCTGGCATAGACTGTAATAAATGTGCCGAGCCTGCTACAGCCAACTCTGTACTGCTCACTTTTTGGAAAAGTGAGGAGCAGGGCCCTAAACCCATAAAAAGTCACAACATTTTGTGCAATCATAACAGGGTTAAAACTTTGCTGCTTTTTGACGCCACTGGTGTACAGAGGATGATAAATGTCCCCCAAAGTGCACTAAAAAGGTTCTGCACTTTGTCTGATGATCTATCCTCTGGATAGATCATCAGCATCTGATCGGCAGGGGTCCGACACCCGGGACCCCCGCCGATTAGCTGTTTGAGAAGACAGTGGCGCTCCAGCAGCGCCGCAGCCTTCTCATTGTTTACCGCCGGCCCAGTGACGTCACGACTAGTATAAACTTGCGGTAAACAGTGAGAAGGCCGCGGCGCTGCTGGAGCGCCGCTGCCTTCACAAACATCTGATTTGCAGGGGTCCCGGGTGTCGGATGCCCAGCAATCAGATGCTGATGATCTATCCAGAGGATAGATCATCAGTTCAAACAAAGTGCAGAACCCCTTTAACTTACCACCCATCATAAAGTCCAAAGAAGTACTCATATATGATTGTAGAAAAATGTCAGCCTATAGCCATAATCCCAAGTGGAAGTCAACAATGCTTTTCATTGTTACCTGCTTGTGAGTTCATGCTCGACACATTAGGCATATTCATAGTCTATATATATATAATTTGATCAAGATCAAGTCATGCAACACAAGGCTAGTCCAAATCTTCATAGGAAACCATAGGATCCTTTATTCACCAAGAAGAGTTCTGACATCAGAGTTAAGCCTCATGCACGTGACAGTAGTATTTGTCCGGATCCGTTCTGTCACCCGGGCGTGGAACCATTCATTTTAAGGGGGCCGCAAAAGATGCGGAAAGCACACCACGTACTGTCCGCATCCATATTTCTGTTCCGCGGCCTCGCAAAAAAAAAAAAAAAAAAAAAAAATAGAACATGTCCTACTCTTGTCCATTTTGCAGACAAGGATAAACATTTCTAACGAAGGCCTGGACTTGCAAAATGCGGAACGCACACAGTCGGTATCCGTGTTTTGCGGATCCCCAATTTGCAGACCGCAAAGATGGCTACGGCTGTGTGCATGAGGCCTTAAACTTTGATTTGGCCATAAGTTTAGGAGAGTGCTGAAGAGAGCTGTCAGATGAGCTCTCAAAAGTGATTTGCGTGTGAACTGCGTTCTGCAGCTGGATATGTACTGTCATACATAAAGCTGTGGAAGGCAAATGGTCCAAATTATAAATTAATAAAATACAATTTATACTGAATCTTTTTCCACAAAACCATATATAATTCTCTCTGCTCCTCCTGCTCTATAACATGCTGCCCACAGATAGGACTGCATGTACAACGTGACAGGTTCCCTTTAGGGTCCATTCACACGTCCGTAGTGTATTGCAGATCCGCAATACACCCGGCTGGCACCCCCATAGAACTGCCTATTCTTGTCCGCAATTGCGGACAAGAATAGGACATGTTCTATTTTTTTCCGGAGCTGCGGACTGGAATATTGGGGCCACGCTCCGGATATGCGGATAGCACATGATGTGCTCTCCTCATCCATTCTTGCCCCATTGAGAATGAATGGGTTCGCACCCGTTCTGGATATTGCGGAACGGATGCGGACCCATTTCACGGACGTGTGAATGGACCCTAAAGCAAATACATATATCTAGAGTGAATTGATATAAATACTGTACATAGACAACCAAGATCATTCCAGGTATAGGAGTATCAGCCAGAATTTGTCTAATAAGATCATTGTGTAAACTGTAAAATATTGAACTGTAATAGAACATGAACACCTCTGGCGGAACTGTTTGAAAAGCTATAGCGGTTTATTTTTTTTATTTTTCTTTAGAGCAGACAAGCGTTTTACTCAGATGGTACGAGTCATGTAGAGCACCACAGAGATCAGTCAGGTCACACATACATAGGACACATGTGAGAGCAGAAGTGACAATGGAGAACCTCTTCTCACCTGGTTTCATGTACATACTTGTATTTTTTAGAGGATGTTAATATATAAATAGATTTAAATTGTTAAGTTTTCTTTCTTATTTTAAAAAAATAAAATGAGTCTGTGTGTGTTAAATCGTGTCATGCTTTGTCAGACAATCATCCTTGTTTTAGCTAGAGCCTATGGGCCAGATTTATCATGACTCTGACAGCTCACTCCACTTTCACATATGGCTAAAGTCAGTTTTAGCCAAGTCAGATTTATGATCGGCCCTTTAAGACTGTAATAAATGTGGTTTGACGGTAGCAGTTTATCCGTCAGTAAGCAGCTTTACAAAAGTCGCACGTTTTTATGAAAAAGTTGCATGTTCTATTAAAAAGTCTCATAAGATAAGCATGGTCCTCACTGGAGTGAAATTGCGACTTTTTTGCGACTTTTTAAATAGTCTCAATAGTAAATCTGTCTAGAGATTCATTTACATAAGAAAACACGCCCACTTTCAGAAAACTGGCGAGCATGGTGCAGAGCAGAAAAAAGTCGCAAATTTGTGCGCAGTTTTAGCGTTTGGGACTTTTTTTGGGACTTTTTTTGGGACTTTTTCACTCCATTATTCTGACCTGAGCTGATGATAAATCTGGCCCTATAAGTTTAGCTGAAGGCATAAGGGTCAGTTGTCGTTTTTTTTATATTTATAACAAATCCAGTTATAAAAGCTAGACCATTGTCCATCCTCTAGAACTTAAACCACAGCAGAGAATGTGGGGTCCCAGTTATTAGCGGTAGAGGATGAGCAGCAATTATCTCTTTCTAAAGAGATGAATCAGAGTGTCGGAAAACTGTGGAGTGCACAGGCATAAGACTGTCCTCACTGTCACAGAACAGGGATCGGTATAAAAATAAAGATGAAACGTGATCAGCGTCTTCCTTTGTGCAAGATTTATGTTCCACCAACACAGCAGACAGGCAACGTTTCGGCTTCACATAAGCCTTTCTCAAGCCATAATAAAATGCACATAATGTGGATATTTATACCTCCGACAAGTGGTTGTACTCAACTCTCCTCCAATGAATACTTGATATATACTTAATATACAGTCATATATCGTGAAACATTCCATATATCTTCCTCTCACCAATAATGATGTATAAGTGAGCTGCAGTATGGCCTCCAGCACCTGTCTCCTCAGCGTCTCCAACAATCCACTGCGCATGTCTCCGCTAAACGCGTCCTGCGTCACAATATCACATGCTGCACATGTCACGTCCTTTTCTTTTTCCTTATTTTCACGCAACTTTATTGACACACAACTTCATTGACAGGGACAGCGGCTGTTTACACATTATATATATTTTTTTTCTCTTAAAATCCGCAGCATGAAGGAGTCAAATGGCAGCGAATACACATCCACGGATACTGTCCATGTACTGGCTCCCATTCCGTGCCTGTTTTAGTGCACAACAGGCCATTCCCGTATAACGCACCTGTCACAATTTATCTGCTATGGAGACATGCGAATACTGCCGCCATTCCGGGATCGGGGGAGTTCCCAGAGATCTGAATGTTGGGTTCTAGAAGGAAAGCGGGGGTGGGATAAGCCTTAGGCTGAGTTCACACGGGCGTGACGGATTGGCTCAGGATGCGTTCAGGGTGCGTTCTGTGAAACTCACACTATTTTGCAAGCAAGTTCAGTCAGTTTTGTCTGCGATTGCGTTTAGTTGTTCAGTTTTTTCCGCGCGGGTGCAATGCGTTTTGATGCGTTTTTCACGCGCATGATAAAAAACAGAAGGTTTACAAACATCTCTTAGCAACCATCAGTGAAAAACGCATCGCACCCGCACTTGCTTGCGGATGCAATGCATTTTTCACGCAGCCCCATTCACTTCTATGGAGCCAGGGCTGCGTGAAAAACGCAGAATATAGAACATGCTGCGATTTTCACGCAACGCAGAACTGATGCGTGAAAAACAACGCTCATGTACACAGACCCATTGAAATGAATGGGTCAGGATTCAGTGAGGGTGCTATGCGTTCACCTCCCGCATTGCACCCGCGCGGAAATCTTGCCCGTGTGAACTCAGCCTTAGGGCGCATTCACACGAACATAAGTGTTTTGCGGTCCGCAAATTGTGGTTCCGCAAAACACGGATACCGGCCATGAGCATTCCGCACTTTGCAGACCGCACATGGCTGGCGCTATATAGAGAATGCCTATTCTTGTCCGCAAACAAAGGGAAAGCACAGTATTAGAATGACTCCGATTAGCCGAAGTTATTGCTTCGCGAAGCCTTGCGAGACTTTACATATTAACTTCAAAAACTGTGGCTCGGATCCGGACCAGAACAACGGTCGTGTGCATGAGGCCTTAAGAGGGAAAAATTCCTTCCCGACTCCAATCAGGCAATCAGAATAACTCCCTGGATCAACGATCCCTCTCTAGTAGCTATAGCCTGTAATATTATTACACTCCATAAATACATCCAGGCCCCTCTTGAATTCCTTTATTGTACTCACCATCACCACCTCCTCAGGCAGAGAGTTCCATAGTCTCACTGCTCTTACCGTAAAGAATCCTCTTCTATGTTTGTGTACAAACCTTCTTTCCTCCAGACGCAGAGGATGTCCCCTCGTCACAGTCACAGTCCTGGGGATAAATACTGTAGGTGATGGGAGAGATCTCTGTACTGACCCCTGATATATTTATACATATTAATTAGATCTCCCCTCAGTCATCTTTTTTCTAAAGTGAAAAGTCCTAATGCTGATAATCTTTCAGGGTACTGTAGTTGCCCCATTCCAGTTATTACTTTAGTTGCCCTCCTCTGGACCTTCTCCAGCTCTGCTATGTCTGCCTTGTTTACAGGAGCCCAGAACTGTACACAGTACTCCATGTGTGGTCTGACTAATGATTTGTAAAGTGGTAGGACTATGTTCTCATCACGGGCTTCTATGCCCCTTTTGATGCAACCCATTATCTTATTGGCCTTAGCAGCAGCTGCCTGACACTGGTTTTTGCAGCTTAGTTTGCTGTTTATTAAAATTCCTAGATCCTTTTCCATGTCAGTGTTACCGAGTGTTTTATCATTTAGTATGTACGGGTGACTTGCATTATTCCTTCCCATGTGCATAACTTTACATTTGTCAGTGTTAAACCTCATCTGCCACTTATCTGCCCAAGCCTCCAATCTATCCAGATCCCTTTGTAGCAGTATACTGTCCTCTTCAGTGTAAATTACTTTACACAGTTTAGTGTCATCTGCGAAAATTGATATTTTACTATGCAAGCCTTCTACAAGATCATTAATAAATATATTGAAGAGAATAGGGCCCAATAATGACCCCTGAGGTACCCCACTAGTGACAGTCACCCAATCTGAGTGTATACCGTTAATAACCACCCTCTGTTTTCTATCACTGAGCCAGTTACTTACCCACATACAGACGTTTTCTCCCAGTCAGAGCATTCTCATTTTATATACTAACCTTTTATGTGGTACAGTGTTAAATGCTTTGGAGAAGTCCAGATATACGACATCCATTGACTTGCCGCTGTCAAGTCTAGAACTTACCTCCTCATAGAAACTGATTAAATTAGTTTGGCATGACTGATCCCTCACAAAGCCATGCTGATATTATTTCCTTACTTATTTCCGTTGAGATGCTCTAAGATAGCATCTCTCAGAAAACCTTCAAAAAGTTTACCCAAAAACAGATGTTAAACTTACCGGCCTATAGTTTCCAGGCGCTGTTTTGGGCCCTTTTTGAATATTGGCACCACATTTGCTATGAGCCAATCCTGTGGGACATTCCCTGTCAGTATAGAGTCCGCAAATATCAGAAATAAGGGTCTGGCTATGACATTACTTAATTTCCTTAGGATACGGGAGTGTATGTCATCCGGTCCTGGCGATTTGTCTATTTTAATCTTTTTAAGTCGCTGTTGTACTTCTTCCTGGGTCAGACAGGACACTTTTAATGGGGAATTTATTTTTACATTCTGCATCTCATCTGACTGTTTATTTTCCTCAGTGAATACATTGGAGAAAAAAATATTTAACAGCCTTGCTTTCTCTTCGTCGCTTTCTGCGACTCCCCCCTCATTACTCTTTAAAGGGCCGACAACTTCAGATTTATACTTTTTAACATTTATATAATTGAAGAACATTTTAGGGTTAGTTTTACTCTCTTTGGCAATTAATCTCTCGGTCTCTAGTTTGGCCACTTTTATTTGTTTTTTACATGTTCTATTTTTTTCCTTATAGTTTTTCAGTGCTTCCATGCTACCCTCCTGTTTTAGTGATTTATATGCTTTCTTTTTGTCATTTATTGCTTTCTTTACAGTTCTGTTTATCCACATTGGTTTCTTTTTGTTCCTTAACCTTTTACAGGGAGTGCAGACTTATTAGGCAAATGAGTATTTTGACCACATCATCCTCTTTATGCATGTTGTCTTACTCCAAGCTGTATAGGCTCGAAAGCCTACTACCAATTAAGCATATTAGGTGATGTGCATCTCTGTAATGAGAAGGGGTGTGGTCTAATGACATCAACACCCTATAACAGGTGTGCATAATTATTAGGCAACTTTCTTTCCTTTGGCAAAATGGGTCAAAAGAAGGACTTGACAGGCTCAGAAAAGTCAAAAATAGTGAGATATCTTGCAGAGGGATGCAGCACTCTTAAAATTGCAAAGCTTCTGAAGCGTGATCATCGAACAATCAAGCGTTTCATTCAAAATAGTCAACAGGGTCGCAAGAAGCCTGTGGAGAAAAACAAAGGCGCAAAATAACTGCCCATGAACTGAGAAAAGTCAAGCGTGCAGCTGCCAAGGTGTCACTTGCCACCAGTTTGGCCATATTTCAGAGCTGCAACATCACTGGAGTGCCCAAAAGCACAAGGTGTGCAATACTCAGAGACATGGCCAAGGTAAGAAAGGCTGAAAGACGACCACCACTGAACAAGACACACAAGCTGAAATGTCAAGACTAGGCCAAGAAATATGTCCAGACTGATTTTTCTAAGGTTTTATGGACTGATGAAATGAGAGTGAGTCTTGATGGGCCAGATGGATGGGCCCGTGGCTGGCAAGAAGGCAAAAAATCTAATGACATGGCCTCCTTGTTCACCTGATCTGAACCCCATTGAGAACCTGTGGTCCATCATCAAATGTGAGATTTACAAGGAGGGAAAACAGTACACCTCTCTGAACAGTGTCTGGGAGGCTGTGGTTGCTGCTGCACGCAATGTTGATGGTGAACAGATCAAAACACTGACAGAATCCATGGATGGCAGGCTTTTGAGTGTCCTTGCAAAGAAAGGTGGCTATATTGGTCACTGATTTGTTTTTGTTTGTCAGAAATGTATATGTGCAGGTAATAGTCACCTGCACATACAGATATCCCCCTAAAATAGCTAAAACTAAAAACAAACTAAAAACTACTTCCAAAAATATTCAGCTTTGATATTAATGAATTTTTTGGGTTCATTGAGAACATGGTTGTTGTTCAATAATAAAAGTAATCCTCAAAAATACAACTTGCCTAATAATTCTGCACTCCCTGTATTCCCATACGGAATGTACCTCTCACATCCTGCAAAAAATATGCCCTCACAAAGCTCTATCAAGAGAAAAAGAAAAGAAAAAGTACGATTCTCAACAAATACCTGTACCAATACCAAAGAGAATGATTAAAAGCAACTCATTATAATCTGTTGCAAAAGGTGGCCTTTCCCTTCTGAACCCTGCTGCATACCCAAGCAGCCGTTTATATACACATTTATGGTGTTTCTGTACCCTGTAGAACCCACCTAACAATTTAAGGGTCGTGGTGCGAGTTTCAGATCGCACATGCTGGCCACAACATATTAGGCACTGAAATATGGAAAACTTGTAATTTTCATTTCAATCCCCTATTTCAATCCCCTACTTTCTGCAAATTACCTGTGGTATGAAAATTCGCACTCCACCCCTTGATAAATAACTTGAGGGGAATAGTTTCCAAAATGGGGTCACTTATTGGGGGGTTTCCACTGTATAGCTACCTCAAATATGATCTCTTCAAATATGAAGTGGCACCTAAAAAATATTCCAGCAAAATGCACACTTCATCCATCAGGAATATCGTCTGCAAAATGGGACCACTTCTCAGGGGTTCCATTTGTTATTTCATCCCAGAGACCGTACAGTTGTCAGAACCAGCTACGCAAATCACCACATTGTGTCTTAAAATGCTCATGGTGCTCTTTTACTCCTGAGCCCTCTCATATGTTCATGCAACAGAATACGGCTACAAGTAGGGTGTTTCTAAAACCAGGAAACACAGTGTAATAATAAGATGGCTGCCTTTTCATATTGGTATATACTGAGCACAATACAGTGGGCATTGAAATGGCATATCTGTGGAAGAATTGAAATTTTCACTTTTCACCTATGGGCTAAAAATACTACTTACACACCTTGGTAAATTCCGTGACAGGTATGTTTTATAAAATGGGGTCACTTCTTCTGAGATTCTTTTCATGCTGATTGGATTAGAAAAGCTGGTTGCTTTAAAAGTAGGGCTGCTTGAGATAATTTTCTTCTTCTGTTAACCATGGTTACCTCCAAAGAAACATGCAGTGACGATTGCTTTGTAAGGGCTTCACAGACATGGATATCGCTGCTTGTAAGATTGCACCTAAATCCACCATTTATTAAATCATCAAGAACATCAAAGAGAGAAGTCCAGTAAGTGCCAGGACAATCTCCTAAAGAGGATTTAGCTATGGGATCGGGTCACCACCTGTGCAGAGCTTGCTCAGGATGGCAGCAGTAAGTACATTTGCATACAGTGAGGCAAAGGCTTTTGGAGGAAGAAGAAGCACATTTTCTCCAAGAAAAACATCAAGGACAGACTGACTTTCCGCAGGAAGTACAGGGATTAGACTGAAGAGGACTGGGGCAAAGTTATTTCCTCTTATGAAGCCCCCTTCAGACTTACATCTGAAAAAATGATTGGAGAAGAAAAGGTGAGTGTTACTATGATTCCGGTATCAGGCAAAAACATTGCACTTTTGAGTCGATGGTCAGAAAACTCCCTGCATCTCAATTTTATTTAGAACCTGAAGTCAATGCTCCAAAAGCAGGTGGACAAAAAAAAATACAGAAATTCTGAGAAACTCGAAGCATCATTTAGGCATAAATGGTTTGCCATCAGTTAGGATTTGGCCATATCGAGCATGCTACAGAAAATTACAGATGTCTTGAAAAATAAGGCCCCTTTCACACAGGCGAGTTTTCCGTCCGGGTGGAATGCGTGAGGTGACTATGTTCTCATCTTAAAAAGATTAAAATAGACAAATCGCCAGGACCAGATGGCATACACCCCTGTATCCTAAGAGGTTTAAGTAATTTTACAGTCAGACCCTTATTTATGATATTTAACCCCTTAGGGACGCATGACGTACCGGTACGGCATGTTTCCTGAGTCCTTAAGGACCCATTACGTACTGGTACATCATGGCTTTAAATTGCGATTCCGGCGCAGCGGGGGTTAATCAGAACAGGATACCGGCTGAAATCATTCAGCCGGCATCCTGTAACAATGCCGGGGGGGGTCATTTGACCCCCCCGTATCGGCGATCGCAGAAAACCGCAGGTCAATTCAGACCTGCGGTTTGCTGTGTTTCCGGTCCATTCGGGTCTCCGGTGACCCGATGAACCGGAAAAAGACTGCGATCGGTGGCGTGATTATACACCACCAATCACAGTCCGAAGATTTGAAGAGGCGGTGCTGGCCCTGGAGCTGAATGCTGCTGTCCAGGGTGCCGATTGGTGCAGGGGAGAGAGGCGCGAGATTCAAACTTCCTGCGCTCCTCTCTCCCCTCCTCTTCCTGTTCTGCACGAGCACCCTGCAGCACCAGCTCCTGAGTCCCCCTAATCATCATCCATCACCCTCCTGCACCCATCGCCCTCCAGGTAGGTTAGGGTCAGTGAGGGAGAGGCACAGAGGCACCGTTAGGCAGGGATAGAAGGGAAAAGTTAGTTAGAAAAAAAATATAAGCACTTTTATCTAAACTTTTTGTTTCATCTTTCAGACCCTAGACCAGGCATGTCCAAACTGCGGCCCTCCAGCTGTTGCAAAACTACAACTCCCAGCATGCCTCCAGCTGTTGCAAAACTACAACTCCCAGCATGCCCTAATAGCTGTAAGCTATCCAGGCATGCTGGGAGTTGTAGTTTTGCAACAGCTGGAGGGCCGCACTTTGGACATGCCTGCCCTAGACCCTTCCTGGCACTTGCCCCCAACACCAGCCCCCCTCCCCCCAATACTTGATTTTTTAGCATCCAGCCACTATTAGCGCTTTGCCAGCCCCACCGCCGATTAGCGTTGTACCGCTGATCAGCAAGTTTGAACTTTTTTTTTTTGGACTTTTTAGTACGCGGACACCCGTGCCCCCACACACATGCACATACAATAAAGGTTTACACGCACACACATACCCATGGCCCACCGGATATTCTCGGCCGAGGAGGCATACGCCCAGATTGCCTCCGACTCCTAGAGCCCCAGTGAGAATGAGGATGACCCCACGTTCCTTTTGTCATCCGCATCCTCCTCATCATCATCATCTGATGACGATGAGCCCCCAAGGCGGCGCAGACGCAGCCAGGCGGAGCCAGGGGCCCCGCATGCTAGGGATCCTGTGGCCCACCCTAGTACGAGCCGCCCTGGGGTTCGTACTGGTTTCCCGGCCCACCAAATAAGCCCACCGGAGCCCCCTGCCGATGAACTTAGCTGGTGTCCCACAGTGGACTTTGAGCCCGAGATTCCGGATTTTGCTGGCAATCCAGGAATCCAGATTCCCACAGTGGGGTTTACTGAAATTGACTTTTTTTTTTTTTTCAGTAGCCCATTTGTGAATCTGATGGTGGAGCAGATGAACCTGTACGCCCAACAGTTCGTTGCTCAGCACCCGGGCTCATTTTTGGCTAGACCCGGTGGTTGGACGCCGGTCAGTGCAGCCAAGATGAGGACATTTTGGGGCCTCGTGCTGCACATGGGTCTAGTGCAAAAACCCAGTGTCAGGCAATACTGAAGTGGGGACATCCTCTACCAGACCCCACTCTACAGTATGGTCATGACACGTCCCCGGTTTGAGGCCATCCGGAAATGTCTGCATTATTCCGATAATGCAGCATGTCCCCCCCGAGGTGATCCTGCCCATGATCGTCGATTACTTCGGGACCAAATTTGAGCAGGCCTATGTACCTGGAAGGGAAGTCGCGGTTGATGAGTCTCTCGTTGCGTTCAAGGGGAAACTCAGTTTCCGCCAATACATTCCCACAAAGTGTGCGAGGTATGGCGTGAAGCTATACAAAATTTGTGAGAGTACCTCAGGGTACACTTACAAAATTCATGTGTACGGGGGGCGAGATTCCCGTATTCAACCCCCAGAATGTCCCCCCACTCTGGGTGTTAGCTGGAAACTCGTGTGGGACCTTATGTACCCACTGCTAGATAAGGGTTACCACCTTTACGTGGATAACTTTTATACTAGCATTCCCTTGTTCAGGTCCCTTGCCGCCAAATCCACGTTCGCTTGTGGGACCGTGCGGAAAAATCAACGCGGCCTCCCTGCCCACCCCCTCCAGGTACCTATCCCCAGGGGTGAGACCCGTGCCCTTACCAGTAGAAACCTGTTGCTGGTCAGGTATAAGGACAAGAGGGATGTCCTTATGCTGTCCACAATCCACGGTAACAGCACCACCCGCGTCTCTGTGCGAGGTACCGCGGCAACGGTCCTCAAGCCCGATTGTATCGTTGACTACAATCGGTATATGGGAGGAGTTGATCTCTCTGATCAAGTCCTCAAGCCATATAATGCCATGCACAAAACCCGGGCATGGTACAAAAAAGTTGCGGTCTACTTGGTACAGGTTGCCTTGTACAACTACTATCCCAAAGCGCTGGCAGCACAGGGACATTCCTCCAATTCTATGAGGCAGTCCTCAAAGACCTGATCTTTTCAGACCGGGAAAGAGCAGGCCGGAGTACCTCGGGAATTCGGATCGTCCCTGGCCAACATTTTCCAGGTGTGCTCCCCCTTACTGTAAAGAAGGGACGAACCCAAAAAAGATGTAGAGTGTGTCACAAGAGGGGGATACAGAAGGACACCACCACTCAGTGTGACACTTGCCCCGATCATCTGGGCCTTTGTGTTATCGATTGCTTCAGGGAGTATCACACTTCCATGGAGTACTACATTTTTATAATCCCCAACAGTCCCCTAGAGAACATAAAAAACTATGGCTCTCAGACTTTGGAGACACGGAAACAATTTATTTCCCCCAAAAAAATATTAGTTTTAGTGCAGGCATCCTCAAACTGCGGCCCTCCAGATGTTGTAAAACCATAACTCCCAGCATGACCAGACAACCGACAGCCATCAGCAGGGCATGGTGGGAATTGTAGTTTTACAACATCTGGAGGGCCGCAGTTTTAGGATGCCTGCTTAGTGTCTCCAAAGTCTAAGAGCCATACATATTGGGCATCGTCGCGTTCGTAAAAATTGTCTCTATAAAAATAACATTTAACCCAACCCCCCGGATGAACAGCGTTAAAAAAAAATATTTAAAAAAACGTGTAAAAAATAAAAATCTGAAAAAGTGTAATAGCGAGCGATCAAAATGTCATATGCACCCCCAATTAGTGCCTATAAAACCGCCATCTCATCCCACAAAAAATGAGCCCCTACATTAGATATTCGCCCAACAACAAAAAAAACTAACTGTAGCTCCCAGGCTATGGAGATACAAAAATATTTTTGGGGGTTCCTAAAATGATAATATAGTGTAAAATCTAAATACATATTAGGTATCGCCGCGTCCGTAAGAATCTGCTCTATAAAAACATTTGACAAAACCCCTCGGATGAACAGCGTTAAAAATATAAAATAGAAACGGTGCCAAAACACCCATTTTGGGGCAAAATTTCAATTTGAATCCTTTTTTCCAGTAATAACTCAAGGATTAACAGCCAAACAAAACTAAATATTTATTGCCCTGATTCTGTAGTTTGCAGAAACACCCCATATGTGGTCGTAACTGGCTATGTAGCCACACAGCAGGGCATAGAACGAAGGGAACTCCATATGGTTTCTGGAAGGCAGATTTTGATGGACTGGTTTATTTACACCATGTCCCATTAGAAGCCCCCCCCCCCCACCCCTCAAGGTATTCAAAAGTTACTTTACAAACTTTGTTAACCCTTTAGGTGTTCCACAAAACTAAATAGCAAATGTAGAAACAATTTTAGAATTAAAATTATTTGTTACCTTGCCTCAAAAAAGTGTAATAAAGAGCAACCAAAAATCATATTTACCCTAAAATAGTCCCAAAACAACAACCACCGTATCCCGTAGTTTCCTAGATGGGGTCACTTTTATGGAGTTTCTACTCTAGGGGTGCATCAGGGGGTTTGAAAGGGTACATGGTGTAAATAAACCAGTCCAGCAAAATCTGCCTTCCAAACACCATATGGCGTTCCCCTTCTTCTATGTCCTGCCGTTTAGCCAAATAGTAGTTTACGACCACATATGGGGTGTTTCTGCAAACTACAGAATCAGGGCAACCCATTTTGAGTTTTGTTGGCAGTTAACCCTTGTTTTTTTCCTGGAAAAAATGGATTATATTGGAAAATTTTCCCAAAAATCCATTTGCCATGAAGTCTTGTGGAAGACCTAAAGGGTTAACAAAGTTAGTAAAAACAGTTTTGAATACCTTGAGGGGTGTAGTTTCTAGAATGGGGATTTTGGATGTTATCTATTATATAAGCCTCACAAAGTCACTTCAAACCTGAACTGGTCCATAAAAAGTGGGATTTGGATTTTTTTTTAAACATTTCTAAATTTGCTTCTAAACTTCAAAGCTATGTAACATCCCAAAAAAATAAAATATCATTCCCAAAATGCTACAAACATGAAGTAGACATATGGGGAATGTAAAGTCATCACAATTTTTGGGGGTATTACTATGTATTACAGAAGTAGAGAAACTGAAACTTTGAAATTTGATAATTTTTCAAATTTTCTGGTAAATATGGTATTTTTTTATGCAAAAAAATTTACTTTTTTGACCCAATTTTAGCAGTGTTATGAAGTACAATATGTGACGAAAAAACAATCTCGGAACGGCCTGGGTAAGGCTACTTTCACACCTGCGTTCAGGTGTCCGCTCGTGAGCTCCGTTTGAAGGGGCTCACAAGCGGCCCTGAACGCAGCCGTCTGGCCCTAATGCATTCTCAGTGGAGGCGGGATCCACTGAGAATGCATCCGTCTGCCAGCGCTCAGCCTCCGCTCAGTGAGCGGACACCTGAACGCTGCAAGCAGAGTTCGGGTGTCCGCCTGGCCATGCGGAGGCGAGCGGATCCGTCCAGACTTATAATGGAAGTCAATGGGGACGGATCCGCTTGAAGATGACACCATATGGCTCAATCTTCAAGCGGATCCGTCCCCCATTGACTTTCAATGTAAAGTCTGAACGGATCCGCTCAGGCTACTTTCACACTTAGAAATTTTTCTAAGTTATAATGCAGACGGATCCGTTCTGAACGGATGCAAACGTCTGCATTATAGGAGCGGATCCGTCTGATGAAACATCAGACGGACCCGATCCGAACGCTAGTGTGAAAGTAGCCTAAGTCAAAGCGTTTTAAAGTTATCAGCACTTAAAGTGACACTGGTTAGATTCGCAAACAATGGGCAAGTCCTTAAGGTGAAATAGGGCCGAGTCCTTAAGGGGTTAAGGACTCTATACTGACAGGGAGTGTTCCACAGGATTGGCGCATAGCAAATGTGGTGCCAATATTCAAAAAGGGTCCAAAAGCAGAGCAAGTTTAACATCTGTTGTGGGTAAACTGTTTGAAGGTTTTCTAAGAGATGTTATCTTGGAGTATTGCAATGAAAATAAGCAAATAACGCCATATCAGCATGGCTGCATGAAGGATCGGTCATGTCAAAGCAATTGAATTAGTTTCTATGAGGAGGTAAGTTCTAGACTTGACAGCGGCGAATCAATGGATGTCGTATATCTGGACTTCTCCAAAGCATTTGACACTGTACCGCATGAAAGGTTAGTATATAAAATGAGAATGCTCGGACTGGGAGAAAACATCTGTATGTGGGTAAGTAACTGGCTCAGTGATAGAAAACAGAGGGTGGTTATTAATGGTACACACTCAGATTGGGTCACTGTCACTAGTGGGGTACCTCAGGGGTCAGTATTGGGCACTATTCTCTTCAATATATTTATTAATGATCTTGTAAAAGGCTTGCATAGTAAAATATACATTTTTGCAGATGACACTAAACTGTGTAAAGTAATTGACACAGAAGAGGACAGTATACTACTACAGATGGATCTGGATAGATTGGAGGCTTGGGCAGATAAGTGGCAGATGAGGTTTAACACTGACAGATGTAAGGTTATGCACATGGGAAGGAATAATGCAAGTCACCGGTACATACTAAATGGTAAAACACTCGGTAACACTGACATGGAAAAGGACCTAGGAATTTTAGTGAAGGAGCAAACTAAGCTGTAGAAACCAGTGTCAGGCAGCTGCTGCCAAGGCCAATAAGATAATGGGTTGCATCAAAAGGGGAAAAGATGCCCGTGATGAGAACATAGTCCTACCACTTTACAAACCACTAGTTGGACCACACATGGAGTACTGTGTACAGTTCTGGGCTCCTGTGAACAAGGCAGACATAGCAGAGCTGGAGAGGGTTCAGAGGAGGGCAACTAAAGTAATAACTGGAATGGGGGGACTCTAGTAACCTGAAAGATTATCAAAATTATGGTTATTCACTTTAGAAAAAAGATGACTGAGGGGAGATCTAATAACCATGTATAAATATATCAGGGGTCAGTACAGAGATCTCTCCCATCATCTATTTATCCCCAGGGCTGTGACTGTGACGAGGGGACATCCTCTGTGTTTGGACGAAAGAAGGTTTGTACACAAACATAGAAGAGGATTCTTTACGGTAAGAGCAGTGAGACTATGGAACTCTCTGCCTGAGGAGGTGGTGATGGTGAGTACAATAAAGGAATTCAAGAGGGGCCTGGATGTATTTCTGGAGTGTAATAATATTACAGCTATAGCTACTAGAGGGGGGTCGTTGATCCAGGGAGTTATTCCGATTGCCTGATTGGAGTCCATAAGGAATTTTTTTTCCCCTTAAGTGGAGAAAATTGGCTTCTACCTCTCAGTTTTTTTTGCCTTCCTCTGGATTAACTTGCAGGATAACAGGCCGAACTGGATGGACAGTGGTCTTTTTTTCGGCCTTATAAACTATGTATGTTACTAAATGCTTATAATTGTACTTCAGTGCACCATAGAAAAAAAGGTTAAAAAGTAGAGATGAGTGATTTTCATATTTTGAAATTCGTTCATGCTTCGTTTACTGGTAAAACGGATCCGTTCCATTTCCATTATGCAGGGGAGTCCTCTATTAGACTTCTATTAGACTTCTATTCCTCTAAAGGCATTCCGTTATGCATTTTGTCAAAGAATTGCGTTATGGTCTGTGGTAACGGAATCAATAGCGCAATTCACCTTTTACCAGTAAATGAAGCGTCAACGAATTTCATGACCGGAAATTCGCTCATCTCTATTAAAAAGATAAAAAACACTGACGCAGCAAAAATTTGAGTTAGTCTCAAAACCTTTGGCCATGACTATACATTGCATATGTTGCAGTAAACTAAAGAAACTTTGAAGATATGATAAAAATAAACGAGTGTTCCGGCACTCCAGCTGTTCAGAAACTACAACTCCCAGAATGCTTCATTCACTTCAATGGGAGTTAGAACAACAGCCAAGCATGCTTGCATGCTGGGAGTTGTAGTTTCATGGCAGCTGGAGTGCCAATAGTGCTGATTCCCATCCTAGACCTTCTATAGTTGGTTACAGCTTATAAAAGGGTTGCCCCATTGGTTTGTAGGATAGTAAGAACAGGAGACAGACAGCGCGGAGTAGCGTGGGCACAGGTACATTTTAAAATAAGTCATGGGTGGTATTTTATGGTTAATGCTTTTTGGGAATAGCAGCAAAGTAAAAAAATCATCAAAAAACTAATTAATGGGATTTTCCTAGTGTTTTTAGCCTTTTACTGTACATCCACATCTATATACAGAGGGTTGGATCCGTCCTCAGCTCTTTATACAGGACCCGCTAGTTATTAGCAGCAGATATGCGCTATGAACAGTCATACAGTAGGTTTCCATGAGTTAGCAGGTTCTTGTCGTGAGTAAAATATAACTAGAGATGAGCGAATTTCTTATTTTGAAATTCGTTAACACTTAGTTTGTTGGTTAAAGGTGACTTGCGCTATGGATTCCGTTCATAACGCAATTCTATGATGGAATGCATAACGGAATGCCTTCAGAGGCATTCTGTAATTCATTCCGTCATAATAGAAGTCTATGGCCTGCATAACGGATCCATCCTGTTTCCGTTCTGCATTCCGTCATAGAATTGCGTTATGGTCCGTGGTAACGGAATCCATAACACAATTCACCTTTAACCAACAAAGTCTGAACGAATTTCATAAGCGGAAATTCGCTCATCTCTAAATATAACCATATTTCATACAAGTGTCAACTCAAAATAATTACCCCCAGCCAGTGACATCATCCCGGTACCTGGAAGTTCTGCAAATCGACTGATCAATCTATTTTATAGTCTGCAATTTATTTCTTATTTCTTACAATTACTTCCTTATGATGTTGGACTTGGGGCCACAGGAACCTATTGTAGGACAAGTATACTAAGATTGCAGCGTGTTTACTGTTCAATTAAAATTAGATTCACTCATATAGAGTCTAGAAATCTCTAGGGGCTGGATCTATATAGGAACAAATTATGCATGGCAAAACCATCTGCAGCTATCCTTTCCAAATATTGTAAAGCTGTCCACTACCATCATACCCAGACTGCATGCTAGCTGCCCATGTGATGCTAGACTGAGGCATCATGGAAATGATGTAGCAAATACCTACATTGGGGGTACAGCTATGTTTCTAAAACCCAAAAAACATTCATAGTAATAGAGGTACAACTTCTGTATGTGTACACAGTACAATGCCATTTTGGGGATTATAGAGAGGGCAAAAGGGACAACTGCCTGGGGTTTTGCAGCACCAGCACACTCCTAGAAACAACCCTTTCTCCTGTCTACTAATTAGTGGTAATGCAGGCATGTTTTATTCCCACAGGTAGATGGAGATAAGTAGCTACCAGATATCACTGCTAGTTTATCTCTTGGTTTAAAAAAAAAAATAAAAAAAAAAAAAAAAAAAAGTTAAATTTCCCCCGCACTTCCAACAGTAGGAGACAGTGAAGGCCGCTCCCACACACATTGGGCTATAGTCACATGGCGACTTGTTACTGCATTATTGTGCTATTACATCGTAATAAATGGTCAAGTGTATCACACAGGTCACCTGGGAATGACCATTGTCAGAGATCCAAACCAGATGGATTTGTGCACAACCAAATTCACCATCATTAGTTGTGATCAGCAGTGGGAAAGATGAAAATGATTCTTACTGGTAATACTGGACTTTCCGTAACCCCTACAATGGTAGGAGTGTTTCCCCCCTGGCTCCCAGGGACAGGAAGCAACTTGGAAGTCAGAGTTTAAAAGTCTCCTCTCCATCACTTGCTCCAGTTGGTGAAAGAGAACATCATATATGGGACATATTTAATCATACAGAATTATAACAAATTTTTTTAAAAAGGTACGGTTGAGAAAAAGTGTAAGGTTGGCCATGTAGTTGTGGAGGTTACAGTAAATCCATTAAACTGTACATTTCATCTCTTCTTAAGGGCTCATGCACACGACAGTATTTTGCGTTCAGTATACTGGCCGTGTGCATTCCGTTTCAGTATTTCCGTACCGTGAAAAGATAGAACATGTCCTATTCTTGTCCGCAAATCACAGCGCTTGGCTCTATTCAAGTAAATGAGTACGCAAAAAAAGGAGCAGAAATGGCTTTTGCTGTATAGCACCGAGATGGACAACCTAATCCAACGGGTTATGGTAGCCTTACTAGACTGACCTCCTTTATAATTTTTCCCAGATATTGGATTAAGGGTACTTTCACACTTGCGGCAGAGGATTCCAGCAGGCAGTTCCGTCGCAAACAGATGCATTTGTGAGACGGATCCGGTATTTTTTTTTTTTCGTTTTTAAAAGCATGCGCAGATCGGGAAACCGGATCCGGCTTTAATAAATTTCAATGGAAATTCCGGCAAGTGTTCGGGATTTTTGGCCGGAGAGAAAACTGCAGCATGCTGCAATGTTTTCTCCGGCCAAAAAACGTAAGAGGAAATGAACTGATGCATCCTGAACGGACTGCTCTCCATTCAGAATGTATTAGGATAAAACTGATCCGTTTTTTTCCGGTATTGAGCCCCTGTGACGAGAAGAGATTCTTCTAAAGTCTTATCCAGACAGCTGAGGAGGCATTTATGTACATCTAAATTATAGAATTTTATTTTTGGCAGTGAAGTTTAGACACAACTTTAGGTAAAAATGCAGGATGGTGTTTGAGAATAATTCTATTATCCAAAATGTTTAGTTATGGCATGCAAGAGAAGGCTTAGTTTTCGTCTATTCTTCCAGCTGTGGTGATAGCCGGGAGGAAGATGGTTTTTAGAGTAAGCCGTTTTGAGGAGAGATACATAATAGGTTCAAGTGGAGCTTCTGTAAATGTAGATAGCACTAAATTCAAATCTTAAGGAGGGACAGTAGATATGAAAGATGGATGCGCCGTGTATGCTTACTTAGTGTTGAAATTTGTACTTTTAAAGGGGTTCTCCAGGAATTAAGAAAATAAAAATACTTAAATATGACTTCATTATACATATGTTCCCAAATACTTTTCATTAGTTATAATGGCTTGTTTTGTCTGGGTAGCAATCTTCAGGGGAAATAAAATGGCTACTGTCCTATTAGTACACACAAAACCTGTTCTAATCACACAGGAGGACAAATTACTTCACAACAATGATGTAAAGAGCTGCCTCATCCTCCTCTCTGCTCTGCTTGTCAGGGATCATGATCTTGAATACATCTGATAAGATCGTCAGCTCAATCTCTGTAAGAATGGCGTTCATGAGGAGATATGAAGTACAGAGAAGAGGTGGGGATGTGGCTAATAAGCAGCAGTGCTTGTACGCAGTCTCCATTAGCACAGTCTGTCCTGTCCCTCCTCTCTGTACTTCATGTCTCCTCATCAACTCCATTCTTAGATATTCAGCTAAGTTTATTATAAGCTGTATTCAGGATCATAATCCCTGACAAGTACAAGAGGAGGATGAGTCAGTTCTTTAGCTCAGTGTTCTGAAGTAACTTTTCCTCCTGTGTGATTGGGACAGGTTTTGTGTGTACTAATAGGACATCGATCATTTTATTACTCTTGATGATTGCTCCCTAGATAAAACGGGTCATTATAACTAGTGAAAAGTATTTAGGAATATCTTTATTTTAAAGTAATATTTTGTTTTTTCATTTTTCTAATTCCCGGAGAACACCTTTAACCGCCTCCGGACCGCCTAACGCAGGATCGCGTTCCGGAGGCGGCAGCTCTGTGCACAGTCACGCATATACGCGTCATCTCATAATGCGTCTTAACACAGGCGCGCGCGTTCACAGGATCGGAAGGTAAGCAAGTGGATCTCCAGCCTGCCAGTGGCGATCGTTCGCTGGCAGGCTGGAGATGCGATTTTTTTTAACCCCTAACAGGTATATTAGATGCTGTTTTGATAACAGTGTCTAATATACCTGCTACCTGGTCCTCTGGTGGTCCCTTTTGCTTGGATCGACCACCAGAGGACACAGGCAGCTCAGTAATAAGTAGCACCAACCACCACTACACTACACTACACTCCCCCCCCCGTCACTTATTAACCCCTGATCACCCCATATAGACTCCCTGATCACCCCGTCATTGATCACCCCCCTGTCATTGATCACCCCCCTGTAAGGCTCCATTCAGACGTCCGTATGATTTTTACGGATCCACGGATACATGGATCGGATCCGCAAAACACATACGGACGTCTTAATGGAGCCTTACAGGTGGGTGATCAATGACAGGGGGGTGATCACCCCATATACACTCCCTGATCACCCCCCTGTCATTGATCACCCCCCTGTAAGGCTCCATTCAGACATTTTTTTGGCCCAAGTTAGCGGAAATTGTAAGAAAAAAACAAAAAAACAAAGTCTCATATTCCACTAACTTGTGTCAAAAAATAAAATCTCACATGAACTCACCATACCCCTCACGGAATCCAAATGCGTAAAATTTTTTAGACATTTATATTCCAGACTTCTTCTCACGCTTTAGGGCCCCTAAAATGCCAGGGCAGTATAAATACCCCACACTTGACCCATTTCGGAAAGAAGACACCCCAAGGTATTCCGTGAGGGGCATATTGAGTCCATGAAAGATTGAAATTTTTGTCCCAAGTTAGCGGAAAGGGAGACTGTGAGAAAATACAAAAAAACTTTAAAAAAAATTATTTCCGCTAACTTGTGCCCCCCAAAAAATTTTTTTATGAACTCACCATGCCCCTCATTGAATATCTTGGGGTGTCTTCTTTCCAAAATGGGGTCACATGTGGGGTATTTATACTGCCCTGGCATTTTAGGGGCCCGAAAGCGTGAGAAGTCTGGGATCCAAATGTCTAAAAATGCCCTCCTAAAAGGAATTTGGGCCGCTTTGCGCATCTAGGCTGCAAAAAAGTGTCACACATGTGGTATCGCCGTACTCAGGAGAAGTTGGGGAATGTGTTTTGGGGTGTCATTTTACATATACCCATGCTGGGTGAGATAAATATCTTGGTCAAATGCCAACTTTGTATTAAAAAAAAAAAAAAGGGAAAAGTTGTCTTTTGCCAAGATATTTCTATCACCCAGCATGGGTATATGTAAAATTACACCCCAAAACACATTCCCCAACTTCTCCTGAGTACGGCGATACCAGATGTGTGACACTTTTTTGCAGCCTAGGTGGGCAAAGGGGCACACATTCCAAAGAGCACCTTTTGGATTTCACCGGTCATTTTTTACAGATTTTGATTTCAAACTACTTTGCAAGCATTTGGGCCCCTAAAATACCAGGGCAGTATAACTACCCCACAAGTGACCCCATTTTGGAAAGAAGACACCCCAAGGTATTTCGTGATGGGCATAGTGAGTTCATGGAAGTTTTTATTTTTTGTCACAAGTTAGTGGAATATGAGACTTTGTAAGAAAAAAAAAAAAATCATCATTTTCCGCTAACTTGTGACAAAAAATAAAAAGTTCTATGAACTCACTATGCCCATCAGTAAATACCTTAGGGTGTCTACTTTCCGAAATGGGGTAATTTGTGGGGGGTTTCTACTGTCTGGCCATTGTAGAACCTCAGGAAACATGACAGGTGCTCAGAAAGTCAGAGCTGCTTCAAAAAACGGAAATTCACATTTTTGTACCATAGTTTGTAAACGCTATAACTTTTACCCAAACCATTTTTTTTTTTACCCAGACATTTTTTTTATCAAAGACATGTAGAACAATAAATTTAGCGAAAAATGTATATATGGATGTCGTTTTTTTTGCAAAATTTTACAACTGAAAGTGAAAAATGTCATTTTTTTGCAAAAAAAAAATCGTTAAATTTCGATTAACAAAAAAAGTAAAAATGTCAGCAGCAATGAGATACCACCAAATGAAAGCTCTATTAGTGAGAAGAAAAGGAGGCAAAATTAATTTGGGTGGCGAGTTGCATGACAGAGCAATAAACGGTGAAAGTAGTGTAGTGCAGAAGTGTAAAAAGTGGCCTGGTCATTAAGGGGGTTTCAGCTAGGGGGGTTGAAGTGGTTAAAGTATAAATTTTTAGTTCTTTCTAATGGAAGTTCAATATTAAGGGTATCTTTGGATGTTTAACAATGTCCCATCTATATTCCAGAAGGACAGAACCGCTTTCTGTGTTTTAAGGTATATTGAGGATGTTATTTTTTTTTTACATTCATCTTCCTACTCATGGGGGTGGATACCACTGCATTAAGCAAACCTTTATTCTTTAGGTTGGCACATTCAGCATCCAGGCAGTCAAGCGCAACTGACAAATGTATGGATGAAAGACTGGACCCTGATGGAGTAGGTCGGGAATGTTGGGAAGAATACAATAGTTGTCTGTTGTCATGGTGAGGAGAAGAGGGAACCACCATTTTTTTTCAGCCAATAGGGATTTATGAAGAGGAGTTGAGCCTTTTCCTTTGACGCCTTCAAAGTCCTGGGAATTAGACAGAAAGGTGGAAAGGCATACAGGAGTCCCTGTTGCCAGGTAAAGGAAAATGCATCTACATGAAATGGGCGATCCTGGAACGAGAGGGATAAAACTTTTACCTTCATTATTTTTTGAAGAAAACAAACCCAAGTCTGGACATCCACATTTTTTATGGAAAGTATTAGGATTCATCTTCCACTCTCTAACCCCAAGAATATTCTTACTAAGATGCAGAACCTTTCAGATGGAGTGCTGAGAGAGAGATATTTATATGATCTTCTGCCCATCTGAAAATGTTACACCGCTACCTTTGCTGGATTTATACTTCTAGTGCCCCATTGATTACTTAAAGAGTACCTTTCACTAGAATAAAAAATCTATACTAACTATACAGACATGGAGAGTGGCATCTAGGGATCTCCCTGCACTTACTGTTATACCTGGGCACCGCTCCGTTTTCCCGGTATAGGCTTCGGTATCTTCATATGTTAGGCTCCACCCAGTTGAACCTGCCGGCGTCTCCTTCTCCCATGCTGTAGCGCTGGCCAATCGCAGCACTCAGCTCATAGCCTGAGAGAAAAAAAAGCCTCTCACACTATGAGCTGAGCGCTGCGATTGGCCAGCGCTACAGCATGCGAGAAGGAGACGCCGACAGGTTCCACTGGGTGGAGCCTAACATATGAAGATACCGGAGGCTATACCAGGAGAACGGAGCGACGCCCAGGTATAACATGTCTGTATAGTTAGTTTAGATTTTTTATTCTAGTGAAAGGTCCTCTTGAAGTAGGCCACTACAGTGGTGTTATAAGATTTTTTTTTTTTTTCATGTTTCTATTTCCCCTGTGGGCTGAAGGATTCAAGGGCCTCCTACACTGCTGACAATTTTTTTTACGTTAGAAAAAACTTGGACCATACTACTGTCCCAGGGTCCCTGAACAACCTGGTTAGATAAATGTACTTCTGGAAAATTATCAAAATTAGAGTTATTTAGTTTGGAAAAGGGTAGATCTTATTAACCGTGAAATAAATAAATATATATATATATATATATATATATATATATATATATACATACATATACATACACACACACACACATATATATATATATATATATATACACATACAGTACAGACCAAAAGTTTGGACACACCTTCTCATTCAAAGAGTTTTCTTTATTTTCATGACTATGAAAATTGTAGATTCACACTGAAGGCATCAAAACTATGAATTAACACATGTGGAATTATATACTTATCAAAAAAGTATGAAACAACTGAAAATATATGTCATTCTTGGTTCTTCAAAAGTAGCCACCTTTTGCTTTGATTATTGCTTTGCACACTCTTGCTGAGCTTCAAGAGGTAGTCATCTGAAATGGTTTTCACTTCACAGGTGTGCCCTGTCAGGTTTAATAAGTGGGATTTCTTGCCTTATAAATGGGGTTGGGACCATCAGTTGCGTTGTGGAGAAGTCAGGTGGATACACAGCTGATAGTCCTACTGAATAGACTGTTAGAATTTGTATTAGGGCAAGAAAAAAAAACAGCTAATTAAAGAAAAACGAGTGGCCATCATTACTTTAAGAAATGAAGGTCAGTCAGTCCGAAAAATTGGGAAAATCTTTGAAAGTGTCCCCAAGTGCAGTCACAAAAACCATCAAGCGCTACAAAGAAACTGGCTCACATGCGGACCGCCCCAGGAAAGGAAGACCAAGAGTCCCCTCTGTTGCGGAGGATAAGTTCAACTGTCACCAGCCTCAGAAATCGCAGATTAACAGCAGCTCAGATTAGAGACCAGGTCAATGCCACATCTCTAGAACAACTGTTAAGAGGAGACTGTGTGAATCAAGCCTTCATGGTAGAATATCTGCTAGGAAACCACTGCTAAGGACAGGAAACAAGCAGAAGAGACTTGTTTGGGCTAAAGAACACAAGGAATGGACATTAGACCAGTGGAAATCTGTGCTTTGGTCTGATGAGATCTTTGGTTTCAACCACTGTGTCTTTGTGCAACGCAGAAAAGGTGAACGGATGGACTCTACGTGCCTGGTTCCCACCGTGAAGCATGGAGGAGGAGGTGTGATGGTGCTTTGCTGGTGACACTGTTGGGGATTTATTCAAAATTGAAGGCATACTGAACCAGCATGGCTACCACAGCATCTTGCAGCGGCATGCTATTCCATCCGGTTTGTGTTTAGTTGGACCATCATTTATTGTTCAACAGGACAATGACCCCAAAACGCACCTCCAGGCTGTGTAAGGGCTATTTGACCATGAAGGAGAGTGATGGGGTGCTGCGCCAGATGACCTGGCCTCCACAGTCACCGGACCTGAACCCAATCGAGATGGTTTGGGGTGAGCTGGACCGCAGAGTGAAGGCAAAAGGGCCAACAAGTGCTAAGCATCTCTGGGAACTCCTTCAAGACTGTTGGAAGACCATTTCAGGTGCCTACCTCTTGAAGCTCATCAAGAGAATGACAAGAGTGTGCAAAGCAGTAATCAAAGCAAAAGGTGGCTAGAATATGACATATTTTCAGTTGTTTCACACTTTTTTGTTATGTATATAATTCCACATGTGTTAATTCATAGTTTTGATGCCTTCAGTGTGAATCTACAATTTTCATATTCATGAAAATAAAGAAAACTCTTTGCATGAGAAGGTGTGTCCAAACTTTTGGTCTGTACTGTATATATACACACATACCAGAGGTCTGAACAGAGATCTCTCCCATCAGCTATTTATCCCCAGGACTATGACGAGGGGACATCCTTTGCGTCTGGAGGAAAGAAGGTTTGTACACACACATAGAAGAGGATTCTTTACGTTAAGAGCAGTGACACTATGGAACTCTCTGCCTGAGGAGGTGGCGATGGGGAGTTCACTAAAAGAGTTCAAGAATGGCATGGATGTATTTCTGGAGAGTAGTAATATTACAAGTTATAGTTCTGGAGAAGGGTTGCTCATCAAGGTAGTAGTTATTCTGATTGCCTAATTGGAGTCAGGAAGGAATCTTGTTCACCTCAAATGAGGAAAATTGCCTTCTGAATCAACTTTGCAGGATAAACAGGCTGAACTGGATGGACATATGAATTTTTCATCCTTACAAACTATGTCCAAATAGGCAACTATCAAAATTCCTTGTTGATACAGATGACTGGATACCTTCGCAATTACCTTGAAGATTCTCAGGACACTCGAGAGTCCAACGAAAGAGGTGGAAATTGGAAGTGGCATGATACAGTGTTTAGAAAAACAGCAATCCTGTGATATTTCTGGGAGTCTCTATGCATAGGAATGATGGTAGGTATCAGATAAGCCTCCTGTAGCAGGTATCAGATAAGTCTCCTGTAGCAGGTGGATGTAACAGTCTATTTTGCCTTTTTTTATATTTAATAAATGTTAAGATTTTTAGATTCATGAGCTTGAAAGATCTATTTGGTGTCCTTTACATGAACATTGGGGAGCATAACCTTGCTGAGTAAATGGCACTGGAAGGACCCTCTTGAAAAGTAGGGAGATTTCTTGTTCCAAGGCTTTTTGAGAGGATAATTGAGGCAGACGTTTATTTGTCATAAATGCATTGGAGGGAAAGGATTACAATTTTATTTTGTAGCCGTTTTGGATGGTTTCTCAATTCCAGGGGAAGATGGTGATGTTTTCCCATGCCTGAAGAAAAAAAAAAACAAGAAAAAAAAACACCTAATGTGAAACCTTATCGACGTTAACATGCAGTACCGAGACAAACAAGCTAGAATCTCCCATCCATGATCAGAGCCAGATAGCTCAGCGAGTGTTTAACTGACAGGGATAGAAGCCAAGATGTCTTCAATTGGTGTGTCTGAAAAAATAGATTTATGCCTCTTGCAGACAAACATTTTTTCCCTGTTTTTTTGCGTTTCGTATACGGAACCATTCATTTCAATTCAAAGATAGAACATGTCCTATTATTGTCTGCATAACGGACAAGGATAGTAGTGTTATATCAGGGGCAGGCTGTTCCGTTCAGCAAAAAATGGAATGCACACAGACGTCATCCCTATTTTTTACAGACGCAAAATACTGAAAAAGCCATACGGTTGTGTGCAAGAGGCCTTAAGCCAATTTAGTGGCACTGAAAGGGCTTGAGCAGGGAAGATAGCAGCAATTCCTGGCCTAGACATGGCAAGTTTTCCAAAACCTCTTGAGTAAGTCTTCCACCTTCTTATCCATAAGGGAACCCATGTCTTCAAATAGTAAACCAGATTTATTTTTTATTTTTTTAGTCTAGCAACTGGAACATTAATTTTAGGTGTTCAAACTTAGGAATACGTGACCTTGTCCCGGGCTCTTCTCATTCTCTAGACACCTTTTTTATTTTTCCACATTCTTATAGACATTAACATTTTCTTTGATAAGAGACCTCAAAGTATCAAGAACAGGAGATTCTTCAGTAACTATTTTTTTTGGTACATGTAAAGGCACATGAACATATGCTCACCATGCCCGCATTGCGGTCCTCAATATACATGGCATCGGCCATATGCCCACCATAGCATGGATGCTGACCCATTCCCTTGAACGAGTCCACAATCCAGAAGATACAGAGTGGAAAGCCACAGAAGCACTACTGTGGCATTTTGATCCGTGCCTCCGCACCGCAAAAAAAAAAAAAAAAAACACACACACATTCTTTATTTTCTTGAGGTGCAGATGGATGGTGGACCCATTCCAATTGAATGGGTCTGCATCTGTCAGCACCAGCCTCACAGACGGTGCCCATGCATTGGGGACCACACGCTCATGTGCATGAGCCCTAATTCAGAATGGTTTTCTTTAAGAAGAAGACATAGATCTCAGACTAGTTGCACATTAGCAGTAAAATCTTCCAGAACAGCCTTGCTGGAGTTCATAATATCCAGCTTAACTGGAAAGGGGCAGTGCTGCCAGAGCACTGCCATCGACTATAATGGGACCCAGACAGTTTCTTGCATTTTCAGAATTCGGCCAGACCCTGGTACAAATGCCAGAAACCAGCTGGATATCTGCTGAGTGCCATTAGAGTCAATGGGCTCCAGTGGTGAAAGACAGCATCCGGCTACACTGGACACAAACTCTGGGAGGCTGTTCCTTTGCTGGTACAGCCTGCTGGAAGATTTTATAGCTAGTGTGCAACTAGCCTTACAAATGCCACTTTTACTGGAGAATTTAGGAGCTGTAGCATCTTTGTCCTAAAAGAATAAAATTCCTATGTCTACTTCTACAGAGAAGCAAATAGACTGGCAGTTCAGCAGAATCACTTAGTGTGGATATTATGTGAGCAATCTGCACCGATGAACACCATTTCTGAAATGACCCATCACCAATTAAGAGCTGACCCTTCCCATAAATGGTGGACCCTGTAGACCACTGCCCTGTCCATGTGAGAGGATGCCAGCCATAATCACAGCTGATCCTGAGCTGCAAAATGCTTCCTGCTGGCATCCCTGCCTCCAGTATCTGATGTCATGAAGCTCAGCGACAATGAGCATCTGACGTCACTTCACCAATGCCTACTGCTGCGTGGAGATTGATAGAGAGCTCCCAGTCTGTAGTGGCAAAACCTGAGGAAACAAAGTTAACGGTGGAGACCGGGGCAGCCTTCACACTGAAGGTCTTATGCCTAAAAGAGCAAAAGATCCAAGTGCTTCTAAGCCCCACTCTCTGTAGCCCCCCAGCAGTAAACTGGGAAGTAGAATAGGCTGGGCAAATCATTGTAGCTCTTGCCTGAATGAGCAGGAAATAATGAGCAGGTGATGTGGAGGAGCCTTTTAAACTCTTCCAAGTTGTTTACTCTTCTTTGGAGGTGGGGAAACTCCATGTTGTGGAGGTGTTGTTAAAATTTGAAATTTTAATGTCTCACGGCCTGAAAGCATTTTGCAACATTAGCCTTAGGCTAGTTTCACACTAGCATTAGAAATCTCCAGCAGGGAGCAGCCTGTAGGAGATGTCTGGATCCAGCACTGCCGGACGCTACCTGACACTCGCTGGCCCCATTCACTACAAGACTCGGCTGGACAAAAAACACTGCTCAGTTCTCTGTATATTTGACAGGTTGTGGCTGGATCTCCGCCAGTCCCAATTATATAGTGAATGGGGCCGGATATCGTAATGCAAAGATCCAGCAGGCTGTTCACTGCCGGATCTAAAAGTGCTAGTGTGAAACTACCCTTAGATTGTTATTTGACCTCAGCAGGATCTGTTGACAAAGCATATATTATGCATTCATTATCTGACCATGTTACTGGGGACAAGAACCCAACCATGACGCAGCCCCATTCACTCATGTTCTTACTAAAAATCCAGCAATGCAACCTCACTGGTGTCTATAGGCGAGTCATCCTTGCCTTGGATGTAAGAGTACAATTACGGCACAATACAAGAACTCCATGGCTCAACCTTTTATTCCAGGACTTTTGGTGGGAATGATACAGTTTATAAAATACAGATAAAAAATATGTAAGTCTAATATGATACAGAACGCACTAAGCTTCAGCAATACATCCATATGCAGCTACACGCGCACACACTCTCAGGAGCTGTTATAACTAGCAGTGCACTACACAAAATAAGGAACAGCACCAGCGAGAACTGCACTCCATAACCACAAAAGTAAAATCGGATGGCAAAACAGCAGAAAAAAAAAAAAAAAAAATGGAAGAGACTATCCTTCAAAAAAATAAAACTGCCGAATTCTCTCCGACTGACATCCAAAATACATTGATGGCTTATGGGAGGAAATATTAAGGTATCACAAGAGGCTGGAGTCATTTATCCAGCCAGGTAAAGACAACCACTGCTTAAAATGGGGAGGGGAATCCATTTGTATAGTGAAGAGATGTGTATGAGATTACGTACAGTATGTCACAAAAAGTGCAACTTTTTGCACAGGCTGTGTCTGATATTGCAGCCCATTCAAGTAAGGATGAGATGCAATACTAGTCAAAACCCATGTGCAAGAGCAGCACTGTTTCTGCCAAGAAAAAAAAGCTGATATTTTTCAAATAACCAAATCACCCCCCGCCAGTATCTGATTGCAACAAGGCCTAGGTCCTTTTGTGTTTAAAGGTTTATCCCATGAAAAGTATTTATCATCTGTCCACAAGATGGTACATATTGGATCATGAGGGTTCCAACCACTGGGACCTCTAGCTATCTCACGAGTTCCCAAGTTCCCTCTCTGAACAGAGCAGTTGTACACATGTGTGTCCACCGCTCCATTCACTGACCTGGACAGTGCTACATCAGTCACCCACAGAAGTGAATAGAGTGGTGGGAAGACAAACTACCTCATTCAGAGGGGACTCGAGGACTTTTGTGTTAAATACTTTTGGTGGAATAACCCATTTAAGGCCTGAGCACAAGATCCTCTCTATATCACTGGAAAAAAGCAATATGTTCAGATACAGGTTAGACTGTTTATACAGAGGAGTGAATAAAGCCCTGGTGTAACAGGTTGACCCCTAATAAGATTACAGGAGAAGTCCTGGGAAGCTAGAAATGCACACTAGCTCATGTAGTCATGGGCAGCAGAGATGGGAGCTTTGAGAAACCAGGAGCAAGGAAGACAACAAATTTATAGGGTTTCCACAATCAACCGCTTCCCTGCACCTGCCTGATGTAAGAACAACACAATCGTGCCATGAAAGTATCTTTTCTACAAGAGGTGACGGCAGAAGCAACCAAGTGTGTACTAGCCCTTTAACAGAGATAGAACTACCACTCTGGCTGCTGTGGATTACTGAATGAAACTCAGGACTACAAGATCAGACTGGCCTCTTGGAGGAGTGAGTTTCACTGGGCTGGTCGTGTGTGACGTCCAATTCGGGGATGTGCAGGGATGGAATTCTTGATGTTGTTATCTATGTACCTCTTGATTATGTATTAACATTTATATAATATCTTATATATTTATATATACCTATATACAATGGTAGGTAAAAAATAAAAAATCATCTTAAAAAGAAAAAAATGTGGCAATTACAAGCCATAAATGAGACTAAAAACAAAATAAAGCACAAAATTGCAAGGCAGGTTTAAAAAGCTATCATGGGGAGGTAATGAGAACCTGCAGCAACTGAGTAAGCAGTTACGAGATGGACATCATATGCGGATATGAGAATGTGATATTGAGCCTTCATAAGTTTTTACAGTGCTGGGCTAGTACTTTTGACTAAAACTATGATATGTAACACCCCCTTGAAAAGTTAGGGTGAAGGATTAAGAGCCCCAGAAGAGAAACACCAAGAAAGATGGGTCAGACATATGCTTGTGCAAACTTGGAATGACTATACGAGGTAAAAGGTCAGTGAGAAATCACTGGATACAATACAGGGGCATGGAATGCTTCAACAAAGGCCGACATAACCGCACCGACACGAGAACACACTGAGGAAAAGTGGGGTTCATCTAAGCAGCAAGTCCCAAAAACGAAGATGCAATGTACAGCAACACTCATTTTTACTTGGACAGACTATGGGGACACATTCCTCACCTCACTAGTTCACTGGCACAGGGACCCAATGGACAGAAAAATGGTCTTGCATATACGGTATGTGATAGTGACTTTCCCTTCTAGAGGTGTCCTTCAGAATTTCCACACTGAATTTGGCAAAGTTGTTCTTATAGAGATCCCATAAATCTTAATGAAATCCTGGTCACCTACCTTCTGTCACTCGCTCTACACCAAAGCTCAATAATGGTGGAAGTGCTAAAATGCAGATCACCATTTACTGAAACCCATAGAGGACTCCTCTTGCAGAAACATGAAAAGAGTGAGCACATGGGGGAGAAAATACTAAAGTAAGAATACAAGTGACTGCTGCTTCAGTCTCCACATGTAAACTGTGAAAAAACCTTCAGGATTAGTCTAAGTGTCCGTCTAATAAGCAGCATTTCCACTGTTCAGCAAGTGACAAGCCTGTGGGTCAGCATGCAGACTTCTGATCCCTTATCCACAGTACATCCAGAGGCGGCATGGGCAGAGGTACCCTCTGTCTGCATTTCTGGGGTTCCTCGTCATCATGCATCCCTTTCAGTCTAGTAAATTTATAGTCACAGAAAGAACGACAAAATCTATTAGAACAACCACACATCTTATGACGATAAGAATATTAATAGTTACTCTTGTCTTTGTCTCTTTTTTTTACAAGTTCTAAAGTCTCTGGGACTTTACTGGACGTAGACCACGCACACGCACACACACACACACACACACACACACACACACACACACACAAAATAAAGAATCTGCAGAGATGAGCCTTGAGGTGGCACCTCTGCCATCACATGCACACAGACACACATTTGCTTGATGCATGGTAAACCCTCCTTGTAGTGTTTGCCAGTTTTACTGTCTTTAGCAATCACATTCTTGTCGGCTTAAAACTGCTTGGATAAAAGCTCACATAGGTGCTTGGAAACACTTTCTTTGCTGGTTCTCAGTGTAAGTCGGTACATCTGAAAAAAAGATGAGGCAAGCAGTTAGAGAAGACAACCTGAAATATCTAACTGTAAGCAACTTCCCAATTAAAAGAAGTAGTCCAATGCATGCAAGTGATAAAACGCCCATTAGTAACCAGATGATATAGGGACAATCGGCTAGAGGAACAGAATACCCATTAGAATGTATAGGTGATGCTCTTCTCTAGCTAACAGAAGAGGGTCCTAACTTTTGTGTCTACACAGTCCCTTCATGTTGTCTAGAATAGAAACTAATAGGAAAATGAGATTTTTGTAAAACTTACCAGTAAAATCTTTCTCGCTCTTCATTGGGGGACACAGGAACCGTGGGTATAGCCATGTCCTCTAGGAGGCGTTGACACTAGTAAAAGCTGTTAGCTCCTCCCCTGGCAGCTATACCCCCTCCAGCCTGGAGAGAGAGCTTCAGTTTGTGTACAAGCAGTAGGAGAAGCAAGTCAACCAAAGAAAAAAACGTGGAACACCAACCATGCCAAAGGACCCAACGGGGTTCTAACCAGCAACAGCCACAACTGTGGTCGAACAACAATACTGTGTGGGTGGGTCCACTGAACCACCATCAGGGAGGTCTTGCCTCCTATTGACACTAGAAAAAAACTAAAGCTCTCTCTACAGGCTGGACGGGGTATAGCTGCCAGGGGAGGAGCTAACAGCTTTTACTAGTGTCAACGCCTCCTAGAGGACGTAGCTATACCCATGGTTTTCTGTGTCCCCCAATGAATATGGGCGAGAAATTTTATTATTGGGGATCTCCTATTCTAGATGCTCATCTCCACGTCAGAGTGGACAGTGGTTACTGTCCACTCTGGAGAACCTCTCCTACATTACATAGACAGCCCATTGTTTTGAATGACCACAGCGTAGTGCCTACTTTCACCTGTGGCAGCATTGTTGGAAAATTGCACACTTGCTGCAGGTTTCCCCTCAGGTGATCTCAAGGGGTCCAAGCAAGAGGACACTTAGGGATTTTCTTATAATCTACAGACATTTAACAAGTAGGCAGAAAACAATATCAGGACTCATGCACATGATCGTATGTATTTTCCGCATCGGTATATCCACTGCACAAACGGACATGGTCTCAATAGTGTTATTAAAGGGGCTGTTTATAATTCCCATACTTAAGCATTGAATCACATAGATAAACTGTACTTATTTATTACAGCACCCAGACCAGGGATGCTCAAAGCTTGGCATCAGCAGCCGTCACATTGCATTTGCTCATAATAAAGTTTGCTGCATGTAACTCAACTTACCTGAGCTTGGATATTGGGTTCTAAGCGCAGCAAACATCCAACATGTACAGACTTTGTCTGGATTATGCCAGCACCCACATAGTTGTCTGGATTAGGATCCACGTTTTCTAGCAGTGCAGTGCCAAAGCCCAATAACTAACAAAGCAAGATAAAAAAAAAAAATTATATGACTCCAGAATGGAACCATATAGATCATGTCAGTAGTTTAGGACATTTGTCAGTGTCATGGGGTGTAGGAAAAATTGGATTTTTTGTACTCACCGTAAAATCCTTTTCTCGTAGTAGGCATTGGGGGACACAGCACCATGGGTATATGTCCAACTACCACTAGGAGGCACTAGACACAAAAAGTGTTGGCTCCTCCCAGGTGGGCTATACCCTCTCCACAGGCACGAGGCTATTCAGTTTGTACCAAAAGCAGTAGGAGAGAGAAGAAAAGCAAGGAACCAACAACTCCCGTACCGGGAAAGATCAAGAGACCAGCCCGGAGAAGCGGAAGAAAAAACATAGGGTGGGATCTGTGTCCCCCAATGCCTACTACGAGAAAAGGATTTTACGGTGAGTACAAAAAATCCAATTTTCTCGTGCATGGCATTGGGGGACACAGCACCATGGGACGTCCCAAAGCAGTCCCTGAGGGAGGGAAAAGAAGAGACGCGCCACCGGTTGGGCATACAGGTGCAGGAGAACCATGTGACCCAACGGGAAAAAACACGAGATGGGCAAGAGGTTCCATAACAAGGAAGAAACCTCAGAAGAAGCAGGGAAGACTGCCAGCACCCCAGGACAAATGACTGGAAGAAAATCCCAAATGCAAGAAGGTGGCAAAAGGAAACAGAGCGCAGCCAAGGGCTGGAGAAAAAATTAGGACAGCACCGTGTGGTGAAACTACCCAACGCTCTACATTGTCTCAGACCCAAAAAACCTGTGGCCATCCCCTGAAAGGCCAGGGGAGAAACGAAACAGGGAAGCACTGAAAACCAAACGAGTGGGGGAAGCCATAGCAAGGCTCACATGTGAAGGGAGGGGACTCCCCTCACCGCAAGGCCAGGAAAGAAGCTAAGCGCCCCATGTAGGTGAAAAGGTGTAGGTGAAAACCCAAGGCTGCTAGAGGAAACCGCCAACCCTGGAGAAGGAGGGGGTTGTAGGTAAAAAACCAGGAAAAGAACGATAGCTCCTGCGTCCCCAAAAACAGGAGACGAGGCACAAGCCTCCGAAAACAAGATATCACCGTGAAGCGTAAGACCAGAGGAAACTCTGGGCATGTGAAGTATCATGGAAAAAAGAAGCCAAATACAGGCCAGGCAACCTCGGCAGGACACACTGGACTGAGAGACATGGGAGTAGAAGGAGAGCACTCCAAAAAACCTAAAGAGGAAAGGTCCTACAACAGGAGGAGGTCCCTCCCGAAGGAGACCATACGGTGGAACTGCAAACCGCAGCACTAAACCACTCAATACCAGGTACTTGACGTGGGAGGATGGAAAAAAAGAGACAAATCCAAAGAGGACCTCAAATGAACAGGGACTCCCGAAAGGAGTACCCAGTATGGGCTCACAAGGAACCAGGAGCTGAACCACCAGAAGACAACGCAAGCCAGAATATCCAGGAAAGGCGAAAAGAAACCACCATAGGGGAAGGGGCATTGGCCATGGACAACTAGCCGTACCAAGAATATTGACCAGCAAACCTTAAACATTGTCCCAGAGAGGGCAAGTACAGCAGCTCGGGGTGTACCACAAAACGACAGACATCCATATGCATAAGGAATGCAGAAGTCGCCATGAAAAAACCGGGGTAGCCTACATAGAAATGTAGAAACCAGCTGCGACCGGCATACAGAAAACTTCCAGGGGGGAGAAAGTACCAGACAGGTGCAGACGACGGCAAGGTCCAAGAGGACTGCCCCTTCGCCATGTAGCACAACTAAGCAGAAAATACAAGGGAATACCGAAAACACCTGGACCCAGAAGGAACTACGGGGCCCTGTCCGATACCAGAGCAATCAGCTGAAAATTCAGACAGGTGTGTGTGGCGCTCAGAGGTCCTGTCCTTGACCCGTCAGGGAGGACGTCCAGCAATGATAAAAACCGTGGACCCAGAAGGATTCCGTGTGGCAGACATCCAACGATGACAGAAAACCGCAACCGCGGCCGATGCCACCAGCTACGTGTCCAAACAAGGTAGAAGATCCAGTGGAGATCCTTGTACTTCACCAGGAATGGGCCGCTCAGCAATTAGGAAACAACGCGAGAACTCCCCTATAACATGGGGTAACGCGGAGCACAGCATACCGTAGTACCGTAAAGAGAAGGCAAGAGCAACTACAGCACAAAGGCCAACAACCACCTGGCCACGGAGTAGGGAGCGTGGTTGAATGAGGACCACCCGCCGGATCAGACAGATCGGTCATATACTGGAGCTACCAGAAGTAGCAGTGGACCGATAAGGTGGGGGTTGGGCTGGCCCACACCTGCCAGACATGGTAACCATGCACATGCTGAACGAAGGGGGCCTGTACAGACAGTGCCTTGAGAGGTACAAGGAGACCAATGAGCGCGACAGTAAAGGAGTGGCAGATGTATGGAAGAACCAAATGGATGGAACCAACAACCGCAGCACAGATTAGAACTCGTGGGCAGAAAACACCCAGTAATACAGAAACTGTCTGAGCTACAGACCGCACCACAGGGCCCAGCACTTGGGGTACTACAAACACACGCCTAAAATATGGGTAAAGTGGCTGCATGTTGCCAACTAAGGAGAGTGGAAACATAGCCACAGCATCTGGGAATGAGACAGCATTCGGAGGGTACAGGTACACAACCTGTAAAGTAGAAATATGGCTGTGTTAGAGGAACTACATTTAAGATCGAAGCAATGTGGCCGCATGGTGCACCCTAGACCCAGAGAGGTGCAACAGCAACCGCGTTAAGAATGGAACCCAGTAGGGCCGCACGGTACCACAAAGAACAAGACAGGTGCACACCACAATCAGGTAGGTGCAATGGCAACAGAAACAGGGCCGCATAGTACACCCTAGAAGCCAGACAGGTTGAACGGCTGCAGCATCGGAGACGGTTCAGGGACTCTACCCATGAAGGGAGTAAGATGGCCGTTTGGTGCACACTATGATGAGGTAGGTGCAATGGCCACGGCAATTGGAGGAGGCCTCAATATCTCGTCCTGTAAGGAAAGAAAATGCCACATGGAACACCATAAAGCCGGACAGGAGGAACGGCTACCGCATCCGGAGATGGCTCAGGTACTCCACCTGTTAAGGGATCAAGGCGGCAGGGAACAGACAGGTAACTGAACCGGACAGGGGCAATTCTAAGGCAATTGAAAGTGGCCTCTACATTCCGCCCGTAGGGAGAAATGTTGCCGCATGGAACACAACAGAGCCCGCCAGGGGTATCGGCTACAGCACCGGAGATGGCGTAGGTACTCTACCTGTGAAGGGAGCAAATTGGCTGGGAACAGACAGGCGCAATTGCAGCGGCAATCAAAGGCAGCCTGTATCTCTCCCAGGAAGGGAGAAATAGTGTCGCATGGAACACCATAGCGCCAGCCAGGGGAATCGGCTACAGCATCAGGAGATGGTGTAGGTACTCCACCTATGACAGGAGCAAAGTGGCTGGGAACAGACAGGTGCAATTGCAACGGCAATTGAAGCGGCCTGTATATCTCACCCGGAAGGGAGAAATAGTGCTGTATGGAACACCATAGAGCCAGCCAGGAGTAATGGCTTCTGTAGGTACACTACCTAAGCAAAGGGGCAAGGCGGCTGTACAATTGCTCTGAACTCACCAACCTACAGGAGGCGATAGCCGAGCTAACCGCTTGCCCAGAACAGGAACTCCCAGTAATGAGGTAGAGTGGCGAACACCAACACCAGGATGGGGACCCCACGGAAACACTCTCAAATGTGTAGGGGATAACCCCTGGTATAGGGGAACCAGGAAGGCTTGTCAGGGACAGCCTATGGCAGTGGTGCAGGAACCCCCCTGTTAAGGAGAAGGCGTACGTATCAGACACCGGGTAGGTGACTCAGTATGCTAAACACGGGGACGGCTGCCTTACCTGTGCGGTTGAATACCTGTGCGGTCAGGGGAGCACCATCCGAAAATCCACTAGAGGTGATACCAACCCTGTTTAGGTAGGAGAGGTTCCTCTGTGCACGTAGTCTTGACCTCCCAGAGGCTCTGTTCCGAGGGAATCGGTGCAGAGGTGTCCCCAGAGGCAACGGATGGGGTGACAGGAAGGATTCGTCACCAGCCTCAGGCCTGTCCTGGGGGGGATCCGAGGATGCCGAGGAGGGGTGGGACCCCGTTGAGACCACCCGAGGGTGTACTGTGAGCTACCCCTCGCCGAACCCGGGTGCAGGTACCCCTAACTGAGTATGCCCCATCTGCAGGGAGGACCCTGGAGGGCAGAGGTGGCCGCAATTTGGGTTGGTAGCGTGCCAGCGACACTGCTAGGGAGAGTCGGCCAAGGTTCCCATGGCATTGACACGGAGGGACCCATTCATGGGGAACCTACACAAAAAGATTGTTCAGGGAAAACAATGGGATCTGGGAAGAGGTACTGCACACCAGCAGGGACAGGCTGACCACATGGCAGCCATTGTAGACAGCGGACGCACGTGAAAACACGTGGCGACCGAGGAGCTGTTGGGGGAAGAGATGCTCAAAAAGCAGCCAGCAGAGGCTGTCTATCCTGACCCGGACGCAGTGGTCCCCCAAAGAGGTGCAGCAGCAGCAGCTTGTTCCCTAAAAAGAGGTGGTCAGTAGGGCTGCAGGGGACATGAAACAATCGAGGGGTTAACCACCCCCTCCAACAGAAAAAACACGTTAGCCCAGGAAAGGGAGAGGAGATAGCTCCTCCCGAGGGCCGGGCGGGGCTCAGAAAAGCCCGGGAAGCAAGGGGGAGGGGCCGGGAAGATTGCGGCCTAGCAGGCCCAAAAGCCGGGGCCTCGATTTATGATGCGGCCGGGAATGGAGCAAGGGGGGCGGGGGAAACCGCGGCCGACAGAGGGCCCACCGGACCATAAAAATAGGTGAGTAGGGTAGGGGGGGAGAAGCGACACCTGGGGATAGGCAGATCAGGGCAAACGGAGCACCTGGGAGCCGGGGACAGGCCATAGAAGATGAGGCCTAGTCCCGGCAGAAGCCGGGGACTAAAGTAGCGGGGAAGCCAGGGAGAGACTGTGTGGCCAGGGAGGAGAGAAAAGACCAACCGAGGGGGAAAAAGAAGGGAGGAAAAACCATGAATATAAACCCCCCCAGGAGGAGGGGGGGGGGGGGGTTGGCTAGGAGGAAAGAAGAGGCTCCCCAGGACCCCCAGCTAAGGTGGATCCCATCCCCCTGGCCACAGAAGGGAACCTAACCCTGGGACAGGGACACAGGGACAGGGGAGTATACTCACCATCCGTTGTCTTCGGGCGCAGCACGGTCACCCCTTCGGCAGACTCAACACGGGAACCGTGGGAATGCCGGCAAGCCACTGCGGATGCAGTCCGTGGGGACTGGGTGACCGGCGATGGTACCGAAGTACGCGCCCGCAGGGGGGGCAACTAAAGTGGAACACGATGGAGCCCCAGCCTGCAGCAGGTATAACGGTGGAAAAAACCGACCTGCGGAAGAGAGAAAAAAAGAAAAAGAATAAAAATAAACAGCAGAACCTGCAAAAAAGCAGGACAGGTCTGCCTCCTACGGACACTAGACTAAAACTGAATAGCCTCGTGCCTGTGGAGAGGGTATAGCCCACCTGGGAGGAGCCAACACTTTTTGTGTCTAGTGCCTCCTAGTGGTAGTTGGACATATACCCATGGTGCTGTGTCCCCCAATGCCATGCACGAGAAATCATCATCATTTTCCACACAGTTCAGATGTAAGCTGACATTACCCATTACCAAATGAAATACACCATCATTAAAGGGGTTCTGCACCTTGTTTAAACTGATGATCTATCCTCTGGATAGATCAGCATTTGACCGGCGCTGATCAGCAGCGCCGCGGCCTTCTCACTATTTAAGTTAAATGGAGCTTAGCTGCGCCCAGGCCAGTTGATACTAGTCGTGACATTACTGGGCTGGCGGTAAACAGTGAGAAGGCCGCGGTGCTGCTGGAGCGCCGCTGCCTTCTCAAACAGCTGATCGGCGGGGGTTCCGGGTGTTGGACCCCCGCCGGTCAGATGCTGAAGAGGATAGATCATCAGTTTAAACAAAGTGCAGAACCCCTTTAATAATAATACAGTGTTGCCAAGTATGAACAGCTTAGGGTACTTTCACACTTGCGTTGTTTGATTCCGGCAGGCAGTTCCATTGTATGCAAACGGATGTCATTTTGTCTGACTGATCAGGCATTTTTCAGACTGATCAGGATCCTGATCAGTCAGAAAAATGCCTGATCAGTCAGGAAAATGCATTGCAATACCGGATCCGTTTTTCCGGTGTAATCAGGCAAAACGGATCCGTTTTTTCTTCTTCTCATTTTTAAAGGTCTGCGCATGCGCAGACCGGAAGGACGGATCCGGCGTTCCGGTATTTTGAATGCCGGATCCGGCACTAATACATTCCTATGGAAAAAAATGCCGGATCCGGCATTCAGGCAAGTCTTCAGTTTTTTTCGCCGGAGATAAAACCGTAGCATGCTACGGTTTTCTCTTTTGCCTGATCAGTCAAAACGACTGAACTGAAGACATCCTGATGCAAACTGAACGGATTACTCTCCATTCAGAATGCATGGAGATATGCCTGATCAGTTATTTTCCGGTATAGAGCCCCTATGACGGAACTCTATGCCGGAAAAGAAAAACGCAAGTGTGAAAGTACCCTTAAGTGCAAAATATATTGAAGTCCACACTTTAGCTACACCAATGCTCTATAAGAAACAAGCTGAGAGGGGGTAAATACACCAGAATGGAACTGACCTTTGCTTTCGTCACTTCAGAATCCATGGGATGGTTGGCTTTAAAAATCTTCTGCGCTTCTTGTTGTGGTCTGGAAATGTGGATAGTATTGTTAGGACTTTGTTCACATAACCGTTCAGCCTTTCCGTTCTCGGAGCAGGAAAACGGAAAGGACGGATTCGGCACATAACTGGGCCGAACGGGACCTACGGACCCTATAGACTATAATTTTTGAAGTGGAGACTAAAGTCCTGCATGCATTACTTTTGTCTCTGCTCCAAAATCATCTTCCGAGAGGAAACCTAACGGACCCCTTTATCGTCTATGGGGTCCGAAGGTTCTGTTGGGCTCAGTTATGTGCCAAATCCGTCTTTTCCGTTTTCCTGCTCCAAAAGGAAAGGCTGAACGGTGATGTGAATGAAGCTATTTTCGGTGGCCCCATAGAAAATGAATAGAGGGTGGCTGCGCATGCACAGTGCGCCCTCCATCACTTTTGGGGCCCCGTTGTGCAGGGAACTGCAACCATCCCCCTTCAAGTGAATTTGGCATTCTGAGGTCCCCTGCACAGCAAGGTGGTCGAGAGTAGGCAAAATCTAAAAAGGGGTGCAGGGCTTCATTCTCCTAATTGGAGGGGGTATCAGAGGTCAGACATACACTGAACATAAACTGATGAGTCTATGCAGGATACAGCATAGACCATATTTTCTGCACTGGACCAAACACTGTATACAGTTGCTCAATTACAGATATAATTAGCCATCCAAACAGGTAAATGTCCTCTAAGGTTTTATGTTTATATTAAAATGTATTTCCAATGCATTCATGTAAAATGATAGATTCAATTACAAGCTAAGCTGTTTCCAGCGCTGGAAGAAGTCCTGGGACGGCATCTCAGTAGATTGAAAGAACTTGTTAACGGTAATCGGTAGTTTCAATGTGATGTTTTGTAATGTTCCTCCATATCTGAAAGTGACAGATGACAACATTAAAGTATTCGCCAGTAGAAAAGTATTAGAAAATGCAAATTGTGAATGCAGTACCTGAACTTAATATTAATAAGAGGGGCATCATCAAAGTCTGTCAAGCATTCAATGTTCAACACCTGCTGTACTTGTGCCCCTCCTTCCACCATAGGGTCAACTGGTTTGGTCTGAATATTAAGCTGTAATGCTGGATGTTAAGGATGACTACACAATAATACATGGTATTCTCCTGGTACACTGGTCATGTCCCAACTCTGCCTGTGGTTCCAGCACAGTATAGAACATTTTTTACTTCCTCGCTACAGGTGATGTATGCAGTCTCTCCAAGGAAATTCTCCATTCACATGGCCGTGTGCGGTCCACATGAGGCCTACATTTCCCAAACTCACTGCATCATAGTGATCAATGATGCTGTGGGTCTATTGGCCTGTACTCACATAATGGTGTGAGAATGGGACAGTAGACTGGCAGTTGGGATGAAACTCGCAGCATCATACAGGGAGTGCAGAATTATTAGGCGAGTTGTATTTTTGAGGATTAATTTTATTATTGAACAACAACCATGTTCTCAATGAACCCAAAAAACTCATTAATATCAAAGCTGAATATTTTTGGAAGTAGTTTTTAGTTTTAGCTATTTTAGGGGGATATCTGTGTGTGCAGGTGACTATTACTGTGCATAATTATTAGGCAACTTAACAAAAAAACAAATATATACCCATTTCAATTATTTATTTTTACCAGTGAAACCAATATAACATCTCAACATTCACAAATATACATTTCTGACATTCAAAAACAAAACAAAAACAAATCAGTGACCAATATAGCCACCTTTCTTTGCAAGGACACTCAAAAGCCAGCCATCCATGGATTCTGTCAGTGTTTTGATCTGTTCACCATCAACATTGCGTGCAGCAGCAACCACAGCCTCCCAGACACTGTTCAGAGAGGTGTACTGTTTTCCCTCCTTGTAAATCTCACATTTGATGATGGACCACAGGTTCTCAATGGTGTTCAGATCAGGTGAACAAGGAGGCCATGTCATTAGATTTTCTTCTTTTATACCCTTTCTTGCCAGCCAAGCTGTGGAGTACTTGGACGCGGGTGATGGAGCATTGTCCTGCATGAAAATCATGTTTTTCTTGAAGGATGCAGACTTCTTCCTGTACCACTGCTTGAAGAAGGTGTCTTCCAGAAACTGGCAGTAGGACTGGGAGTTGAGCTTGACTCCATCCTCAACCCAAAAAGGCCCCACAAGCTCATCTTTGATGATACCAGCCCAAACCAGTACTCCACCTCCACCTTGCTGGCGTCTGAGTCGGACTGGAGCTCTATGCCCTTTACCAATCCAGCCACCTGGCCCATCCAGACTCACTCTCATTTCATCAGTCCATAAAACCTTAGAAAAATCAGTCTTGAGATATTTCTTGGCCCAGTCTTGACGTTTCAGCTTGTGTGTCTTGTTCAGTGGTGGTCGACTTTCAGCCTTTCTTACCATGGCCATGTCTCTGAGTATTGCACACCTTGTGCTTTTGGGCACTCCAGTGATGTTGCAGCTCTGAAATATGGCCAAACTGGTGGCAAGTGGCATCTTGGCAGCTGCACGCTTGACTTTTCTCAGTTCATGGGCAGTTATTTTGCGCCTTGGTTTTTCCACACGCTTCTTGCGACCCTGTTGACCATTTTGAATGAAACGCTTGATTGTTCGATGATCACGCTTCAGAAGCTTTGCAATTTTAAGAGTGCTGCATCCCTCTGCAAGATATCTCACTATTTCTGACTTTTATGAGCCTGTCAAGTCCTTCTTTTGACCCATTTTGCCAAAGGAAAGGAAGTTGCCTAATAATTATGCACACCTGATATAGGGTGTTGATGTCATTAGACCACACCCCTTCTCATTACAGAGATGCACATCACCTAATATGCTTAATTGGTAGTAGGCTTTCGAGCCTATACAGATTGGAGTAAGACAACATGCATAAAGAGGATGATGTGGTCAAAATACTCATTTGCCTAATAATTCTGCACTCCCTGTAGATCACTAGGGTGAAGTGAGTTCGGCTTACATGAGCCGCGGTTGGTCTGGGAAATATGGTGTTCACGCGGTCTGCATTTTGTGGACTGTACATGGCTGTGTGAAGGCAGTCTTAGATAAACCATCATCATCTAGAGGGAACACAGTGTTAGTCCATAAGCGAAGAAATTTTATGCACATTTACAGCTTGTACAGGCTTCTATAGGATTAGGGACAATATAAAAGCAAACTGACCCTGCCGTGGGCTGAAAAAAAGCAGCAGTAGCTTCCATGAACATAAAGTCTCAAAAGATCAATAAACGCACTCATTTAAACATTAGTGACGACAGCAGGTCTAACTGAGCATATCAGTCACCCAGAATTCTTGAGTAAAGGATATGATTCTGCAGGTCACCTGGATATGACACAGTGGGAGTAAAGCTCTGGAACTGCACTGAAGTTTTATTACCATAGAACAGATACATACGACCTAGAGCAAAGAGAAAAATACAGTCAATGGATATATAAGAGGCAACAGAAGCGAGCAAAGCCGGCCTTAATTGGAAAGGCAATGGTGGATGTTAAGATTCCATTAATGTTACTTACCCAGGTTCTGGCGGAATTCAGACTTCACCCCAATCTGCAAAAGCTGGTTCTCAAATAGAACTCCATTATTCTTGCACACAAATCTAAAAACCCCATGAAGAAAAAAAAAAAAAAAAAAAAAGAAGGGGTTTATTATTTGATTTATTAGGATACTTTCACACTAGCGTTAAAGTTTTCTGGTATTGAGTTCCGTCATAGAGGCTCAATACCGGGGAAAAAAACGCTTCAGTTTTGTCCTCATTCATTGTCAATGGGGACAAAACTGAATTGAACAGAATGCTTCATAATGCATTGCGTTCTGTTTAGTTGCGTTCCCAGACTGGAGAGCAAACCGCAACATGTTGTAGTTTGCTTTCCGCCCTGGGATGCAGAGCAAAATGGAACAGTCATGACCCCAATGCAAGTTAATGGGGATGGATGCGTTTTGTCTGCCACAATTGAAAACGGATCCGTCCTCCATTGACTTTCAGTTAAGTTCAAAACAGATCAGTTTTGGCTATGTTAAAGAAATGTTAAAGATAATGCAACCGGATCCGTTCATAACAGATGCAGATGGTTGTATTATCAGTAACGGAAGCGTTTTTGCTGAGCCCTGCCGGATTCAGCAAAAACACTAGTGTGAAAGTAGCATAACGCATGCTTCAGGAGACTGGAAGAGGAAGAATCTACACTTGAAATAAATACATGCAAAAATAAACGCTGCCATCTAAAGGTCACATGAAGGAACACAGCCACACAAGGTTCAACCATGAGGATTTTCTTCTAAGGCTTCTTTAACATTAGCGTTAGCTTGTTCGGCACGCTGCAGTTTTTGTCCGGCCGCCTCTTGGCATGTTTGCCGTGCTGCAGCCGCATCTCCCACCTGTCCCTATTGTAGTGAATGGGGCCAGAGCGGACTCCTGGCGGCACGTGTGTCCTGCCGGAACAGCCTACAGGACAATCCCAACGCTAATGTGAAAGAAGACTAAAAGGCGCAAAAAAATAGAAATAATAAATTAACCAAAACTGTAAAGGATATCCCCAGTGACTGTACACAACAGAAGCACAGTAATCCTCATCCATGCAGATAAGGCCGAATGCACACGGCCGTTGTTCATGGCCGTGAGCGGTCTGTGGAACCGCGGCCTGGATTCCTGCTGAGTGCAGGAGCGCACGGCGTCATGGGTTGCTATGACGCCGTGCGCTCCCTGCTGCCGCCACAGTACAGTAATACACTGGTATGATCTATACCAGTGTATTATTGTACTGCGGCGGCAGCAGGGAGCGCACTGCGTCATAGCAACCCATGACGCCGTGCGCTCCTGCACTCAGCAGAAATCCAGGCCACGGTTCCACGGACATGAACAACGGCCGTGTGCATTCGGCCTAAAGGAGAGATCAAACATGAAGATTAATGGGCGACATGAGAAAATCAGCTCCCGGCCAGGCTGTTAGTCATGCTTCTGGTTAGAGATGATCACAGTCAGTGGCACAGTAATGTAACTAACATACTGGACTTCCAGTGTCCATGTGCACTGCAAATTAAGGCTACTTTCACACTGGCATTTTGGCTTTCAGTTTCTGAGATCCGTCAGGGGCTCTCACAAGCAGTCCAAAACTGATCAGTTTTGCCCTAATGCATTCTGAATGGATACGGATCCGCTCAGAATGCATCAGTTTGCCTCCGTTCAGTCACCATTCCGCTTTGGAGGCGGACACCAAAACGCAGCCTGCAGCATTTTGCTGTCCGTCTGACGAAACTGAGCCAAACGGATCCGTTCGGACACACAATATAAGTCAATAGGGACGGATCCGTTTTCTATGACACAATAGAAAACGGATCCGTCCTCTATTGACTTTCAATGGTGTTCAAGACGTCTTGGCAATGTTAAAGATAATACAAACGGATCCGTTCTGAGCGGATGCATGCGGTTGTATTATCTGAACGGATCCGTCTGTGAAAATCCATGACGGATCCGCACCAAACGCGAGTGTGAAAGTAGCCTAATCCAAACTGTGCATCTTAGGCTGGGTTCACACTGCGTTTCTGACCCACGTTTAGCAAGTATGCTGGGTAAACCCCAGACGTACACTGTGAACATGTGCACAGGGTTTCATTATTTAGAAAGACACTAAAGGACTGTCCTTTTGGCTCGTCTGGCCAGTATATGTCCGCATGATGTATATGTTTATCGGATGCCATTAAACTCAATGGGTGACGGATGTCATGGCAGTCAGTTTTATTTATAGGTCAGGAGCTTTTGCAGTGGGGACATAGACGTGCTTCACCTAAATCATCTCTGGGATTCATCTATTTCCAAAATAAAGGGGCTTGACACCCTACAGTCACCCTGAACCACCCTTAGCATCCATACCCCATCGGGGCAGAGATTCACAGTCACACCTCCCTCCATTCTAGTCTACTTGGAGGCTTGCTTTGATGTTTCTGTAAAAGGCAGCCATAAACTGTTATTTGACCAATATGTATCTCCCCCGACTTCACCATAAACATGCATGCATGGTCCCCTACGGATTCTAGCTCCCCAACAGGGGGTGGTCCCTACCTGTCAGACATTTATGGAACAGCCTGTGATAAATGTCTCTGGTCGGAAAACCCCCCTTATAAAAAGGGACTCAAGTATCATGTACATTATGCAAAACAGGAGGAAGCACTGGAGCGTGTGTTGGAATACGGAAGCATATGGTGCATGGATAACATGGAACTACAACAGAGTTTGTGCACCCATGTCATACCAGCAGACAAGAAAACAGCTCGGGATATTTCCTAACCATTTTGGCTCTGAGGCGATGCTTGGATAAACATATGTGAAAACACAGCCTATTAACACACTATGAACATGACACACGTTCAGAAGGTGGAAGGACAGGGGTATCTACAAGGCTATGACACACACAGGAGTACACATGCCTGTCTTACTTGTTTAGCAGCTCATCAGCCTCAGCGATAGGTAAAGCAGGATCCTCGGACACAGCAGAGCCAGAGCTGAAAGTGAGGAGGGAGAGGAAAGAGAATGGAAAAGTCGAGGACGCAACCAAAACAGGAAAAAAAAAATTTAAATGTGTTTGTTAGAGACGCCAAAAGCGTTAGTCTCAACATTAATAGACCACAAGAATTAAGGAAAAAAGCACTATGTAACAGAAAAGGGCAGCTGAAGGAAGAAACCTTTATGCTATGTGTTCAATATAAATGGGTTGTCATACTGAATGCAGCATGTAACATGGAAGCAAAACACATTAGTATATATCCTATTATAAATCAACAATATAATCCAGTGGTGGAGAACCTGTGGCCTTCTCTCTGGGCACCCGCACCCAGGATAAAGTCTATGGTGTACCAATATGCCTTAGACCTTTCCTGCCATTCATCAGCGCAGGGCGCACTATGGACATAACAAACAGCGCGCTGAATGTAGGGAGGCTATTATAGTACATGGAAGATATACTATATTGGACTGTATTGTTGAGGTAAATTGCCATGTTGGCACTTTGCGATAAATATGTGGGTTTTGAGTTACAGTTTGGTAACTCAGTTTGTAAAAGGTTCCCCATAACTGATATAAACCCTTCTACGATACATGTTCTCAATACCCACCATCGCATACCCATGGAGAGATTCAGCAATCTGAACCCCGAGGTTTGAAGGGGTTATCGAGAGACTGGGAAAAGGAACACAAAAACGCTAACCTGCTCAAAGTGTTCACCGCCCAGTGCCGGACTGGAACTCTGACATGCCATCTACATGTATGATGCAGGTCACTGCAGCTAGCCAATTAGCAGTTATGTGCCATTCCAGCACAGGCCACCACTAAGGACACTGACTGGCTGGCTGGCAGCTGTCACAGAAGTGACTTATTTTTACTTTTACACTGTCTGGCCCCATGGACATTAGTTTGCAGTCTCCGACAACCCCTTAAAAGGAACCTGTCATACTTTGTGCTGCCTTCATAGAGGGTAGCATGAAGTAGGTGTTTTTTTTTTTTCCCCCAATCTCAATTATGCGAGTACAGTACAGCAGACGCGTGGTCGGGCAGGAGCTCACCGCATCATAAATGAGAACAAAAGGGACTATTTTTCCCAGACTGCAAAAAATCTGACAACTTCACATGAGTGTATTCAGTGCGAGAAATAAGCTCTGTGTGGTTTCCCATCCTGAATGCTGCTCCTGTGACATGGACCCACGGCATTATGATATATAATGCTGTGTGTTCCTGCATGATCTTAACTCTAATGGTTTGTAGTCCCATATTGCCATCAGAGTGAATCAGAGTTCATGCAGGAACACACAGCATCATGGCATGGGTCCTTGTCATAAGAGCAGCATTCAGGATGGGAAAAACCTCAGATACACAGATTATTTCTAACATTGAATACACTCATGTGAAATTGGCCTAATTTTTTATTTATTTTTTTATCACTCTGATAAATCTGTCAGATTGGCTAAAAAAAATCTTACTACTTGGTCTCCAGCACCTCTTGAATGAGCTTTTAAATCGATTCAAGCTCAATAAAATTTCACGTGCTAATAACCAGGGCTTAGACCAGGGATTAGCAACCTTCGGCACGCCAGCTGTTTTGAAACTGCAACTCCCAGCATGCTCCTTCCACTTGTGTGGGAGTTTAGAGAAAAGCCAAGCAAGTGTGCATAACGGGACATGTAGTTTCACAACATCTGGAGTGCCGAAGGTTGCTGACCCCTGGCTTACACGTTCATTCAGAAGTCAGAGAGGGAATGGAGGCTGAGCCACCTGACAGTCACTGCTTTCTGCAGCTGCTATGTACTGTGAACCGGCTGCAGAAATCATGCAAAATGTTTAATAAAATGTTTTTACCCCAAAATATATGTCAATCAATAAGAGTTTTCAATAACCTTTAAGCTTGTTCAAAGAATATGTAATTCCGATAATTCGGACTAAACCAACTTTCACAAAGTGCAGTTAAATAAAAAAAAAAAAAAAAAAAACCTGTTGATATACTGATGAAAAGTAACCAACATGCTGTAACAGTTACTAAATCAGCCCTTACTCTGAAGGTTGGGCTGCATCGACCAACAAAGACAAGGGACTCTCAGAGGGCGGCTCCAAGTCACTGTACATCCAATCACAGGCAGGCACAGCAAGACAGACAGACAAGAAACAATCCCAGCAGCAAGACAGAAAAAAAAAAAAAAAGACAAGAAACTGACATGCAATTAGACAGTCGACAGACAGAACAGCAGCATACACACAACATGTAGTGCAGGTATGGCCAACCTGCGGCCCTCCAGCTGTTGTAAAACTACAACTCCAACCATGCCCTGCTGTAGGCTGAAAGCTGTAGACTGTCCGGGCATGATGGAAGTTGTAGTTTTGCAACAGCTGGAGAGCCTCAGGTTGGCCATCCCTGATGTAGTGCATGGATATATAACATAGCACTGCCAGTAGAAGCTTTCAAGATACAGACTAGTTCTTGGAAGGTACTGGAGGTGGGGAAGCCTTACAGGCAGTGCTCCCTAGCAAATGTATGCAAATTGGCTTTCCTCAGGAAAAAAGAAGACGGATGGCATTTTCTACTTCCATGATGAGCGTTAGTTTTCAATATACAGTACAGACAAGTTTAGCATTTGAAGACGGCTATAAGTAGTTAATTTTTCATTCTAGCCCCGTTTGCACTTTATATAAAAACAGACTAAGGGTTCATGCGCACAAACGTATTTTATTTGGGCTTCCGTTCTTTTGCGGACCGTATACGGAACCATTCACTTCAATGGGACTGTACAAAATACAGAAGTTACTCGGTGTGCATTCCGTTTGTGCGCATGGCCGTTCTGCAAAAAAGTAGCGCACGTCCTATTATTGTTCGCAAATCACAGTCCGAGGCCCCATTCAAGTCAATGGGTTTGCACAAAAAAAAAAAAAAAAAAAAAACACGGGCGCACACGGAACACATCTGTATATCACCCGTACTTCGTGGTTCCATACTGTAGAAATGCTATGCCCAGCACATATTGCTCATGTGTTTGGTGATTAATAAGTTACTGTTTCTGTATGCGATCCACAAAAAATGATCAAGATACAGAAACCATATGGATATGTTTTGTGCGATAACCGAATGGAAGAACTTAAAATCAGACAGAAAAAAACCCCTCCGATACGGAAAAACGGATCCGTGAAAAACAGACATCAAAACAACGGTCGTGTGCATGAGCCCTGAGGCAGAGTTCACATTTCCGTTTCATTTTCCGTTCTGCTGATCCGTCAGAAGAACAGAAAAAAAAAAAAATGTATCCTGTAAAAAAAAAAAAAAAAAAAAAACGGATCCTGTGCATCAATTACGCACATTTGGCAACCATTTGAGCTATATCCATCTGAGATCCCTTATTTTAGATGGGAAAAAAAAGGTCCTGCAACCTTTCGCACTCCAGCTGATGTGAAACTACAACACCCAGCAAGCAAACATGCTTGGCTGTTCCTCTAACTGCCACAAAAGTGGAGTACTCTGGGAGCTGTAGTTTCAGAACACCTGGAGTGTCTGGTCTGAAAAACAGATCTCAAATGGAAATGGCTCAAACAGATGCCAATTGTGTATAACTGATGCACAGGATCGATTTTAACAGGATCCTCCTGGAATTTTTTCCCCCTGTTCTTCTGACTGAACAGACGTGATGTGAACTTCCCCATAGGGCCCAAAATTTTTTTTTCCTACCTGAGAAAGTTGTCCTCAGCACCAGGAGCTAGCGAGGCAGTGGCAGACTGTGTATCTGAAAACACATCCACCAGGAGATTGCCAGCACTTGGTGCTGCTGATCCTGTGACAGGGGCACTCCTCAAATTCAGGAGATCAGCAGATGGTGAAGGAGTAGACTGTAAAAACAACGAGATTTTTGTGAACTCACCTGTAAAATCTCTTTCTCGCGTAGTTCATTGGGGGACACAGACCGTGGTATAGCTGCTTGCTGCCACTAGGAGGCGACACTAGGCTAAGAAGTGATAACTCCTCCCCCGCAGGCTATACCCCCTCCAGCCTGGAGAGAGCATATCAGTTTGTGCCCAAGCAATAGGAGTAGGAGAAAAAAATCAATAATGAAAATACAGTACACAACCCACAACTGACAAACATCAGTCGGAATGCACCAGAACTGAGGACCATACTGGCCCACAAACCGCCAATATGTGCGGCAAACAGAACACTGGCTGGGAGCTGTGTCCCCCAATGAACTACGCGAGAAAGAGATTTTACAGGTGAGTTCACAAAAATCTCGTTTTCTCGCTAGTATCATTGGGGGACACAGACCGTGGGACGTCCTAAAGCAGTCCACGGGGAGGGAAAAAAATCACACGCCCCTGGGGAAAAAACGCCCTCGAGGATGCGGCATCCGCTGCCGCCTGCAAGATCTTGCTGCCTGGAGCAGCAACAGATGATGGCTAGGAAAGACCCCCGAAAAACTCGGAGAACTTGCCGGAAGACCAAGACGCTGCCCTCTAGAAGCGATGTCTGGAGTAGATGAACCCGAGAAATGACGACCGCTGGACGGCCAGGCCATCACTCCGCTAGGAAGCAACCGACAGGCAGACATCCCAGGAAAAAAAAAAAGCATCCCGTTGGAAGACGCCAGCTATGACAAGGACCTCCAAGAAAATCAGGCAGAAAACACATACAGCGGAACGCGCCAACGCGCCAGATATGGACCAGCAAAACTCCGAGGCCAAAATAGATGGCTGATGGAGAGCCCGCCCCTTAAAATACGAGGGAGAAAGAAGAGAAAAACCATGTCCGAGAAGACCCGAAAAGCGGTGACCTTCCGCCAGAAAGAAAATTCTGGCGGAGCACTGCCTGATGCAAATGACAAAGGACAAATGGACGTACAAAAAGAAGAAGAAGAAGAAGTCCCAGAGGGGGGGCTTGTTTGTTCCTGAAACGCCCCCAGCGATCTACCGATCGTCGGGGCGAAGTCGGTTGTAGACCACAACTGTGGGAGCGGAACCAAAATCCAGGTCCGCAGGATCCTCCTCTGGTTAAAAGAAACCGGTAATGGAAAAAAAAAAACCATAATTGACATATATTGACTTCCGGGCAGAGACCAAGATAAGAGAATACTCTCCGTGGAAAAAAATAGATCCCGGATTCCATAGCTATACAACCCAATGCCACCGGTCGAGGAGACCGAAGGGAAAAGGTGGTCAGCAGTCCAGCTAGAGGAAGGACAGGAAAGAAAAATAGGGGTGTTCCGTTCAAGGAACGAAATCCCTACCAGTGGTGACAAGGTGAGACAGTCACCCGCTCAGCCTGGCTTGGGGGGACCGTAGTCCACCCCCGGAAGGAGCAGTGAAAGGAATGACCACCATCGCTTGATGTGACACAGAAGTAACCATAACTGAAGGAAGGAATCACTGTAGTGGTAGACGAGTGCCACAGGGACCAAGTAAACATATCTGACGGCCAGTATCACCGTAGTGGTAGACGAGTGCCACCGGGACTAAGCTACCCAGTCGAGCACGCCCAAGTAAGGTGCTGATAGCTATGGCACTGACGCCAATGCAAAACCCGAGTTGACGACACAAGAACAATAGTCGTCAGAGCAACGGACAGTTAACAGTAATGAAGACCAATGAGAGGTCAGGGCAAGCCCATTGCCATCAGGGACTGGCACTGTACAGATCTCTTGGTAATGAAATACACCCTTGAGGAGGAGCCCATACAAAGGAAGCTGCCAGAGTAACGCAAAGGCCACACTCCAGCTGAGGAGGATGCCACACCGTACAGGATACCAATCCCAGAGTCGGAAGAAACCGCTGTCTGACGAAGGAACTGTGCAATAGGAATGTTCAGTAGGAACCCTAGCATGTAGTGGAGATGCAAATACCCTTTGTACAGTAATAGCTACCGCCTGCTCCTCCCAGCGTAAAACTGAGGGAGAGGCCTAAGGACACCCAGAAGTAGCATGGAACCAAGCTAACTCAGTCAACCAGAGCCATTCTGAGGCATTCCATCTAAAAAGCGGGCAAAACCAGAGCAACCGCCGAAGCAGTGTCAGGGTAGAACCCCTATCTGAGGGGGATGACCCACTGCCATGAGTTCGATCTCCGGCCCTTGTGAGAACTACCCTTGCTTTTTTTTTTTTTTTGTCAGAAGTGGGATTTGAACCCACGCCTCCATTTGGAGACCCGAACACCCATACACGGAAGAGATTAACTCTTGAGTCTGGCACATTAGACCACTCGGCCATCCTGACTTAGAGAACACGCTGTAGTAGTCAATGCAGAATGCCAGCAAAACACCCTCACCTAATGAGGAAGAGTGGTGGCCCAGAATACAGAGTCAGTGCAACCTTGGGCTCGCTGGGTCGTAATCCCAACATTTGTATAATGGCGTGCACCCACACGCTGTAGAGGACCAAGTTCTGACCGACCTGAACGGTGGAGGCCCATAGGGATGGGAATCTAGGGCACCTGAAGAGCTGCTGAGCGACTCCCTTAAGAGAACAAGGAACGACCTATCTGCGCCAACCACCAGTACCAGAAGAGACGGGAGGATACAGTATGGGAGCAGTCCCAGTATCCATATACCTCTAGATGAAGAGTACCAGGCACCAATGGCAACGACTGTTGCCGCGGCCCACCCGTGAAGGAAGCCACGGCATCTAGTGCGGAGGCTTAGTTGAATTAAAGCATGCATAGATGCTCAGAGATTTCCCGTAAGATGTAGAAGGGGGTAATGCCACGACTGTTGACTAGTATTCAGTGGTAGCGCAACCCTCCGTCAAGGAAGGAAGGTAGGGAGATAAACAGAACCGCATCCAACGGTAGTGTAACAACCCCCTCCCTGGAGGGGGTAACGCGTACAGTAAGCACTACCCTCAATGGAAGTGCAACCACTCCACCTATGAAGGGGAGAAAAATATATAGGGAGTACTGTATCCTGAGGTTAGCGCCAGTACCTAACCTATGGCAGGGGGTAATGCACCCAGTAGGAATTGACCCCTATGGCAGAGAATTACACCCCTATCGAAGAGGATAATGCATACGAATAGTCCCGTTCCCGGTGGGTAGAGAATTCCTCCACCTAAGCAAGGTGGTAATACTTACAGCAAACATTGCCACCCGCGATAAAGCCATAACGCCTCCTATAAGAGAGGCTAATGCATAACGCCAGTACTGTACCCAGTGGAACAGCAATCCGTCAACAACCGAAAGGGGAGACGCAAATGGCTGGCACTGACCAGTGCAAGTGCCGTCAGTCCACCTGTGGAAGGAGGGAATACAAAGGGTAAGTACTGTATCCAGTAGCAAAGCAAATGCCGCCTAAGGAAGGGGCAATGCAGACAATCAGTACTGCCGGTAGCATGGATGCAGTCTAGAAGGTTCATATCAGAGTCCGCAGAACTGTTCCCTGTTCCCTCAGAACCAACCCCTGTCAGAAGGGAGGGTTCTGAATATCACCCTAATGAGGAAGGATGGAGGTGCGGAGGAGACCGAGGAGGAATGTCCTGCTCGTGCGCAGCTCTACCTCTTAGCATCCAGCCATGGCAGTTGCAGGCTGTGACAGCGGTGATATAACCATCAAAACACCCAGGAGGTGGAATCGGCATCCCTACCTGACCGCTCACAGGATTGTGTGGGCGGTACTCAATCGACCCACAATCCAGGAGGGTGGATTGGGAACTGCCAGAGGTCCTCCTTTGGATTGCGCATGTGGATTAACAACCAAATGACCCAAGAGGGTGGATTGGGAATCCAGCAGCTGTGTTCCCCTGGCTTGTGCAGGTGGAGCATTATCAACCAAACGGCCCCGTAGGGCGGATTGGGAATCCTGCATCTGTGTTCCCCCCGGATCCGTGCAGGTGGAGCATTATCAACCAAACGGCCCCGTAGGGCGGATTGGGAATCCTTCAGATGTGCTCCCCCGGATCCGTGCAGGTGGAGTATTATCAACCAACGGCCTCAGCGGGCGGATTGGGAATCCTCAGATGTGCTCCCCTGGATTTGTGCAGGTGGAGCATTAATCAACCAAACGACCCCGTAGGGCGGATTGGGAATCCTTCAGATGCGCTCCCCTGTATTTTTGTAGGTGGAGTATTATCAACCAAACGGCCCCAGCGGGCGGATTGGGAATCCTCCAGATGTGCTCCCCTGTATGTGTGCAGGTGGAGCAATATCAACCAAACAGCCCAACGGGCGGATTGGGAATCCTGCAGATGTGCTCCCCTGCATTTGTGCAGGTGGAGCATTATCAACCAAACGGCCTCAGCGGGCGGATTGGGAATCCTTCAGATGTGCTCCCCTGTATTTGTGCAGGTGGAGCATTATCAACCAAACGGCCCGTATGGCGGATTGGGAATCCCTCAGATGTGCTCCCCTGGATTTCACCTGTGGTGGCCTATACACCAGACGACCCAGAAGGTGGTCTGGGAATTCTTCATGTGTGCATTCTCAACTAAACAGCCCCGGAGGGCGGAATGGGAAACTGTGAGCAATCCTGCCCTGTCCAGATAGGACATGGGCCCAGCCCCATACCCCACCACCAGGGTGGACATGCCGGCAGGAAGGGGTTAGGGTTAACTTCCTAATCTAAGGTAATTGGCCTGCAGAAAGGGGACACTCAGATAATGCAGTGCCGGCTGCAAACAAACGACTTGCCACAAAGGGTTAACCCAGCTCAGAGGACCAGATGCGGAGCTCAGCGGGGCACCTGGGGGAGGAGCGACAGCTAGTCGGGGAGAATCCGCGCCAAAAGGACGAACCCGCCCCCTCCATAACTGGAATGAAAGTTGCGGCCTAGTAGGCCGCAAAAGCCGGGACATAAAGTTCGGCGCACAGCCGACCGGGCGGTACTGCCGGCCGGTTACCACAGCGGGGCCTGAAGAGCAACCGCCGATGTCTGCCCACTGATTTGGAGGGGGAGTGTCCACTCTCGCTGCGGGAACCCATCCCGTGCCGCTAAAACAACTGCACGGGCTGAATCCCGGTAGGCCCGAAGTGGAGCCGGGGGCTAAATTTTTGGCGCCGGCCAAACGAATAGCCGGCCAGGAGTGGAGTGACCGGAGCGGCGCTCTGTAAGTGCCCTGGCTGAACATCGGCCGCGGGAGCTCACCCCGCAGGCCGTACAACTGGACCAGAATCTGAGGAGAACCCAGGCCCCCCGTATGGACAGAAGCCCAAACCTACATTGGGGCTGAGGTAATGTGGGGCCCTCACCATGAATGGCCCACCTGAGGAAAAAGGTCCTCCATCTTATGATGAGGTGACCGGGGGGGAAGGGAGAAGGGGGAGGGGAAGGGCCGAGGTACTTACCCAATACGGACTACTCACCCCATCTTCATCCTCTTCTCTTCACCCTTTCTCAGAGTACCAGCAGGGTCACCTCTTCAGCCGCTGGCACACGAAGTGGCAGGAGACTGGAATGGCGGAGGGTCTCGCGGGATTCAGGTGACCCCCTTGGCTGGCGGGAAGCAGGGGAGCTGGGCTGCCCTGGTCCACTTTCGTTTCTTGGGGAGGGCGAGCGGTGAGGGATTCCGACACCGGCCTTGCTCCCGGGGTAGACAGAGTGGCTAGGCGACTCTGTTTCCCCAACCTAAAAGAGGAAAAAGATAAAATAAAGGTAAGCCGCCCTGCAAAAGCAGGGAGGTCTGCCTCCTACGACACTAAGCTAAAAACTGATATGCTCTCTCCAGGCTGGAGGGGGTATAGCCTGCGGGGGAGGAGTTATCACTTCTTAGCCTAGTGTCACCTCCTAGTGGCAGCAAGCAGCTATACCACGGTCTGTGTCCCCCAATGATACTAGCGAGAAAAAAAGATTACCCTCACTATAGGAGATGAGTCAGATCAGAACACAGCATTAGCAATACAGCCCTATAGTAGGGAAATATAGTGACACAGGTGGCTGCTGGGAGGCTCCCCTCTGGCTTCTCCCCACCAGGCTTGACTGACACTAGGGTATTGATAGATAGGCAGAGACAGATCAATCAAGTGAAGTCAGGCAGGTAGACCCCGTATTTTTCGCTTTTTATGACGGGGGGGGGGGGGGGGGGAAGAAGAGTCAGTGCGTTTTATAAGGCGAACCTGCCCAGAAAGATGGTTGGCAGCATAATGCAGGCTGATATCCATGGGCGCGCCACCAGCATTAAGAAGTGAGGTGGCGCCCTCTAGGAGAAGTGTGAATTTTTATTTTTACTATTCAAAAAGGGGGGGGGGGGGGGGGGGGGGGGGGGAGTCTACTCACTCTACGAACAAAGTGAGGGAAATTTGTGGAGAACATGGATTCTCTGCAGAATCGGAAGCAGTCATGCTGCTTCTCTGAATGAAATGTATGAGATCTTACTGCAGTACTTGGTGTGGCTTCCACTCCACCGTTAATTTCAGCATTCTGGTCCTTCTTCCCTTCTTCTAACTCGTTGACAGCACCAGGTCCCTTCTTCTTCTTAAGCTTGGCCAGGATAGAAGACTCTCTTTCAGGGAAAGGGGGCATCTCTTCCAGCACTGTAGCCTTATTAAAAAAAAAAAAATGAAGATAAAAATAGAAACCATGACTCACTCTAAGACTCCATTCACACGTCCGCAATTCTGGACCCATTCATTTTTATAGGGCCACACGATGTACTGCTCGGATGCGGAATTGCGGATCCGCACTTCCGTTCCCGAAAAACAAAACAAAAAACATGTCCTATTCTTGGTTACGACTAGTCGGCGGCACTGCGTGAAGGTATAGGTGCGCGTATAGCGGATGTCACTCCGGATGCTTGAATGATCAAACCGGCACTCCTTTGTACTGCAATTATATCAGGTTTATTCGCCACTCAGAGGTATTCTCTTCTATGAGTGGCGAATAAACCTGATATAATTGCAGTACAAAGGAGTGCCGGTTTCTTCCTTCATGTCCTATTCTTGTCCGCAAATGCGGACGTGTGAATAGTTCCTAATACAAAACACAAGACATCTTTCTTGAGCAGCGATTGTGAACTATAAACATCATCCAGATCCTTTCCTACTGCACGTGTACATAAGCATCTGAAACCCCACATCTATGACAAATTTGCCAGCATGATGCACATGTTTGGACTTTCTTCATCAATTTAAATTGGAAATTTGCCAAATAAATCTCTTACCAGGACGTCTGTGCTTGCAATAGAGCTGAGCTTAAGGTACTCTACTGCCCTCTGCTGGAGCTCCACGTCTGCATTTCTAATTTGGCTATCGGAGCGCAGAACATCTTGGATAGTGGGTTTTGTTTCAGGGAAGAGGTTGATGAACTTTATATAAGTGGACAGTAGAAGGGCACGGGTCGATACGCTGCACAGATGGAATTTAGAGTGCAGGAGGTTGAACTGCACCAGAGGGCTGCAAATAAAACAAAAAATAAATAAAATTACAATAAAATCCACTAAGCAAAAGACAAGAGTTACATATAGCTATGGACTGGTAAAAAGGGGAAAACCAATGGGCTCACAGTAAAAGCACTGGTCTGGGGCATAACCTGCTTAACAGCCATCAATCATGTACACAAATTAAATGGGCTTCTGGAGGGGATCAAATTGTGTTATTAGTGGGTGTCCATGCCTCGCATCCCCATTAGTGAACAGTAGGGTTGTTTCGATACCAAAATTTTGATTCGGTTTCGATACCATAAAAAAGTATTGCAATACTCGATACCATTCAATTCCGCATTTTATAATTTTATGGAACATCCGACCAATAATAGAACAGTCCGATCCTATTTTTTGGGGGGACAAGGTGACAAAAAAAAACAAAAAAAAAAACACATACAGACATGGCGATATGTAATATGTTTATTAATTTATTGTTTATATATATATATATATATATATATGTAAAATTGAGAAAGGGGGCGATTTATACTTAATATTTTGGTGTTTTTATTTTATTTAATAACTATTTCCCTTCTTAGGGGCTAGAACCTGGGATCTTTTAATCCTTTGTCTAGTCGCCCTAATAGAGCTCCATCAGGGTGAATAGGATCCCACACTGTTCCTGCTGCTCTGTGCTCCGTGCACACAGCAGCAGGAAGCTTACCATGGCAGCCATGGCTTCAATAGCGTCCTGGCTGCCATGGTAACCGGAGACCCAGGATTACACTGCTGGGGCTCCGATCAGAAGCTGCCACTGCACCACCAGTGAGGAGGAAGAGAGGGGACTCTGGAAACTGCCACAAATGATTTTAATACTGGGGAGGAGGGCGCACTGCACCACCAATGATAATTAACATTTAATACAGGATTTGTATTAAACATTTACTTTCATTGGTGGCACAGTGCGCCTGCCCCTCTCTCCTCATTGGTGGCAGCAGCAGCACAGGGGTGAGGGAGAGAGTGCTTCCTTCTACCCTGTGCTGCTGAGAACACGAAGCGCGCTGAGCAGCGCGCTCCAGGTTCTCCGATACTAGTCTGCGCAATAGCAAAGCCTATTATCAAAAAAAGGGCAGATCCCGGTATCTAGGTCGATACCAGACAAAAGTATCGATTGGGTATCGAAAATCCGATACTTGAAACAACCCTAGTCAGCAGTACAAAGGAAAATCTATTAATTACTTTAGTTATTGTGGTTTCATTCACTTGTATCAATTTTTACAAGTACATTGATATTACATGTGGACATACTCTTAGGCCTCTTTCACACGGGCGTCAGTTTTTTTGCCCGGATAAGAGGCGGGTGCGTTGCAGGAAAATGCGCGAGTGCAAAAAGGAGATTTTTGTATTACTTACCAGTAAAATCTCTTTCTCGCTCTTCATTGGGGGACACAGAAACTGTGGTTATAGCTATGTCCTCTAGGAGGCGTTGACACTAGTAAAAGCTGTTAGCTCCTCCCCTGGCAGCTATACCCCCTTCAGCCTGGAGAGAGAGCTTCAGTTTGTGAGAAGCAGTAGGAGAAGCAAGCCAACCAAGGAGAAAACACGTGGAAAACCAACCATGTCCAAAGGACCCAACGGAGCCCAAACCAGCGACAGCTACAACTGTGGCCAGACAAAAATACTGGGTGGGTGCTGTGTCCCCCAATGAAGAGCGAGAAAGATTTTACTGGTAAGTAATACAAAAATCTCCTTTTCTCGCCCATATTCATTGGGGGACACAGAAACAGTGGGACGTTCCAGAGCAGTCCACGGGGAGGGAAAAACCCCAGACCCATGGAGCAAGCGCCCCTGCAGGCAACTAAGAACTGCCGCCTGAAAAACCAGGCGGGCCAAAGGCGGCGCCCGCCGATGCATCATTATGCACCTGGCAAAATTCAGTGAATGTGCGTAAGAACGACAGTAGTCGCCCTGCACAACTGCACGGCCGAACCTTGAATCCACCGAGCCCAAGAGCGCCCTCGCTCTGGTGGAATGAGCCGTGACACCGAGGGGCGGAACCCTGCCCCAGGTGCAGTATGCTTAATCAAATGCTGACGTGCAATTGCCAGCCTGGAGGCCGCCAATGCCTTGCGAGGATCCTCCGGATGACAAATAAAGGAGAGACCGTACGCCGGAAGGAACCGGAGGCTGGCCAATAAATCATCCGAGCCCTGACCATCCAAATGACCTAACTCCCTCACCCTAGGGTGTAAAGGGGAGGACCCAGAGATCTAAGGACAGTTTCTCCATCGAAATGGAAAGCAGAGACCACCGTCGGGAGAAAGGAATGAACGGGCTGGGGAACCGCTTATCCCTGTCCGAACCAGGAGCTACTCTTTGAGAGAGCGCCCCAACCCGGACACCCATCTGATAGATGTGATAGCCACCAGAAAAAAACCCCCCAAAAAAAAAAAAACACCTCCCAGGACAGGATCCGGAGAGACATCCCCCGCAAGGGTTCCAGGGGAAAATTTCGGAGCGCTGACAGGACTAAGGTCAGATCCCAAGACGATAAGGAAGGACGGTATGGGGGAACCGTCTGTGCCCTTCCCTGAAGGAAGGTATTATGGACTCTGGGTGAGACAGAGGACGCTGGAAAGGATACACAGCGCCAAACCTGACCCAGTAAGGAACTAATGGTCAACCAAAAAACTCAGGACTTCAGGATCCACCCCTGCTAAAGGGAAGCGTTCCACGGAACGGTACGTGGCCACCAATGTCCCCTGAGCCGAAGAGGCTTGTGGGGAGACTGAGAAGCTGGTGATAAACCACAGAGAAAGGAACGCCTAAATGAGGCATGTCCAACCGCAAGTCAAGGAACCAACATATTGGATAGGTGAAAGTAGAGACTATGTGAGAATCACCGGCGGTGGAGTTCCATCAGCGACCGTGTATTGACGGCGTAGCAACACTGATTGACAGAAATTTAGACCAGACCAAGACGAGGGAATAAAACTCCTGCCTTGAGGAGGAAGAATAGAAAGGGTGTGCCAGGTGAGGAACGAAACTCCATCAACCGTCGTGACAGTACCCCCGCACAGCCAGGCGTCGTGAGTCTCGTAGTCTAGCCATGGAATGTGCCATGAAAAAGGCATGACTACACTGGACTGACATGGCAGTCACTAGTTAAGTCCCAAAAGAGGTAGTTGTAGAAACGGGTAGCACACCCAGGACCAACAGGTAGGATTCACCTGTAGGAGGAGGAAAATGGAAAAAACGCCACAGCCCAACAGTCGGTCTGGAACAAGACTGGAAGAAAAACCCACAGAACCAATACCCTGCATCAATGTAGATGAGGGGGAAGTAGGAACGTGTGAGCCACCAAGATTTGCGAAGCCCATTCCCCATCTGAGCCTGGTAGTACACAGAAGTAGCCACTGGATGATAGTGATGGTGCCCTACTCCGCCTAAGGAGGAGGCCATACAGCGTACACCACCGATTTCAGCGTTAGAAGAATCCATCAACGGACGAAGGAACCATGCAGGAGGAGCCAGAGACTGTAATGGTTACTCCAGGACCCCCATACCGCAGGAGCTGCCGCGTGCCCAGACAGCACAAACTGAGGGGCAGAGTAGAGGAATCCGGTAGAAGCCATGGTATCATACTGCCCCAGGTAATACTGCCCCAGGTAAGGAGAGCCAACCTTCAACACTCCACCTGGGAAGGGCGTTGAACAGAAGCAACCGCCAAGCCAGCGTCAGGGTAAAACCCTTACTTGAGGGGATGCCCCAATGTAGAGACTGCAAACACTAGTACCAGCGTAAAATCTGCACCAGCGGAGAACAGGCTGCAAATCTAAACCCGAGTGCCAGCACAACCACTTCCTCCATAAGAAATAGTGGAAGGAGAATATAGAGTCAGTGAAACACTCGACTCAGTGGGACGTAATCACAATATCACGTGCCATGGTGTACGCACTACATATAGTTGAAGACACATTGGAACAGTGGAGGACCATGGAGATGGGGAACACTGGGACAAATGAGAGATGCTGGGCAACCCCCTGAGGAGAGAAGTTGTCATATTCATCAGGAGATCATTGTCATGCGTTGCACTCGTGTGAGAAAAATCGCGCATGTTTGGTACCCAAACCCGAACTTCTTCACAGAAGTTCGGGCTTGGGATTGATGTTCTGAAGATTGTATTATTTTCCCTTATAACATGGTTATAAGGGAAAATAATAGCATTCTGAATACAGACTGCATAGTAAAATAGCGCTAGAGGGGTTAAAAAAAATTAATAATAATTTAACTCACCTTAGTCCACTTGATCGCGAAGCCCGGCATATTCCTTGTGTCTCCTCTGCTGAACAGGACCTGGGGTGAGCTGCTGCATTAAATAGAGGTTAAGGACCTTTGATGACGTCACTCCGGTCATCACATGGTACGTCACATGATCTTTTACCATGGTGATTCACCATGGTAAAAGACCATGTGATGACCGGAGTGACGTCATCAAAGGTCCTTAACCTCTAATGCAGCAGCTCACCCCAGGTCCTGTTCAGCAGAGGAGACACAAGGAGATGCCGGGCTTCGCGATCAAGTGGACTAAGGTGAGTTAAATTATTTTTTTGTTTATTTTTAACCCCTCTAGCGCTGTTTTACTATGCATTCTGTATTCAGAATGCTATTATTTTCCCTTATAACCATGTTATAAGGGAAAATAATAATGATCGGGTCTCCATCCCGATCGTCTCCTAGCAACCGTGCGTGAAAATCGCACCGCATCCGTACTTGCTTGCGGATGCTATGCGATTTTCACGCTTCCCATTCACTTCTATGGGGCCTGCGTCGCGTGAAAATCGGACAATATAGAGCATGCTGCGATTTTCACTCAACGCACAAGTGATGCGTGAAAATCACTGCTCATGTGCACAGCCCCATAGAAATGAATGGGTCAGGATTCAGTGTGGGTGCAATACGTTCACCGCACGCATCGCACCCGCACGGAAAACTCGCCCGTGTGAAAGGGGCCTTAGGGCTCTTTCACACTTGCGTTCTTTTCTTCCGGCATAGAGTTCCGTCGTCGGGGCTCTATGCCGGAAGAATCCTTATCAGTTTTATCCTAATGCATTCTGAATGGAGAGAAATCCGTTCAGGATGCATCAGGATGTCTTCAGTTCCGGAACGGAACGTTTTTTGGCCGGAGAAAATACCGCAGCATGCTGCGCTTTTTGCTCCGGCCAAAAATCCTGAAGACTTGCCGCAAGGCCGGATCCGGAATGAATGCCCATTGAAAGGCATTGATCCGGATCCGGCCTTAAGCTAAACGTCGTTTCAGCGCATTGCCGGATCCGGCGTTTAGCTTTTTCTCAATGGTTACCATGGCTGCCGGGACGCTAAAGTCCTGGCAGCCATGGTAAAGTGTAGTGGGGAGCAGCATACTTACCATCCGTGCGGCTCCCGGGGCGCTCCAGAGTGACGTCAGGGCGCCCCATGCGCATGGATGACGTGATCGCATGGCACGTCATCCATGCGCATGGGGCGCTCTGACATCTTTCTGGAGCGCCCCGGGAGCCGCGCGGACTGTAAGTATACCGCTCCCCCGCTCCTACTATGGCAACCAGGACTTTAATAGCGTCCTGGGTGCCATAGTAACACTGAAAGCATTTTGAAGATGGATCCGTCTTCAAATGCTTTCAGTACACTTGCGTTTTTCCGGATCCGGCGTGTAATTCCGGCAAGTGGAGTACACGCCGGATCCGGACAACGCAAGTGTGAAAGAGGCCCAAGTTTGCATGTGGCAGATTTATGGCAGAAGTTTCTGGTACTGAAAAATGGGGATGTTTCTGCATTATTTTCACATGTACATACCCTAACATGATCTGTGTTTAAAAACGAGATTTTTGTGAAACTCACCTGTAAAATCTCTTTCTCGCGTGGTTCATTGGGGGACACAGGACCGTGGGTATAGCTTGCTGCTGCCACTAGGAGGCGACACTAGGCTGAAAAGTGATAACTCCTCCCCTGCAGGCTATACCCCCTCCAGCCTGGAGAGAGCATATCAGTTTGTGCCCAAGCAATAGGAGTAGGAGAAAATAACCATACGGTAAACAACCAACAACTGACCAACGCCAGTCGGATCAAACCAGAACTGGGGCCATAGTGGCTCCACAACCGCCAACAATCACGGCAAACAGAAATCACTGGGTGGGAGCTGTGTCCCCCAATGAACCACGCGAGAAAGAGATTTTACAGGTGAGTTTCACAAAAATCTCGTTTTCTCGCTGGTATCATTGGGGGACACAGGACCGTGGGACGTCCTAAAGCAGTCCACGGGGAGGGAAAAAATCACATGCCCCTGGAGAAAAAACGTCCTTGAGGATGCGTAACTCACTGTCGCCTGCAAGAATTTGCTGCCTGGAACAGTATCCGCCGGTGCCTAGGAAGGCACCCGGTAAGACTTGACGAACGTGTGCCCGGAAGACCAAGATACTGCCTTCCACTCTGGAAGCTACTGCACGAGGAGATGGACCCGAGAATCGCCGACCGCTGGTCGGGTGGGCCAAGACTCAGCTGGGCGTTGCCCACCCGAGGGCGGAATGCCCGAGCAACTGTTGAATGGATCTATCCGGAAAACATCCTTTGGAGGCCGTCAGCCTTGACAAGGACCCCAGGATAAGAATTGGTAGAAGTCCTTAGGGCTGTAGGCGCCAGACAAGGACAAGCAAACCCAGAGGCCAAATCACATGGCTGATTGAGAGCTCGGTCCGTGTACTACGAGGGAGAAAGAAGAGAAACCATGTCTGTGAGGCGTGGAAAGGCGACCACCTTCTGCGAAAAAAAAAAGAGGACCTTGGACGGAACACCGCCCTATGTTCATACTTAAAGAAAAAAAGTACGTACAAGAAGGCGTAACAATTCAGAGAAAAAAATAAAAAACAATGCCACCAAACAGCTGGCTCCTGGCCGCAGCTGTGGAAGCAGAACTAAAAAGCCAAGTCCTTAGGATTCACCTCTGGTCCAGAGAACAGCCCCTAGGGAGCGGAAAATTGGTAGACCAACGCCCTCATAGCCAGAGAGGCTGGTGGCGAGATCTCTAGTAAGAGAAGCTGCCTGAGAATCACTAGGAAACAAACGCCTGAGCCAGGCGTGCCCCACTGCCGGCCAAAGTATCAATACCACATGGGAAAAGTAAGTAAAATAAAAGCCAATGTGAGCACCGCCAGTGATGGGAAGCCCCGTCACTGACCATATTTCAACAAAACAGTAACGCTGCCTGGAAGGGCAGACGAGTGGAACAAAGATGAGAGAAATACTCTTGCCGGGTGAAGTTCGACCACAACGTCCAACGCCTTCACCATACCCGAGGAACCCTGGGCCCGAAAAAAATAAATAAATAAATAGGGATGGGCTCCCAGAGTCGTACAACCCATGGCTACTGGTCAGCTAGACAGGAGGATAAGGAGATCAGTTATCCACCACGAGGGGAGACCGGAAAGGAAACGTGTGATCCGTACCAGGAACGAAACTCCTACTAACAGGGGACGTCGTAACATACACCCGCTCTACCCGTCTTGGGAAGACTCTCAGTCCACCCCCGGAATGAGCAGTGAAAGAACAACCACCATTGGCTTGAGGTGATATCACTGACATCTGAAGAGAGGTAGCACCACTGGCGACACAGTATGACTACTAGATCCAGGTCCCGCTTAGAACGGCAATCTAGAGCAGACGAGTGCCGTAGGGACTGATCTACCCAGTAGAACGCACTCAAAAGGTAGGTGCCGATCAGCCATTGTACTTACACCATCGCCACACCCGAGCCTACGACAGAAGGACAATAGCCAACAATAATGAAGAAAGACCGGCACTCACTATAGCCTTCAACAAAAGATGATGTCTTTTTTGGTCACATACAATACTCTGACGCGTTACGGCTCACATCAAGAGCCTTTCTCAAACATATGGATATGGATTGGATGTGGCAGAAGGACAACAGTTGTCAGAGCCACGTACCCTTATTGGTAGAAAACCAGAAAGAGGCCAGAACTAAAGCCCATTCCCATGTGAGACGGGGGCTCCACAGCGTCTAGTGGAGATGCGACACACCGCCAGAAGGGGAGGCCCTACCAGGGAAGCCCCAAGAGTAATGCACACGCCATACTCCAGCCGAGGAGTAGACCACACCGTAGAGGTCACTGATTCTCGTGGTAGAGGAATCCGCTGCCTGACGAAAGAACTGTGCAGAAGGAGCCTTCGCATGTAGTGGAGACTCAAACACCCCTCGTGCGGTAGGGGCTACCGTATGCTCCGCCAGCGTGGACATGAGGGGACGGCCTGAGAACATCCAGGAGAAGTTCTGGTATCAAGCTGGCCCAGTCAGTAGAGCCAACCCTAACCCCTCCACCTGACAAGGGCGCTGAACAGGAGCAACTGCCGAATTAGTACCAGGGTAGAACCCCTACCTGAGGGGGGCTGTCTCGCTACAGCGATTAGGAGCATCTGGCCCTAGCGTGAAGACTACCCTGCGAAGGAGAAGCCGTTGTAGTAGCCACTGCAGAATGCCAGCAAAACGCCCTCATCTAGATAAGGATGAGTGGTGGACTCAGCATCCGGAGTCGGTGGAATACTCTGCTTGCTGGATCTTGATCACAGTACTCTGTGCAGTGTGACTGACCTGAACGGTGGAGGCTCATGGGGATGGGGAGTCTCTAGGACACATAAGGGTGGGTGACTCCCCTGAGAGCACAAAGGCCACATTCTTGTGTCTCCAAAGGGTGCATGAAGAAAAGAGGGATACAAAATGGGGGTATCCATAGTCTCCAGTGGCAGTATCCATATGCCACTAGATGGAGAATATCAGGCACCAGCGGTACCGACTGTTGCCACGGACCACCCGTGAAGGGAACCAAGGCATCTAGAGTCGTGGCGTAGCTGAAATACAGCATGCAAAGATGCATAGCGATTCCCCCGTTACTGGATCGTTTGTAGAGGGAACTGCCATAGGAAGTATGTGATGGCAAATGGGAGGTGGAATAGCAACCAACGGAAGCGCAAACCCCCGGTAGGGAAGGGGGTAGCGATAGTCAGAACCGCAATCTACGGAAGTGTAAGTACCCACTCAATGGAGGGGGAAAAACCGACGGCAAACACTGCACCCAATGGCAGTGCAAACGCTTTACCTACGATCGGGAGTAACATATCCAGTAAGTACTGTACCCCGAGGTAGTGCAATACATCACCCATCGAAGGGGGTAACGCACCTAGCAGGAACTTGCATATTAACGAGTTCTGTACTCTGTGGGAGGTGTCATCATCCCCCCCAGAAGGGTGTAATGCGTACGTAAACACTGCGACAGCAGTGAGAATGCCATCATGCCACCTAACAGACGGTTAATGTATGCTGACAATACTGAGCCCAGTGGAACTTCAATTCCGCCACTCACAGAAAGAGGGACACCTTGCCGGCATTGAGACCAATGCTAGTGAGGTCAGTCCACCTCAGGAAGGAGGTAAAACCCAAATTAAGCACTGTATCTAGTAGAAGTGTAAATAGTGCCTAAGGAAGGGGTTAATGCATACACCAGAACCGGTTAACACGGACGTAATCTATGGACCGAATAACTGTCCTGCCTCGGCCCGCTCGTGCGCAGTTCCACCTCTCAGCCTCTAGCCATGGCTGTTGCAGGTTGCGGCGGCGTTGAAATAAGAACCAAACTACCCGGAGGTGGAATGGAACTAAAGGTCTGCTTACCGATTGCACAGACGGTGCTGTAGTAACCAAACGACCCAGGAGGGTGGATTGGGAACTTCCAGAGGTCCCCCGCTGAGTTGCGCAGGGTAGAAACTCAAACAGACGCCCCCGGAGGGTGGATGGGAAGTTTCAGTTGTCCACAACTGGATTTGCGCAGTCGGATATTTGCGCAGTAGTAGCACCATTAACCAACCGGTCTCAGAGGGCGGATCGGGATCCTCCAGAAACAGACGCCCCTGTACCCCACTGGATTTATGCAGTTGGAGCATCATCAACCAAACGGCCCGGAGGGCGGATTGGGGACCCTTCGGATGTACCCACTGGATTTACGTAGTTGGAGCATTATCAACCAAACGGCCCCAGAGAGCGGATTGGGATCCTCCAGATGTACCCCACTGGATCTATGCAGTTGGAGCATAATCAACCAAACGGCCTCAGAGGGCGGATTGGGATCCTCCAGATGTACCCCACTGGATCTATGCAGTTGGAGCATTATCAACCAAACGGCCCGGAGGGCGGAATGGGAATCTCTCAGATGTACTCCACTGGATATGCGCAGTTGGAGCATAATCAACCAAACGGCCTCAGAGGGCGGATTGGGATCCTCCAGATGTACCCCACTGGATCTATGCAGTTGGAGCATTATCAACCAAACGGCCCGGAGGGCGGAATGGGAATCTCTCAGATGTACTCCACTGGATATGCGCAGTTGGAGCATAATCAACCAAACGGCCTCAGGTGGCGGATTGGGATCCCTCATACGCACTCCATTGGAACTTGTGGGCTGAGGAGAGCAGGATCTGCATGCGCACAATTTTAATTTTTTTTTTTTTTTTTTTTTTTTTTTTTTTTTTACTAATTTTTTATGAAGGACCTAGCCCGATATGGAGAAGGGCTGTATACTGCAATATAAAGGCACATTGTGCCTGCAGACAGAATCTATAGAAAGCAGGGGCCTGAAATGAGGGAGGAAGTTCCGGCCTAGAAGGCCGCAAAGCCGGGGACTAAATTATCACGCCGGCCGACCGGGACTCACCGCTAGTCAGTACATAGCGAACCTGGATCGATGTCCGGAATGCGGTCACCTGAGTCCGCTGACCGCGTAAGCCCATCGGAGGAGTAAATATGCGTGGCCGAAGAAAAAAGAAATAAATAAAACGGTAGGCCCAAATAAAGCCGGGGCCTAAATTTTGCGGCGTCCGGCCGAGTAGGGAATCCGTTCTGCCTGCTCTCCCGGGACGGCTTAGTGGACACCTGAAAAGGGAGCCGCCGAGAAGGTGCGTCGCTTGGCCGACCGGGAAGCCCACCCGGTCGGTCGGAGAGCGGGGTCACCGGAATAGGGCGCAGAAGGCGCCTGTTTGTAGTCGGGAAGGTGAAAATAACATGCCGCGGCCGTGGAAAGGGATTAACCCTTTCTACTGAGGTGAGCTGGGCGATGGCTGGAGGATTCCTCACCCCCTCAAGAAGGGGCCATGTGAGGGGGACAGGGAGGGACAGTAAAACTCACCAGACTTCATCTGTGTTCTTCACCCATAGTCTTGTACCAGCAGGGCCACCCCACGACCGCTGGCACCAGGCAACAGGGGTCCATGTAGAGAAGGGCTGGGGAGGAGGTGGCCCTCTTGCTGGCGGGAAGCAGGGGAGCTAGGCTGCCCTGGTCCACTTTGTCTTCTTGGGGGAGGCAGGGCGGTGGAAAGGCAACACCGGCCAGCCTCCCAGGGAGACAGAGACGCATGCGAATCTGTGCCCCTTAACCTAAAAATAAAATAAAATAAAATAAAAACAAAAATCGTAAAAGAGCCACCCTGCTAAGCAGGGAGGTCTGCCTCCTACGACACTAAGCTAAAAACTGATATGCTCTCTCCAGGCTGGAGGGGGTATAGCCTGCAGGGGAGGAGTTATCACTTTTCAGCCTAGTGTCGCCTCCTAGTGGCAGCAGCAAGCTATACCCACGGTCCTGTGTCCCCCAATGATACCAGCGAGAAAGGATGGTTAAGGGGAACAGCGCAAAAGCATCATGTGTGCTACTGGTTCGGCAGGCAGCAGAGTGCAAATCAGACGACACATGTTCATCAAGAACCATAGTACCAGTCAGGGCTGCAGTGTTCAAAACCACCTCTGTTTCTTTATATAAAATCTCCTCTATTAATGTGCTTGACTTTACAAAAGGTAATACAGTAGCTTTAAAGGGGCTGTTGCAAGGGTGTTCCAGCTGCCTACAGAATAAAACCTCCATTTGACTTTAATATTTCAGAAAAAGATAAAAAGGTACATATCTGATGGCATTAGATGATTGCACTATACCTTGACCTAGGGTCTCCGGCAATAAGGTTACCAAATTCTCCTAAGATATAACCCCCAACTTTAACCATGTTCTCATGACACGCAGGAGCCTGTAGAGCCTGTAAGTACAGCAATAATATTCATCTTTTTAGAAGATCAGATAAAAATTATATAATAATTACAAATGGGCAGCAAAACTGATCCGCCCCGTTTCACAGGGGAGTCCTCTCCTGCATAACGGAAACGGCACGGATCCGTGGTAACAGAATCCATAACGCAATTCTGCCTTTACAACCAAACAAAGCGTGAACAAATTTCTTAACATGAAATTTGCTCATCTCTAAACAATATATACCCAGTGTGATAAAAGTTCATAAATGCATAGTTTACATGATTAAGTACAAAAACGTGAGAAAAAATTCATCATGTTATACAATACATAAATATCAAATAAAATAAAAATAAAATCACAAATTCAAATTGAAGGAGCATTTCTATGCCCTTCATCCAATCTTCACAATGGAGCAGTAAATGCATTAAAGCACATTAAAAAATTATATATAAAACCTATATCTTACTTCGAATACAGTTTTGGCCGCATAGCCTTGGACATCATCCCGATTTATGACAATCTGGATAACACGGTACCAAACCTCTTCACTGACATAATCACCAGCGATCCGAATCAGGTTCAGAATTGTGTCCACATACCAGCTGTAATCCACTGCATACTTCTCAGCTAAGATGGCTACTTTCAACACCTACAGAATGCAACAAGCACATTTGAAGAAAAGATTGTCTGGATATGTACAGCAAATGCAAGATAATAAGAAATGATTGGCTTGACCACATCCTGTAAACACTTCTTTGCTTTATGATTAGAACCCCTTTCATTGGGAATCCATTTGTCACCCAGAATAGTTCAAGGATTAAAAAATGTTCAGGGTTAATACACCAGTATTGGGACACACAAAAATAGGTCTTTTTGTGCTTACCTGTAAAATCCTTTTCCATGGGTATAGCTGCTGCCACTAGGAGGCGACACTAAGCAAAAAAAGTGTTAGCTCCTCCTCTCAGCTATACCCCTCCTGCAGACACTGAGCTAATTAGTTTGTACAAAAGCAGTAGGAGCAGCCAGGAGAAAACAATAAAAGAAGAAAAACGGAGATGGGTAGGAATCAATAACCGGAGGGACCCATCCACGAGAGCCAGCAATGTATTTACAGGGTGGGAGCTGTGTCCCCTAATGAACTCAGCGAGAAAAGGATTTTTACAGATAAGCACAAAAATCCTATTTTCTCGCTCGTATCATTAAACCATTCCCCAGGCCAGCCAGAGAGCTGCTGAATACACAGAGGCTCCGGCTGGGCAGAAGAAAGAACAGCCCAGGGAATATAAGTCACGGCTTAGGAGACTTCAGAAGAAGTGGAGAGCACACAGAATATCCACAAGATGGACAAGAATGAAGACAAGTCACCAGAAGCAAGGGAGCGATTGTGGAAGATACAGGAGAGAAATACATAGCCTGGATCCAGAAGACCAAAAGAAGTGATGCTCATGGATCAAAACAACAGGGAACTTTGGCAGACCTGCAGAAAAAAATTCTGTCTCCTACGGACACTAAGCTAAAACTGATTAGCTCAGTGTCTGCAGGAGGGATATAGCTGAGGAGGAGCCAACACTTTTTTTGCATAGTGTCGCCTTCTAGTGGCAGCAGCAGCTATACCCATGGTCTTCTGTGTCTTGCAAGGATACGAGCAAGAAAAACTGGATGAGATCTGCACAGTGTGAAGAAAGAAGATTTAGTTCTGATACGTATGTCCACAGTTTCAGTCTAATGCAAAAAATGGGGTGACTGATAGTCAGCTCTCAATCAGGAGTTGGGCCACTCATGGAGGGCACTGTCTACGATTAAGTATTCCCTGGTGCCGTTCTCTGATGGAAGCCTCTGACATATACCACTGTACAGACATGCAGTGCAAGACAAAAAAAAAAAAAAAAAAAAAAAAAAAAAAAAAATATGCCAAAATGACTGTTTTGACCTACAGTGTGTGATTGGGGGTCTTTAGACACACTTCTATATAGGAAAAACAATAAGGAGTATGAGTGAGAGGTTTAGGGAACATATCAATTCTATTAGTTCAGGAAAGGGATGTCCCCGATTGATAGAGCACGTGAGAGGCTCATGGAGGGAACCCGAGAACCTTGAGTTTTGCATGTATTGAGTTAGTACCCTACCCCCCACACAAGGAGATAGACACCTCATGTTGCTGCAAAAAGAAGCAATGTGGATTATCCGCTCGGGAGCGATGGGCCCGTTAGGCCTTAAAGGGACACTGACAGGCCGTTAGAGCATATAGAGACATATTCTTCTATTGGTCTTAATATGCTTAACCCCTTAGTGACCACCCATACATGTTTTTATGGCAGTCACTAAGGGGCTTAGGCTGGGCCGCCGCGTTTTTACGGCGGCCCGGTCTAAGCGCTGCACGGCTCCCCCGTGCAGCGGGGAGCGCGGACCCGACTCTCACATGAGAGCCGGGACCCTGCTCTAACAGCCCGGACCGGCAGGAGTGCCGATCCGGGCTGTTTAACCCTTTACATGCTGGGCGCAATGGCGCCCGCTGCATGTAAAGTGGTGACAGAGGGAGCGGACTCCCTCTGTCTCATCAGCACCCCGAAAATAAGATCGCGGGGCGCTGATGTGTTCGGAAGCTTACCTTGCTTCCGATCAGGGCCCCGAGCCTGTCTTCAGTTCTCTCCAGCAGGCTGTGCCTCTCTGGCGCAGCCTGCTGGTCAAGGTTTGAATAGCATGGCTATTGAAATGTAATCCATTTATAGAGATAAAGCATTACATTTTAAAAGCAATCAAAATACTGTATATTATAGTCCCCTTGTGGGACTTTTAAGTAGTAAAAACGACCCAGACTACATAAATAATCCCCTTTGGTGAACGCCGTAAAAAATAAAAAAAAAGATAGAATTTCTAATTTATTCTTAGTTTCCACCGAAAAAAAACGTAACAAGCGATCAAAAAGCGACATTTACTCCAAAATGATACCAATGAAAAATACAAACTGTCCCTCAAAAATCAAGCCCTCACACAACTCCATAGAGAAAAAAAAAAAAAAAAAAAAAAAAGTTATCGGTCTTGTGAAGTGGCAATGCAAAATCATTTTTTGGGTTAATAAAAGGGGTTTATTAGAAAAAAAAAAAGGTAGTAAAACGTAAAAAAAATTATAAGTATTTAGTATCACTAATCGTACTGACCCAGAGAATAAAGATTATGTTATTTGTACCGAAAAATGAACGCCGTAAAATTTATAATGTAAAAACGCAGTGGCAGTATTGCTATTTTCCCCCCATCTCCCTCCCAGAAAGAGTTAATAAAAGTTAATCAGAAAGTTATGTGTACCCCAAAATGGTGCCATTAAAAACTACAACTTGTCCCGTAAAAAACAAGCCCTCATAAAGCTATATAGACGAAAAAATAAAGTTATAGCTCTTGGAACGAGACCATGAAAAAAAAAAAAGACAAACGCTTGGTCATAAAGGCCCAAACAGGCTTGGTCACTAAGGGGTTAATTAAACTATATCATTATCACCCATCGCTGCCTTTCCTTTACTTATAAAAAGTGTTTTTATCAATATGCAAATTACCTTACTTTGTGCCCAAGGGGCTGTCCCTCATTCAGTTGTGTGCCCAGCCGCGCCCCAACTGCCATCTCCTAGTGCCGCCCAGATCATTAGTATTCACTGCACTGGGCGGCTTTTTTTTCTCCAGACGCAGCGAAATCCCGCGCATGCCCAGTACTATCTTCTACTGGAGCTGGAGGGTGCCGAGGATGTTATCTGGCGCAGGCACGGAGAGACAAGATGAAGCCGATGCCAGGAAGATAGTACTGGGCATGCGTGGGATTTCGCTGCGTCTGGAGTAAAAAAAGCCGCCCAGTGCAGTGAATACTAATGAGCTGGGCAGCACTAAGACGGAAGTTGTGGCGCGGCTGGGCACAGAACTGAATGAGGGACAGCCCCTTGGGCACAAAGTAAGGTAATTTGCATATTGATAAAAACACTTTTTATAAGTAAAGGAAAGGCAGCGAGGGGTGATAATGATATAGTTTAATTAAGCATATTAAGACCAATAGAAGACTATATGTCACTTTATATGCTCTAACAGCCCGTCAGTGTCCCTTTAATGATAAGAATGACTTATGTGTTTTTATAGATTGATTTGTGCAAGGTCCATTTTGTGGTTTTCTTTGTACGTTTTTAAGAACGTCAGGATAGGGGAGCATCATGAGTAACCTGACGACCCCAGCCAGCTGATGACGTATAAAGAGCCACATGGCAGCGTTATGACGTCAGTGGCCTAAGGAAGTGCGGGTGAGTGAAACGGCCGTTGCTACACTTTGTGCCTGCGTGGAAGTTTTGTCCGCGCCTGCCTTTTCACGTTCTGAACTGGTACTTGAAGAAAATAAAGGAAAGTACAGGTTCTACATTAGTGAGTGCCGCCTTGTTTTGTTCTTAGTACACACTGAGTGTCTGCCATAAGCTTTCTTGCCACAAATGACTGTGAAAGGCGAACAAGGTGAAAAGATCCTTCGGATCTCTCAAAGATTTCAGAGGACAAGTCATAAATGTTATTCTAAGGATAAACCCAAACAGGCCAGCACACGCAGGTAAATTCTACTTACAATTTCCTCCCGGATAGAATAATCTGCTGTTTCCAGATAGCTCAGCATTTCAGACACAATCTGCTTAGCATTTGTACGGTCACACATTGCATACAAGAGATCTGCAGCTCGCTGCCGGACACTGACATCTCTCTCTGTCTGTAGTAAAACGGGTCAGAATAGGGAAGAAATATCAAAGACAAAAGGAGGTTTCAATTAGTATTAAAAATAAAAATAAAATTAGGCTCTTGAAGACAAGCACTCTGTAAGGCCTCATGCACACAGCTGTACAGTGTTTTGCAATCTACGGATCGTCAAAACATGCATACCGGCTGTGTGTGTTCTGAATATTGAGGAACCGCAGGTCTGGCACTCAAACCAGTCCTATCCTTGTCTGTGATCTATATATATATATTTTTTTTTTCCTGCGGACCTGCGGAACGGAGTATGGATGCGGACAGCACACGTACATCTTTTGCAGCCCCAATTAAGTGAAGAGGTCCACATCTGAGCCACAAAAAACGCGGCTCGGATATGGACCCAAACAAGGTTAGTGTGCATGAGGCATAATAAAGAGGTTTGTCCTCTGAACACAACACTGGCATTTCATAGGGCTACACAATCATTTTCTCAGTGGGGTTTCAGCCTCAGGAAGATCCATGATGTCTAAAATTAAAGTGCATGTCAAGCAGTGGTCTCTTCTCCAGACTTTGGGAAAGGGTCTCAAAGACCACCCTCATTGAATTAACCATCATGGCATTTATCCTAGTATGATGTGGAACCCCCTTTAAAAGGAAGGTGTCATCTGTATTTTCTTTTACCAATAAAACTGGGCGTTAAACATGTTTGCTTTTTCTAATATTTTTATTTTCTAATTTTAGATTTAATTTCATGTACATGATTAGATGGGGCAGAAGAACGGACGGTTGCATTTTGGCAGTCCTGTTGAAATGAATGGGTCAGGACCCATCCTGCCTCAGGACGTGGCCACAGCAGGAACAGTGGACAGTTTTAAAAAGGGTTCAGATGAATTCCTAAAAGTAAATGAAATTAATGCTTATGAAAACGTGTAGAAATCTGAGTCTCACTTCCTTCTGGGATTCGCGTCCCCACCTATCTCTTGGTTGAACTTGATGGACTTATGTCTTTTTTCAACCGTATTAACTACATAACTATGGGATCCGATCTGCAAAAAAAATGTGGATCTGATGTGCAACAAAACTGCAGTCATGTGCATGGGGCCTAAGAGATATGCTTTACAGCCGCCACATGGCCAACAGACACAGCAGTCATGAAACATTTATTGACTTAAAATGAAGATTTATGTAGACGTGTCTAACCTGTGCAGAAGCCATTGAGCAGGGGAAAAGGGTTTAGGGAGAGGGGTAGATAAACTGACATCACCTAAAATCCAGTTTTATCTGTATATTGCCATACTACATTGTAATCATTTCAGTCATGACCATGAGATGACTGCTGAAAAGTGATCCCTACACAAACAGGAAGCACAGCCAATGTGAAAAATGCACGATTTTAGGATTTATTTATAGTTTTTATATAGGAGACATGGAAATTAAAAACCATCACCAAAACTTAAACATGTTTATGATAAAAAAAATATAGGTCATTTTCAGATAACACATTAAAGGGGTTGTCTCTGTTCAGCAAACGGCATTTATCATGTAGAGAAAGTTAATACAAGGCACTTACTAATGTATTGTGATTGTCCATATTGCCTCCTTCACTAGCAGGACTCCTTTCTCCATCACATACACCGTTCGTTTCCATGGTTACGACCACCCTGTAATCCAGCATTGGAAGCCACGCTTGCACACTATAGCAAAAAGCGCCGGCATATGTGCGCTCCCCATGGTCCGAGCCACCAGAACTTTTCTCTATAGTGTGCAAGCACGGCCACCAATGCTGGATTGATGGGAGGACGTAACCATGGAAAATGAACAGTGTATAATGTGATGGAAAAATGAGTCTCTACATGACACATACCGAAGTGAGACAATCCCTTTAAAAGGTAATGCTGGGAAGTATTTTGGTACCAATTCTATGCTACTACATAAATATGTGAACCCATCAAAGCAAGGAATTGTTCACTCACCTTTAGAGCATTAATGACTGTTTCTATGTGCGTCTTCACGGCTTCATGTGAGAATTCAGAACTGGCCAGCGTACACATGCTTTCCAAAGCCAAATATCGCAGGTTAGTCTCTCTGTGTTGCAGGAACTGACCCAGCTGGTTGCAGGCTCTAACCAAAAGGTTGGGTTCGCTAAAAACAAAAAAAAAAACCCCACATAATTCAACATTTCATTTTAGCGTCTGTACACATGGGGGGGGGGGGGGGGGGGGAATAAAATACAGCTGTGACAATAAGAGTGTGGTTATTTGCTAAGACGCTCTTCTTGGGCTGTAGAACTGCCATCTGTCTGATGCTTCCAATTGTGTGATAATACATTTGATGTCTTATTTGGACTTGGTATAGATAGCTTATCCTCAGAATAGGCCATCAACATCACATCAGCAGGGATCCAACACCCCTGCCGATCAGCTGTTTCCTTGTAGCTCTGGTGCAGGAATTACACAGCTCCATCCGTTGTGTAATAAATGGAGCAGGTAACTGCACCGCTGCTTCCACTCACTTCACTGGGAGCAGAGCTGCTATTACCAACTCCGTCCAATACACAATGGATGGAACTGTGTAGTTCTGGTACCAACTTCAAATGCCAGGGTTACTATAGAAAAACTGATTGGCGGGATTCTGGGGTGCACGACCCCTGTCAATCTGACACTAATGGTCTATCTGGAGGCTAGACCATCAATATCAAAATCCTGGAAAACCCCTTTATGAAGCAATATTATTACATACACCTACCTGTCATAATGTATAATAAGGCTAATAGCCTCAAAAAGTATGGCATTCTTTGCATTGGAGTGCTGCACTTTCTTTGACTTTGGGGGCTCCTGAGCTTTGTTCAAGATGGTCTCCAGGCATTCAACAAGTCGTCCTTTTACAGCTGCATCCTCTGAAAACAGTCACATAGTTAATACGTTTGCAAAACACAGGTTCAACCTATTTTATCATGCAGGGTTTTTTTCCCAGAGAAACTCAAATCTGTGTTAGCCTATGTTCACACATGGTAGGTTTGCTGCAGAAAATTCAGAAACTGGAAATCAGTCTTGCTTATTTGAATGGTGTTGATTCTGCAGCATGTGACTTGATTTCTGTCATCAGAAGTAGTAGTAACTGATCATTTCAAATACTTTTAAAGGGGTTATCCAAGGTGTAAATCATTCCCCCAATGCTCAAGCCCCTCATATAGATATTACCCTGCACCCCGATCTCCCCGTCGTGCGGATCAAAACACTCAGCAGGTCAGTAGGGGTGGTTGCCAACAGCGAGCCACAACGGGGACGAGCCTCCCTAACGTCACCCGGGCCATGATGCTAGGGAGGCTCGTTCACCCCCTACTGCAGCCCGCTATTGGCTGCCCAAATCCCCCCACCCCCGTAGGTTTTGATTAGGCCTGCACAATATATTGCCAAAGCAATTGTATCGCGATAATCACTGATTGCGATATGGCCCACCCAAAAATACTGCGATTATTTTCCGCTTTATAAGACACACTTTTTTCCCCCAAAAGTGGGAGGAAAATGGCAGTGCGTTTTAAAATGATGGTTGACTTTTTACGTGGCCGACACTGATGTATTACCGGCCGCTATGCTGCACAGCGCGGCCGGCGATACATCAGTTACAGTGCGGGGAGGGGCTGGAGGTAAGTCGCTGCGGGTCCCGCGCACATAACTGCCTTTGTATGCAAAGTCTCTCTTTACTGCTGAAACAATCGCTCTCCTATTGATAAAATCACCAGACTCTGTACTCCCTATGAATGCACTGCAGCGAGCGAGCCGGCCGGTGCATGACTGACGTCAGTCGCGCTCCTGCTTCATTAATGAAGTGGGAGGAGTGTTATGGACTATTGATACAAAATGGATACTTGCTTGTTGAGCTAAGATGGCGGCCAGGCATTCAGCCTACACCTATAAACTAGAATCTTACTTTGTGTTTTTATCATGTGTTTCTTTGTGGTTTCCGTTCAGCTCAAGCAAGCAGCTACAAAGAAAGAAGTAACGGTTTCACCCAGGGGGGAGGGAGAAGGAATTTCCTCTGGCCGTCAAGGTTACAGAAAAGTAGAGAGTTCATAGCCAATAGAAAATATATACTTTATCTTTCACCCCCCTCCCACTCCCTCCTCTCATGAAACCCATGTTGTTTTCAGAAATAAACCAGAGATACTGATTAACTCCATGTAGTGAGTTGTCTGTCTGATCTCTCCGTGCACGTATCTTAATTAATTAATTTGGAGCAGTACATCAACTGAACTGGCAGCTTTGTCAGAACCAGAACAATTTTGGCGCCCAATCGTGGGGCTCGAGGATTGGACCCTCTGTTCCCGTACCCCCAGAGACCAGACGAGGAGAGGCGCACTAACGGACACCGGGATCGCAACCCGTGATATGAGGTAGGAAAATTGAGTCATCTTGCCTATAAAGTGTCCCCTGGTGTAGCCTCTTGGTGTTCGTCTGAGGGAGGGGTGCGGAAGCAGTCTGGGACGTCCTCGAGGGCATGAAAGTAAGAACCCCATATGTTTTCTTAAAGTCTTGATGTACTGTGTTGTGCCTATAAGTTGTGAAGACCCTGTTGACAAGTATCATTGACTGAGACACGGAGTTCTCCTGTGTTCCTGTATCGGAGTTCAGCCCGGTGTCTGACTCGAATCTCCATAAAGGGGACGATCACAGATGGGTGGAGAGCGGTTCGCGGTAGCCCAGAGTGTGCTGACCGGAACTCAAAGGTCTTCACGTCCAGTGATTACTCTATGCAGAGGTCTTTAGGCGGCTTCAGTAGGTACGAGAGATAATGGGAAATGAGGAAAGTGTCCCGAAGGGTTACTGTTCACCTGAACAGTACGTGGCGGACAGGAGAGGCAAACGTTTCATAAAAGGATTAAGTAAGTTGGAGAAGAGTTAAAGGTGTCTGTAAAGGAGGCATCCTCATAAAAGGATTAAGTAAGTTGGAGAAGAGTTAAAGGTGTCTGTAAAGGAGGCATCCTATGTAGTGCTACCTGGCAAGTGTTGTTAAACGAGAAGAGAGGGAAGTTAGAAGATGATTAATTGACAGACATGGTCCGTGTGTGGTTGGACTGTAGTAAAGAATTTGAACAGACCGGGGGGGGGGGAACTAAATTTTGATGAGAAAAGACAGATATTTCTGTAAGCCTGGTGTTGCATTGATACATGACTAGCCACCACCCTATAATGGCGCCGGGAAGAAAGCAGGTGGGTGGACCTGCAAAACATGTGGTCAACAGAATCCCTGCTCCCGTGATACGTGCCTTCCCTGTGGGGTTCCCCACCCACAAAACCACACCTTGGTAACTACTCCCCGGCACGTCCCATCACTTCCCGTGTTAGCTACAGCGCCATCTTGACCCCAGGCAACGCCCATGAACGGACCTTTAATATCATTCGGTCCGGACCCCCCCCGTCACTCCTATGTCACCCCTAGTGTCCCGGTGATCTCTATGCTGTACCCGATGATAAACCCGGACGGTACATTCATGCTACCCCACTCACCTGCCACCCTTACTCCTATAATGGTAGGGGGGCAACCTGATGAAGCAGAACAGGGGGATGCAGACGGTGCTGCAGAATCCACAATGGGCATACAAAATGCACCGGGTAATATGCAAACTCCTTCGCGGGGTACCCCGACAGACTACGGTGATCCGCCAACTTTACCCCTGGCACCACAGTGGACTGTACCCATGACCGTGCGCCCATCACGACGTTCACAAGATCAAATACTGCAGGGTCAGATTACAGAGTTACAAAAGAACTTACAGAAAATTGAGCAGGGAAACCTTGAGACACTGAAAGAAGCCCTAGCACTTAACCGGCCACAGGGACCACCAAAATATGTGTCTTTCACCCCACAACAGTTATTCACCATAGTGAATTTACTGCCTGACCCTGAGACCCATCCCATGCCCTTTTTCAGGAAACTGTCCCAAGTGCATCAAACCTATGGGTGCACATGGTCGGACCTGCAAAGTATAGTGGAAAACAAGACGGGTGAATACTCCTCACTGATAATGGATCAAATCCACATTCCTGAACTTAAAAGGTGCTAACTTTGACCCCCAAGATCATGAGTCTGGAGAATTCTTTATAGAACAACTACAGAAATGGACAAAAGCTAAATTTGCAGATCATTCCAAGCAGATCATTTCACCACACTGCAGGACAGCTGCGGGGGATCAGTTGACCCCCACCTTTTTTCTTTTCACAGAAATGTTGGTTTCTGCTGTGTTAGTTTAAGCTCCTCTTTCTGATAAGAAACTGTCTTGCTTCTTGGTCTTTGTGGTTTTTACTCAAATTATGTGACACCCACAGATGCCGGATGTCTGACAATAAAATTCTGCACTGATTTATATAAGCAAGGGGATTCGCTGCAAACCATTTTGCACCTCATCCCCAATACTCTCTGGGCCAGAGGACCCCAGGATATTGGATACCTCAGTGTCCCACCAGTCACTGTGACCCTGAAGGACCCCAAAGTCCTACCATACAAAGAGACTGGACCCAGTAGCCAGAGAAGCCCCTTCCTGTGTCAGAGCTATCCATGCTGCCAGCTCTCTTCTAAACGTCACATCTGACGTTGTGCTAGGTCATCCCCTCACTATTCTGGCTCTCCATGACGTTTCTGCCATCCTCCAGCAGACTCAACCTAAACACCTCACTGCACAGCGCCACCTCCGGCTTCCGTGTAGTTTGCTTCTGCCAGATAATGTCACCATTCAGAGGTGCCGCATCCTCAATCCTGCTGCACTCCTTCCTCTTCCAAGGGGGGAGTATACTGGAGAATCTGAAGATTTTATTGATCTACAGGCACACTCGAGCTGACACCTCTGAAGCCAGAGGAAAGGCCCTAGCTGACCAAGCTGCGAAGGAAGCAGCAGTGAAAGAGGAAAGAGTCCAGTCAGACCAGATTATGATAACACAGGAAGACCTGGAACAAGAAGAAATCACATAGGACCTCCTGAAACAAATACAGAAACAGGCCACGCCACAAGAAAAATTGGATTGGCTAAAAGAGTCAGCCCAAGAAGAGAAAGAATCTGGACTGTGGACCCAAGGAAGGAGAGCATCTCTGCCCAAAGCTCTCTATCCTCTGATAGCTTCAATAGCTCATGGGCCCACCCACCAATCTAAGACCATCATGAAAGAACTAATAGACAATGGCCCCAGGGATAACCCCTGTCCTGGTGAGGCATACTCAGTCTTGCCTCATCTGTGCGCAGTGCAACCCGGGAAGACCTGAGCCTACACCAACCAAATGTCTCCCCAAAGCCCAGTACCCGTTCCAACGGATTCAAATTGACCACATCCAGATGCCAATGTGCCAAGGGTTTCAATATGTGCTAGTAGTGATAGACTTGTTCTCTGGGTGGCCAGAAGCCTACCCCGTCCGAAACCAGACAGCAACCACTACTGCAAAAAAACTGATGCAGGAGCTTGTCTGTAGGTTCGGAGTACCTGAGGTCATTGAGAGTGATCAGGGCCCAGCATTCACTGCTAGATTAACCCAAGAAGTCTGGAAGATGGTAGGGTCACACTTAGCCTATCACACACCCTACAGACCCCAAAGCAGCGACAAAGTCAAACGACTGAACGAGGTACTGAAGTCCAAGATGCTGAAAATGACTGGGGAGACAGGGCTCAGTTGGGTACAATGCCTGCCAATAGCACTATTTTCAGTTAGACACACCCCTAGGCCTCCACACCAAATTTTGTTTAGGACACGGCCTAGGATGGGACAGTACTTCCCACAATTGCAAATGCATTATGAATCTGTTGCTAAATATGTGATTGCCCATAGTAAACAATTGTCTAACATATGTGCACAAGTTTTCTCTTCCATTCCAGATCCTGACTCCCTAGAGGGAATACACACTCTCAAACCTGGAGAGTGGGTGGTGGTCAAGAAACACGTCAGAAACACCCTCGAACCACGATACAAGGGGCCTTACCAGGTGTTGCTGACTACCCCGACCTCTGTGAAACTCGAAGGGAGGCTTACCTGGATCCACGCCTCACATTGTAAAAGAGTAAAGGCTGTCCCGACGACCCTGGAACAATAAGCCATGAGGATTCACATACTGATCATGACTTTGACAGTGGGCATATCTGCAGTGTTCACGCCACTGGGTAATGAATGGGACACTGGGCTAATGTCACATGTTTTCCTAGCTGGACACACTGTTATTGTCTCCAAGTACAAACCAAAGGTATGACATTTAGTCCACACATACACTCAGGTTGCAATGATTCAAAAACAGACAGCCACGTGCAGTGTATTGGTGTAGATGCTGAGAACGGAAAGGATCTGCCCTGTAACCACCGTACTGTACAGGATCTCCGGACAGGTATATTAGCTAACGACACCGAAAGTCAGTCAAAAGGATATGAGTTGGCGAAAGGGACAATTAGCCAAACTAATTACCCGATTATTCAATGGCACAGCAGTAGCAGTTCCAGAAGATATATACTTAGTTTGTGGACACAAAGCATACAAATGGTTATCTGAGAATGTCACAGGACTGTGCACCATCGCCAAGCTTACTCCTGCCACCTTTATAGTACCACACTCTGAAATTGGCATAAATGCAGTACCTAAACACACCTTGTATCATAGGGCCAAAGATAACACACCCAGACCAAATGGCAAGCCACATGTAGTAGAGATGAGCATTACCAACAAAACTGTTAGTTCCATCTTCATATATCCCATGATAGTGCAGATGTGGGATCATCTGGTAGTAGCAACAGACTACCTGGATGACCAAATATGGGAAGTGATGAGACTTATGAATACCTCAAACATTGTGCAAAACCAGTTAATCATTGTCACCAACCAACACACATTAGTTCTAGATTATGTTACAGCTAAAGATGGAGGTATGTGCCAGGTTGTGGGACCCTCTTGTTGCCATTACATAGACCCGCAGGGTAATTTGCAAGTTAAGGTGGGTATAGAGAAAATGGCGGATTTAAGAGATAAATGGCTGGATGCACATAAAGCTGATAAAGATACATGGTGGTCTGATACCTTCTCTTCCCTTAACCCCAATAACTGGTTCAAAGGTATTTGGGGTTGGCTCATGGGAATTGTCCAGGTAATATTGCAGGTAGCCCTAGTAATATTGGTGATATATGTAGTGATTAAGCTCGTTCTTATTTGTGTGACCCGCTTTTCAAAAAGAATGAAGAAAACTGATGAACGACCTATTATGCTCCTCTACGATGAGGAAGGACAGAAGGAAACATCGTTCAACACAGCTCCCCCTCCTCACAATGATGCCTGGCTGAGATAGGGTGAGATGAATCCCAGGGTATTACCACAAGTCCGAGCAACCGGGAGCCTACCTATAAGGGGTAGGTTGTCGCCACTGCGGGTGAAGAGGATACGAATGGTATGCCCAGGGGATTCGCTAGGCGAAGGGAAAGTCTACAATCAAGTCTCCAAGGGGGGACTGTTATGGACTATTGATACAAAATGGATACTTGCTTGTTGAGCTAAGATGGCGGCCAGGCATTCAGCCTACACCTATAAACTAGAATCTTACTTTGTGTTTTTATCATGTGTTTCTTTGTGGTTTCCGTTCAGCTCAAGCAAGCAGCTACAAAGAAAGAAGTAACGGTTTCACCCAGGGGGGAGGGAGAAGGAATTTCCTCTGGCCGTCAAGGTTACAGAAAAGTAGAGAGTTCATAGCCAATAGAAAATATATACTTTATCTTTCACCCCCCTCCCACTCCCTCCTCTCATGAAACCCATGTTGTTTTCAGAAATAAACCAGAGATACTGATTAACTCCATGTAGTGAGTTGTCTGTCTGATCTCTCCGTGCACGTATCTTAATTAATTAATTTGGAGCAGTACATCAACTGAACTGGCAGCTTTGTCAGAACCAGAACAGGAGCGTGACTGAGTGAGGTCAGTCATGCGCCGGCCGGCACGCTCGCTGCAGTGCATTCATAGGGAGTACAGACGCTGGTGATTTTATCAATAGGAGAGCGATCGTTTCAGCAGTAAAGAAAGACTTTGCATACAAAGACAGTTATGTGTGCGGTTTAGGACACGAGGGGACATTAATAAAATAATGCTGTGACACATAGGGCCATGAGGGGGACCAGCATAATATGCTATATGTGTGTCATTCACACATATAGCATCTTATGCTGGCCCCCCTCATGGCCCTATGTGTCATAGCACAGGTCCCCCACAACCGCGCATCAGCCACAGGTCCCCCACAACCGCGCATCAGCCACAGGTCCCCCACAACAATGTCATACCCAGACCACCATTAGTTCAAAATCCACCAAAAGCACACCTTCTGGTTCAAAATCTTTTTTTCCTTTTCTTATTTTCCTCCTCAAAAACCTAAATAATCAGGTTTGTCCTATAAAGCAAACAATACGATACCTGGGTGATTGGCCGCGATAACGATATGCGATATTTTAAGGGAATTGTGCTAGAGGTCTATTTGCTTGATTTTCCCGTATGAGCCGCTGACGCCGCTCCTGTGGCGGCGTCAGCGGCTCATACGGGAAAATCCAAGCAAATAGACCTCTAGCACAATTCCCTTAAAATATCGATTCGCATATCGTTATCGCAATTTTTCGGGCCCTAATCGCAATCGCACAAAATTCCCATATCGTGCAGCCCTAGTTTTGATCTGTGCGACGAGGAGATGCAGCAGCAGCTATGCGGGGGAGCAGGAGCTACGCAAGTGCCGGGGAACAGGGTAAGTACCATCTATATTAAAGTCCCGGGCATTGGGGGGATATTTTACACCTTGGATAACCCCTTTAAATTCTACAATCCACATATTGCCTCAATTTCAATGGTTACTGCTCCAGATAAGGCTCTGTTCACACTACTATTCACTTCCTGTCACGGGTTCTCATAACTTTCTTGGTGACAGGAATAACACAATCTGCACTGTACTCATGTCACAACTATCTAAATCCTGACAGTAACCCGAAAGCTCTAATAAAGTACAAGGGTACCATCAGGATTCGCTAGGATCACTTATGTGAAGAGAGAACAATTGTACAAAATAATGTGTTCTGTCTGAATAACATCTCTTGGTTCTGATCAGAGTGCTGCTGCTGTATCTGTTTTTTAGTACTGCCGTGCATTCATGGTACCTGTCCATTTCCCTTTATGAGGAACTGCTAACTTTTTGCACTTACAACAGGTAATTTGCTAGTCTATGCAAAGAAACGTTCACTCAGGATACTGGGCAAAAAGCTCTTTATTACCAGGTGGAGGGTAACACTGGAGAAGGCGCAGCAACTTTACAGAAAGCCATGGTGCCGGGACGAAGTAATATGTGTAATCCTGCAGGTCGGTTGAGGCTGAAGACACAATCTGTGTAAAGGTGTGAAAAGAATTCTGATCTGATCCGGTCATAAAATTTCATATATTTTTTTTTTATTAAAGCCTACGTCCCATTTAGGTTGCTATGGACCTCATGCATCCACTGCTGTCTGTACACAGGACTTCCATTAGAGTCCAGCAATATCATTTCCCAGGCTTGTTCAGGGAGGGCAGGACACTGCTCATGACAGGTCCCCTTACTAGCAGATCTGCCAGGTCTCCTATACTACTGCTACTACCATTGCCCATTCATAGATAAATCCCGAGTCCTACTTCATCAACCCACTAATTGAAAAAGCTTGTAAGTCCTACTTACAAACCTAATAATGAAAAAGGCCCGAGAGTCCCACACTTCCCTGTCCAAAAAAGGAGAAAGCCTGCGAGTTCTACTCCACCCCCCAATCCAATAATGGAGAAAGCCTGTATGTCCTGCTTTACCCTCCCTTCCCTCACAGAAAGCATGGAGTCCCACTTCCTGGAATCTCTCACGGAGAAGTCTGGGAGTCTATCTTCCCCTGCGATTGACAGCTCCTCCTGTATGAGCTTGTATACAAAAAGAGCCGTCAATCACTGTGTGAGGTAGGCAGGGGAACCAGGACTCACAGGCTTTGTGTGTCCAATGAGAATTTAAGCAGCTTTTTACATAAAAATACTGAATCAAAATATAGTATACGATTCCCCCAGTCCCTATGCTGGCCACACATACAGTAACACTTTAATGAACTTTTTATAGGCATCTGTCAGCAGATCTGTGCCTATGACACTGGCTGACCTGTTACGTGTGCGCTTGGCAGCGGAAGGAATCTGTGTTGGTCCCATTTTCATATGTGCCCACACTGCTGAGAAAAATGGTTTAATACATACAAATGACCCTCTAGGAGCAATGAGGGAGTTGCCATTAAAGGGAACCTGTCACCCAAAAATCGCCTATTAAGCTGTTTACAGTACCTTATAGTGCTGTATAGTCGTTTCCTGATGCACTTTTTGTTAGTTTTGCAGCATGTATGCTCAGTCAGAAATCGATGTTATATTCAGCTGCTGCCCCGTGCTTCAAGTCAGGCTTGAAGTCACGGGGGCAGCGGCCTCGGCGTCTTACATGGCCCTCTCCCCGCCCCCTGCCTCTGTGACTGACAGCCGAAATCCGATTCCGGGACCGCGCTCAACGGCCGCATGCGCAGTAAAGGGCGGCAGGAGCGCGGTCCCGGCTGCCGCGCGTACTACGCGCCGTCTTACTTTCGCCGCACTGCGCATGCGCCCGACATCCTGTATCAAACGCGCCCGCGCCCAGATGCCGGGCGCGGGCGCGTTTGATACAGGATGTCGGGCGCATGCGCAGTGCGGCGAAAGTAAGACGGCGCGTAGTACGCGCGGCAGCCGGGACCGCGCTCCTGCCGCCCTTTACTGCGCATGCGGCCGTTGAGCGCGGTCCCGGAATCGGATTTCGGCTGTCAGTCACAGAGGCAGGGGGCGGGGAGAGGGCCATGTAAGACGCCGAGGCCGCTGCCCCCGTGACTTCAAGCCTGACTTGAAGCACGGGGCAGCAGCTGAATATAACATCGATTTCTGACTGAGCATACATGCTGCAAAACTAACAAAAAGTGCATCAGGAAACGACTATACAGCACTATAAGGTACTGTAAACAGCTTAATAGGCTATTTTTGGGTGACAGGTTCCCTTTAAGCCTCTGCAAGTGCCTCACCTTCTCCACTTTGACAGGGCTAGGCAGTGAAAACCTTATCACACCTGAGCCTGTCAGTCAAAGTGGAGAGGGTACAGGAGTAGCAGACAGAGCCTCTAAGTGTAATGGCAATGCCCCGGTTGCTCCTAGAGGCTCATTTGCATACATTAAAACATAATTTTTCTCAGCAATGCAGGCACATATGGACGTGGGACCAACACAGATGTCTTCAGCTGCCAAGTGCACATCCAACAGGTCAGCCAGTTCCATAAGGTACAGATCTGCTGACAGATGCCATGTTAAGTAAAGCACACTACATGAACAGGGGACATGAAATTGCATTGACACACTAAATACGGACCCATTTCAACTTCTGTATTTCAGCCACAAGACCCAGTTTCCTTATGGTTCTACTGAACCAAACGGCCCTAAAGGGTAGTTATCCAAGTTTGGTTCAGTAACATCACATAAGGTTTGGGGCCTGTGACCATGATACAGAAGCTATAATGTGGCGCACTATGTCTGTCTGAGCCTGGCCTCACAGAGCAGTTCCCCATACTATCAGCTGTACATGTGCAATATCATTAACCTTTTGAACCCCGTTGTGTGAGACTCAGAGGAGACTTTAACAACTAAATCGTGAATGCTGAAAAGTAGGGGTTTTACCTTCCTGCCAGAGAGCCTCATTCTATGTATCTACCAAGTTTCTAAATAATTGACTGAAGATATATTCATCTGACACCTCTGTGGGCTCTGATGCTTCCGTGAGAAAACCTGAAGATTACATATACTGAAATGGGAAAACCAAGCTGAACACTGTGGAGCTGGTCTGGACAAAAACAGACCACTAGGTTATTGAAAATCTGATTTATTCAACGTGAGCTAGGAGACGGGAAAGCAAGCTGCAGCTTCATGTCTACGCTTACTTCATTTCGCAGCAATGGCCTAGTGGAGGCTGCCTAAAGAGAAATTATACATACCCTACTAAGCCTAGAGACTGCCAAAGAGACGCAGGTCTTGAAGTCATCAGGATTCTTCCTGCAGAGGCAGGTAATGAGGCTTACAGCTGCAGTCACCACTCCCTAATGTAATAAAGACAATATATAGCAGGCATTATATTCCAATTACCATTACAGCAAATGCACATAACCCATCATTTTTCTAGATCTGCGTCTGGAGGTTTATAGTTAAACGGTTTACTAATTTTACTCCGCACCCCGTTCGTTATCATAAATGTCATCAGTCCAGCAGAAATGGACTGTACAAGTAATATTTATTTGCTGCCCGGTGGTTTTGTGAAATAATTACTGAATTAACCATTAATTTAGCTGTGACTCATACTTCTAAACATATCATAATGTCTTCCAAATTCTCAGCTGTTTTTACATGAACCCACAACAAGCAAAAACAGATTTCTCTACCCATCAAAATGCTGTATGCGCAAATGCCGGCTTGGTTGCATATTTTTCAGCAAAAATGTGCAAGAAAAGTGTTAATACACCCTAAAGATGGAGGTACAATTAAACACCTACCATGTGCTGATCATTCAGTAGATGAACCACCCGTGACGTCCATTCACCCATTGGCACAAGGTCAGGCGAGGTCTTGTATAGTCTTAACAGGCACAGGGCAGCACTCTGCTTCACGCTATCCATTGTGTCACTGGTAAAGGTATCATCTTTATTAGACACTGGATACATCAAAGAATTAAACAAAAACAAACCCCAAAAAATGGCAATAAATTTAACGCGCAACTAAATCTTACCCGGCAACAAGAATCCTGGGGATCTCTGATGCAAATGCTTCTGCCATTTCTCTACTGCCAACGTTAGCGATGCAATGCAATGCCAGGCACATGAAGGTGGGGTTACGGCTAGCCAGGTCATTCTTGATGGCATTGTTAATAAGACGAATAAGCTCACTGTTGGAATTCACCAGGACAGATATAAAAAGATAACCCTAAAAAGAAGAAGAAAGATTCATCAGATACATGAAAGACACTTCATGAAAATGCATTCTTGTTGTTTTGCACTCTTTTTTTCTCCAATTTAAGTCCTCTTCCATTCCGTTATTCCACAAAACATATCCGTATAGTTTCTGTATGCCATCCGATTTTTGTGGATCGGAAACAGCTTTTTAATCACAAAACACATAAGCAATATCAGCTGGGCATAGCATTTCTACAGTACGGATCTGCAAAATTCGGATGTGTTCCGTGTGCGGTCTGTATTTTCAGCGGACCAATTGACTTGTATGGGGCCTCAGAACGGGATTTGTGGACAATAATAGGACATGCACTACTTTTTTGCGTAACAGAAATACAGAAACGGAATGCACAAGGAGTACCTTCCATTGTTTTTGCGGACCCGTTGAAGTGAATGGTTCCGCATACTGTCCGCAAAAAAAAAAAAAAATAAACGGAACAGAAGCGGAAAGAAAATACGTTTGTGTGCATGAGCCCTTTTGCTGTGTGATCCTGTCAAAGGAGCAGAGTCCAGAATGGCAACTCACACTGCCACACACAGCGAGTTTCTCACACTGACCTCGTTCATGCGCGTCTGTCCTTATACATGGCCTGAAGACTGGGGTAATTATTGACAACGAGCATTTGCAAAGACGCTCATTTCCAATAACTGCCCTGTGCAAAGGCGCTTTTGATGACCTGAGCAAATGCTCGCTTGTTTGGTAATCACATTTTTAATGTAGCCAGCAAATAATGAATCTGTATTGGAACAAACAATGGCAGTATCAATCATTTGTCCTCCTACAAAGGGGATGACTGCTGCATATAAATCAGTACTCACCTCAGTGATGAATGGTTTGTTCCTGATAACTGCCTATGTACCAGCCCACGTAAAAGGACCCTAACCATATGCAGCTCTGTGTTACAGGGGTTGTCCCATTAAGACAACTTTTCTCCTATCCGCAGGATAGGGGATAAAGGTCTGATCGGCGGGGACTTGTGCTCCCAATCAAAAATGCAGACATGATTGCCTGTGATAGAGTACAAGCACTCCGCAATCTCTGGCAGATAAACAGGACTGAATAGAGGAGCTGGGACCTCAATTCTCTGCAAATAGTGGATATGTTGTCTTAAAGGGACAACCCCCAACACTGAGAAAATCTAAGACAACCTTGTCTAGTTACTTACTATTTGCTTCTCTGTGTACTTATTTGAGCTCAACAAGTTTACCGCTTCCATGTGCCCAAAATCAATGTCATGTCCAAGCAGGAAGATGAAGAGGAGCTTACACACATATTTCTTCTTACTGTAGCCATCCAGGGCTTTGTCTCCTAGTAAAGAAAACCAGAAAGAAAAACAGTCAAATCAAAGATCCAATGACGCTTCTATGACTAACTAATTTCTGTATATTGGGCAGGCTAGATGGGCCAAATGGTTCTTATCTGCCGACACATTCTATGTTTCTAACCATATATATTTAGCAGGCAGTAAAAGCGGCGATTCCCAACCTACAGCAGGAGTTTGAGACTGCTCCAGCTCTAGAGAAATCATGTTTCTTAAACTAATGTAAGGGCTCGAAAAAAATTAATAAAAATCGATAAATAAATCGCAGCATGTTCTATATTGTGCGTTTTACGTGCAGCTTTGGCTCCATAGAAGTGAAAGGGGCTTGCATAAAAAACCGAAGGCATCCAGAAGCAATGTGTATTTTACTGATTGTTATTCTTCAGTGTGTGTGCGTGAAAAACGTATGCAATTCGGACAGGAAGAGTGCAATGGCATACAAAACAGACTGTGTGGAAAACCACCAGTTTTTTCCTGAACCGATTCCGACACAATCCGTATCGCTCTTGTGAAAGAGGCCGTCCTCCTGCTAATATCAGGCTGATTTTCCCAATGCTGAGATCCGAACTGTGCATGCTATGAGGACGTACACTAGCATGGTTAGGGTTTCTCAAAACTGGGGTCACCGATTTCAACAAGAGAGGGGTTGTTTCACTCAGTATGATCAACCATAACATGCAGTATGCTGGATTTAAAAGGGTTGATCAATAGGAGTGAGGGACCTGCTGACAAAAGCTTACAATCTGTGAAGAAAAAAAGTAGTCAGTGTTTTTTGTGTCAAGGTGGAGTTACACAGGCAGATCACTGGATGAACGAGATACGCGCCAGTAACTATGCATTAGGGTGCAAGGAGTGAAGGGAGCAGGTTCTGAGGAATAATGGCGATATAAGGACAGCAGTCAATTTATGAAATGTCATATTTTCAGGAACTCGTAAAACTGGAAGTTGGGAATTAATTTTATTGTCTGGGTTATTATATTCCATAGAACTGGTTCAGCACTAGAAAAATCTTAAGAGACAGGAGAGGAAGGTTCGGACAGAGATGACTGACTGGGGAAGGGGGGGGGGGGGGGGGGTACAGCACGGCAGAGAGCAATGTGGATGAGAGTGGTGGGTTTCATACTAAAGTGAATGAACAACCAGCTTATATACGTGTTCTGCAGGAGAATGAGACTGGTATGGCAATATAATGCTGATAATGATGCAGCACAACATGGAAACACTGGAAGCCTCCTCTTTACACCACTTCTGAGGGGCGCCTTTCCTACTACTGGCATCATACAGTATGATGGCCTGATAATATATACTGTACAGTGGAGAAACAGTCTGCAGCCGCTGTTCATATACTATACAATACGCAGCACCTGGCACACACAAGACCCACAAGGTTGGTTACTTACCCTTAAATTTGGACCGTATATTGGCCAGCTCCTTATTGATTCTTTTAATTTCTGCTTCTTTGCTCTTACCTGGAGAGAAGAAAAAATAAAAATAAATGAATATTCAGAAAACCTGATCCAACTGGTGCTCTAAGCCCCAATTCTGCAAAAATCAGCATCTCCATTCTCTATGCTAGTGCCAAAACACAGGAGGAGAATTATCGGAACTGCTGTAAAGGAACCAATCAGATTCCACCTTCCATTTTTCAGAACTCCTAAACCAGTTTTCCTTTACACCAGTTCTGATTAATCTCCTCCTACGGCAAACAATCTAATGGGACACCTTGAATCCAGAATGGAAAAATCATGGTGTACAAAGCACAATTGCTCTGGTTTTTCCATAGAAGCAGCTAGATTACCCTCTATTTTTTGTAAACATATAAAAACGGTATTTAACAGGTTGCAGATCCGTTGGTGTTAAGAGCACATACAGGGTAATAATAAGCCCTCGCAGGAGAGGAAAAATATTCAAAAACCAAACATCAGTCCAATGTCAGCAGCAACACAAATGGTTCTAGATTGAATACATAAAGTGCCAAGTGCTTACATAACCATCCACACCAGTCATTATGCAGTAATAAGGTCGCATGCATATACCTAAATAGGTCCGTGTCCCCTGCGTCCCGACGCGCGTTTCGCTTATTGCGTCATCAGGGAGATAGTCTTGATGGTACTCCCGATATATGTTTGAGCGCATATTGTGTCAGTGAAAACGGATCCGTCCCCATTGACTTATATTGTAAGTCAGGACAGATCCATTTGGCTCCGCATCTGCGTTTTAGTGTCCGCCTCAAAAGCGCAACTGAGACCAAATGCAGCCAAATTGATGCATTCTGAACGAATCCTTTTCCATTCAGAATGCATTGGGGCTGAACTGATCCGTTTTCGGCCGCTTGAGAGCCCTGAAAACGGATCTCACAAGCGGACCCAGAAACGCCAGTGTGAAAGTAGCCTTAACAATAATCGGCTGCTGCTCGTTCATCAGGTAATGGGATCATTGGTGCGGTCACCTTAATCGTGGTCTCTGCCGGCAGACAATGAGTCAGTATGGGGACGAGCGATGGCATTAGTGATCACTGCTCACCATACTGCGGAGGAGATAGCTCCATGTAAATGTCTCCTCCACCGATGAGAAGGCGATTGCGGGAAGGAATGCTTCCTTCTCGAGCAGGGTAAAGAGGCCATTTGTAAAAACTCTAGTGAAGAAAGATCTCACTAACCCTTTGTGTGCCAAAACTGAAATCTGAACAGAAAGTAACTTGAGTACTCCTGAGTTTCAGGTGACATTAGTACGTTTTTTATTTTGTTTTATTTTCGGGAAATCAACATGTGTGTCGTTTCGGTCTGGTAAACAACCTTTCTCAGACACTTTCTCAATAGAAATACAAGTATAAAGAATGAGAGGTGGCAGTTTTCTGGCACATGTTGTTAAAGGAGTCTGTGTCATGAAGGTCTCACCGCCCTCCTCCACCACACTGTTTTGGAAAAGCGGTGAGGGTGTCAGAGAAACCTAAAACGTCACACAAAAAAAAAACACTTGTGGCAAAATTTGAGACTTTTCTACAGCAGACAAGAGCTATAATAATTGACCCCTGGAATGTCTAGACCTAGCTTTCACAGCAGGGGATGCACGATCTAGTATCCATCATTTATACTCCCCTTTGGGAAGGCTGATTTCACATGGTCAGTGTTTGATCAGGGATTTCCATCAGTGACTGAGACAAAACACAGAATGGGTGCAAATCTTTCCATTATAACTGATCTCAGTGTAGCCTCCACGTCTACTTTTGACTCACAATCACCAATGGAAATAACTGACCAAACACTAACTCTGTAAGACGGCCTAAGTCTCTCACTAGCGTCCTGTACTTTCTTCCAAGCAGGCCCTCCAATCTCTAATGAGCTTTAGCTGAATGAGGTGAAGCATCCTAGACAGGATTGCCTGCTTGGGGCTTTCTGTCAAAGATGCTTGAATTTTCTTATTTAGTCGATTTCCACTAAGAGTAAGGCTACATGCAGACGACCGTACGGGTTTTGCGGACTAAAAATGCCATCCATATGCCATCCGTTTTTTGGGCGGATCCATTGTAACAATGCCTAAAACGGACAGGAATATGTTCCATAGATAACATACTGGAGGAATGCGGGTATGGGTGCAAGATCACAACGGCAAATATTCAGAGCCAAGGAGGAGAACCCCACCAACACACGGGTACGAAGTGCCCACAGGTTCTTTGTCGCAGGCTGGCACACCCGCAGCAGCTATGACGCTCAAAAAAATGTATGTTTTTCACTTATTCACAACATATGTGCCCTGTCTTAAAGGGAAGCATTTATTTGGCTGGGGGGTAGAAATTTGGTTTAGCCAGATGTCCAATATTAAAGACCTCCATTTTCACCCAAATAGCTAAATCGTGCAGGGCAAAGGCATTTTTTTGAGTTCCGGCGAAGTACCGGGCTCTCCGCCCGGCAGCGTGTTATTGTAAATAAAAGAGCCCTTGCCCTGTGCGATCCGATGCCAACATCAGGGGGGCTGCCTGGGTAAAATTATGGGTATGTCTGGGTTCAGCTCTTAACCTAGACAACCCCTTTATTGATGAATAGGAAACCATGAATTCCTGGTTACACAGGGCATTTCTGACGCGAATATTCTGTCGCGGTGTTAGCGGATGTTCACACAGCCATGTTCATACAAGTAAATGGGGCAGTTTCTGCAGCAAGTGCTTGGATTTTTGAAATCCTAATTCCATTTCTGCAACAAATCTGTGCATCTGAGGCAATACAACTCATTGGTACTGGAAAAGTGGAGAATGCACCAGAGATGGCTCCTATCTCCAGAATGGAATCCTGAGAAGGAGAGCGCACTGCGCATGTGCAACGTCCTCTCCGTTCACTACTATGGGACTTCAGAAAATAGCTAAGCAAATAAGAATAGAAAGCACATGGTGCAAGCACGCCCACCATTCTCTCACCACTACGGGACTTCTGAAAATAGCTGAGCCAGCGCTTATTTACTTGCCCTCTGTTCACTTCCAGGACCCTCTCCTGTCTCCAGAAAGGGGCCCCTGAGGTGGAACCTACTGCTATCAGACATTTACAGCACATAATATATGCCATAAATGACCCAGATGTGAACGCCCCTATAACCTGTGTGAGTGATATCTGCTGCGGTCAACTCAAACTCTCCGACATGTGCAGCCATGACAAGAAAAGGGAAATGAGGAGAATACAATTGGGGAGAGACACACAATGGCAGGAAATACAAAAACTCACCCCACCCTACAGACTGCACTACTGAAGCGTGGCGTCAGTATGTTCAGGTAATCGGATGCATACATCGGGAAGATTTCCCAGGGTATCCCCTCTGAAGCATGCCACTGTCACCCATAGAACACTATTGCACCCCGCGGTGTAACTTTGTACAGAGCAGCATAGTGGGCTGCACTATTCTATACGTACGCTGGCTGAACGCTCTGCGCACAGGACTCCAGTCACGTCTGCTTATACACCGGGAGCTTTCACAGCACAGATGCCAAGCAGACAGCGCAGTGTGAATGCCCCCTAGCCATCATACCTTCACCTTAAAATGCAGGTTTGCCTGACCGAAATCTGGCGTACTCCATCAGTCATTGGGGTTCACTGCGCACAGCTTGTGTCCGTTATAGGACAGAACTGGCACTTCCATTATTTCCGTCGTTCTGCTCCAGTAATGCTCCCTGCACACCTTGCGGACTGGTTCTTCCACGTGGATTTTCATGTGGGGAAAAAAAAACCACAGCGTAATACAGTACCGGCAAAGAGTATGAGATTAGAGAAATCCCATGTATACTTGACCTGTAGTGTGGATTTTGAAATTGTGTGATTTTTTTTGTGCAGATTTCACCCTTCTCAATGCAAGGATGAGATCTGTGCTGCAAAAAACGTGTTTTTTTGGGTGGGAACACGTGGAGAGAAAACACATAGGGGGTAATTTATCAAACGGGTGTAAAGTAGAGCTAGCTTAGTTTTCCATAGCATCAGATTTCAGCTTTCATTTTTCACAGCTCCCTTGGAAAATTAAAAGGAAGGATCTGATTGTTTGCGGATGGGCAGCTAAGCCAGGTCTACTTTACACCAGTTTTATAAATCTCCCCCATAATTCTGAAACCTGCCCCTGCATGCAGGTAGCCTACCAGAGCAGAGCAACAGCAATAAAGATGGAAGATGTGAACACGGCCTTTCTTCATCTCTGTCCCTCCCATGCCACACACTATTGACTCCAATGGGAAACTCTGCCCTATTCTATACAGCTTCGTACAATCTCTGAACTGTACAGAGTGCAATATGGCTCCCATAGAGAGGTACGGTCCATTTGCATACTTCCATACAGAATCCAAAAGAAAATACACCTCAGCATGCTCCGATGGGAGCATTCTTCCTAACAAGCATTGCTTGGAACATAACATACATGCACCCAACAGGGCATGATACCTCAAGCCCACGGGGGCCAATACGATTCAGATGTGTGCATGGGGCCTTAAAGGCCAAAAATTGTATCTGCCAGTTTAAACCAGATAGTAATAAGTCTCCTTTTTTTTCGAATCTGATTTTAATTTTTTGATTGCAGATTTATGTATTCTATTCCCTGAACATGAATATGGGGGCGGCCATCTTGCCTGAGCTGCTCTTAACAGCATTTAGACACAATGTTCAGGAGGAGACCTCATTGACGTCTATGGGACAGTTTTCTAGGCATGTTCTGTGACCTGTGCAGAGTTCCGGAGGGAGAAGATAAGCTGTGATATCACCTACTATGAATGGTGGATGCTAACTTATCTATAGGATATTACAGACAGGATTAGAAAGACAGATAAGCAGATAACTGCAGTAATGTGATCTGTACAGACCAAGAAGTTGCGCTTATTAGGCCCCTTGCAAACGAGCGTGTCCGGATGGGTTCAGTGAAAAATGAGCGATTTTGCAAGCCAGTTCAGTTTTGTTTGCAATTGCAGTCAGTTGTTCAGTTTTTATCATGCGGGTGCAATGCGTTTTTAAGCGTTTTTCATGCACGTGATAAAAGAACTGAAGGTTTACAAACAACCATCAGTGAAAACACCTTGCGGATGCGATTTTCACGCAGCCCCATTCACTTCTATGAGGCCAACGTTGTGTGAAGAAAAATCGCTGAATATAGAACATGCTGAGATTTTCACGCAACGCACAAGTGATGCGTGAAAACCAATGCTCATGTATAGTGTTGAGCGAACTTGTGTTTTAAGTTCTGCGTCCAAAGTTCAGGCTATGGAAAAATCCCGTTATGGATTCCACTACCACGGACCATAACAGAATTTGGGATCCATAACGGGATTCTTCAATAACCCAAACTTCGAACGAAGAACTTAAAACACAAGTTCGCTCAACACTACTCATGTACACAAACCCATTCAAATGAATGGGTCCGGATTCCATGCGCTCGCATCACGCATTGCACCCGCATGGAAAACTCGCTCGTGTGAAAAGGGCCTTAAACATAGTGGCCAGTGCAAAAACTGCAGGATTTTATGCTTGTTTAAATATAGATATTGACATGGAAAATTAAAAACATTAAAAATTTATTTTATTACGATAGGTCATTTTCTGATAATACAGTCCCTTCAAAAGGATTGTATCATCAGAAAATGACCTGGGGGAGATTTATCAAACTGGTGTAAAGTAGAACTGGCTTAGTTGCCCATAGCAACTGTGACACAGTGAGAGGTTTGGTCTGGGAAAACAGGTATTTTCCTCCCAGCATGTGCTGCTGGGCTCATTTACAGCCAGGTGGGTCAAATACAAGACCGGTTTTTAAAGGGAACCTGTCACCTGGATTTTGGGTATAGAGCTGGGGACATGGGTTGCTAGATGCCCGCTAGCACATACGCAATATCCAGTCCCCATAGCTCTGTGTGCTTTTATTGTGTAAAAAAACCAGATTTAATACAAATGCAAATTAACCTGAGATGAGTCCTGTCCTTGACTCCTCTCAGGTTAATTTGCATATGGATCAAATCGTTTTTTTTACACAATAAAAGCACACAGAGCTATGGGGACTGGATATTGCGGATGTGCTAGCGGGCATCTAGCTACCCATGTCCTCAGCTCCATACACAAAATACCGGTGACAGGTTCCCTTTAAGTGCCGGTCCGGGATTTGGCAGCACCTGGCTGTCCTTAAATAGACAGCTGGGATCAGAAGCCATGTCTCTGTGTTGGGATCTGGGAGCCTTGTGGCTGGATGAAGGCTTGCTACCTGTTTGGAGTGAAAACAGGTTGGTGCTGCTATGAGCTATGACTCTTTGAGGCAGAATTACCGCAGGGTGTGAATTACCACCAACAACGCAAAAAGTCCCCTTGCTTGTTTTGGCACTTGCCTAAAGTGTGAATAAAACACTGAATTGTTTGATACAAAGAACTTGTTGTTGCCTCTATACTACATCCTCTAATCCTGTCTACCAGAGCAAAACCCCACAATCAATCAGATTCCACCTTTAATTTTTGACAGCTCCTTTGGAAAATGAAAGGAAGAATCTGATTGGTTGCTATGGACAACTAAGCTGGTTCTACTTTACACCAGTTTGATATCTTTCCCCCTATTGTCCGAATCAGGGATGCCCAACCTGCAACCCTCCAGCTGTTCCAAAACTACAACTCCCTACATGCCCTTATATCTATAGGCTGTCTGTGCATGCTGGGAGTTGTAGTCTTGCAACTGCTGGAGGGCAGCAGGTTGGGCATCCCTGGTTTAAATCATGTTTTTAAGTTAAACATTTTTTTTTTTTTAAAGAATTATTGATGACGTTAATTGTAATTTTCTATGTATGTATATTAAAACCCCCCTAAAATCCTACAATTTTCCCAGTTGACTCTAAGGCCTCCTGCACACGACCGTATGGTTTTGCAATCCGTTTTAAACGGATCAGTTTTTCCGTTTCCAAGCCGTAGTTCTGCAAAAAATCTCCATATGCGATCTGTTTGCGGATCACAAACAGAAACATTACATTTTTAATCATTAATGTATTGTACAGTAATGTTTTAACAGTATACACATGGGCAAAGTGAGCACGGATCCGCAAAAAAAACTGATGTGTTCCGTATGCATTCCGTATTTTTTGTGGACCCATTGACTTGAAGGGAGTCACGGATCGTTATTTGTGGAATGCATACAGAGTACATTCCGTTTTTTTTTTGCGGAACCGTTGAAATGAATGGTTCCGCATACGCACCCCAAATGGAATACGCAAAAACGGAACGGAAAAAAAAAAACCAGTTTGTGTGCAAGAGGCCTAAGCCGAATAATAGGTGCCACTTCTTGGTCTACTCTATACAGATCACTTTGGCTGGATTCCCGCAGGTTTTCGCGGCGTCTCTTCTTTCATGGTTTGGTTGCTGGCAGTCACCAGCAAACAAAAGAATCTGATTTTCTCCACACACCATGAATTTCTGTTTGCGACATTACTGGGGGTTGATGGTATTTTTTCCCCCCCAACTGGTGCTTGCTCTAGGTGTGCAGTTTTGGGAGTGGCTGTGCACTTTTCCAACCAGCCGGTCCATCCATTTCAGGGGGACTCCACTGGGTAGGGACTAGGAACCCCACCAATCTGATAGTTATCACCAGAATACCCCTTTAATTCCCCTGCAGCAGATATGTAGGATCACAATTTCCACAGTGTGGCAGGGCGCATGATCCTGCTGCAAAAAAGGCCACTTCCATCAGGGAATAGAGGGGTGTATTTGGCCTGTGTCAAAGCAACATCCACATTAATGCCAGGACCACTGCCCAGGGCTTCACACTGTTTTCACTGGCATGCCTCCTTCCCATAGCACATCCTGGTGCCATCTCCTCCCCAGGGAAGTGACACACTGGCACTTGGCTGTCCACATAATGTGAAAGAAGACGAGATTCACCCCATGTGGCCACCTTCACCCACTTCTCCATGGTCCACAGCTGGCACTAGGATGCACCGCAGGAAGAAAGCAAACCAGTGAAGGCAGGGTGATGCTCTGGTCCTGTCATTGATGAGGATCTTACTGTGACACTTACCACCTACCTGGACGTTGCTGCAGAACAAGGACACCCCCTCATAACCAAGATGGCAGAGGGCTCTTTCAGTAGGACAATGTGATGTAAAACACTGCAGGAACAGCTGTCAATCTGATCAAGCATCCTTGGGCTGTGCTGGAACAAGTCCGATGCCTGGAGGCCTCACCTCACAACCTTCAGGAGTTAAAGTGACAAGAAAACAAATTCACAATAACTGGGAGACAAATAGTACTTACCTGTGGCCACCAATCTGTCAGTTCCTGGGCTCTTCTTCTGCATACTATGCATTTGGTAGCCCAAGACGCGTCCGGCTGTGCTTGGATTGGACGGCTCACACGAGCAGGGCTGGCCACTGCTGGATGGCAGAAGAGGAGCCCAGGAATTTGCGAATCTGCAGCTGAAAAGGAGGTCACCATCTAAGGCCTCATGCACACGACCGTATCTATTTTGCTGTCCACAAAAAATACTGATGACGTCCGTGTGCATTCCGCATTTTGCGGAACAGAACAGCTGTCCCTTCATAGAATAGTACTATCCTAGTCCGTAATGCAGACAATATTAGGACATGTTCTATTTTTCTGTGGAACGGAAATACGGAAACGGAATGCACACTGAGTAACTTCCGCTTATTTGCAGACCCATTGAAATGAATGGTTCCGTATACAGTCCAAAAATAAAAAATGGAACTGACACTGAAAGAAAACATGTTCGTGTGCATGAGGCCTAAGGGTACTTTCACATTAGTGGCAGGCTGTTCCGGAGGGTGAACAGCCTGGCAGATCTGTGCTGCCGCTAGTGCACGCGTGCCCTCGGACTACCGCTCCGGCCCCATTGACTATAATGGTGGCGGGCCGGAAGTCCTGCCATAGCACAGCAAACATGCCAAGAGGCAGCCTGAATAAAACTACGACATGGTGCAGCGGGGTGATCTGGCCAGCAGAGGATGCAGCGGTTTTAATCCGGCCGAATCTCGCCGGATAGCAGCTGTATCTCTGCCGAACCCATTTAATGTCAATAGGGTCCAGCGGACAGGTGCCAGTTACCTATCGGACCAGCCTGCCGGAACCTCTGCCGTGGGTGTGAACCTAGCCTAAGTGCTTTATTTATTCCTCAGTTAATGTGATTTTTTTTCTCTAAATGGAGAGTCCCTTTAAAAAATCTTTTGCTTCCAGCCACATGGATGAACAGGGAACTGCAGCGGGCCTCCTTCACGTCAATGGATCACGCTGTAGTTCTGGCAGTAGGTTACTGTGGCACCGCTGTGCACGGACAGACTGAAAAGGGGGCAGTGATGAATCCGCACTGCAGCAAAGGGGTCCCAGGAGTCAACCCACCAGTCATAAAGCATCAATATGCCAGTACATTAGGTGATGGGAATAACCCTTTAAGGTGAATCCTACTTTATTTCACAAGTACGGCCGAGAAAGAAGCTGTAGCCGAAACCTTGAAGTTGGGAGGGAATAGATCTCCAAGTTCACACACGAAGCCTTCCCTTAGTGGCAATAACAGGATTTTCGCACCCCCTACAGACAAGTATTGAAGTCTACATCTTGCCATCACCATCAGACCTGTGGAGGGTCTACAATGGCTATGCCCACCAGCAAAATAAGTTTTCTGTCACTTGGCATGTCTTGTCTCTTTAGGAGGACCTCCTCAGTGCTGTCCACCCACAGTAACCTGAACGCCGAGATGATTAGCCCACGGCACCTGGTCCTGCCATCACAAGTGGTTGGCACAATGTGAAGCTAGTTTCTGTGAAACTATAGCTCTCAGCCTGCAGATGGCCGGGCAGCCTGGAAGTTGTAGTTCTACAACAGCTGCAGAGCCACTGGGTGCGGCGTCCACGACATGCCCCACGCCAGCTGTCACTGGATTGTTCCCTTCACATGCCCGGCACCAGCTCCCTGTCATTGCCAATGTATGCCTAGTGCCAGTACACTATGTTTCTATGGCCCAGCCAGTGCCAGCTCATCCTTCAATGTGCCCGATGCTTGTATAGCTCACCCATCAAACTGATGAAGTGCCAGCTCAATACATCAGAGCTAGTTCACGCCACCCGTCATTGTGCCCAAACTGACCTGACGTATAGAAGCAGGCTACCTGTGCCTAGTGATAAAGTTTACCTTTCATGGTCCCCATTATGCCCACTGCCAGCTCACCCATTAAGGGTGCCCACAGCATGCCCTGAGTCAGGAAATTAAAAACTCCTGTTGCATGCCCAGTGGCAGCCATTCCCCATGGCATGTCCTCCAGCAGCTCACCAGTCCTTGCATGCCCGGTGCAGCTCCCCCCCAGGACTGGAGGCACATGGCCACAGTGACAGGATCTCCCACACCCCATTCAAACTTCCCCACCTGTGACTGGAAGCTGCCAAATACAGGCCGCGGCCCGGGGCCCAGCCCCTCCACACCGAGCCCCACTTACAGTTCCTGATGTCCGAGATGAACACGGCCAGTCCCCGCATGCCATCCCCTTTTGACACGGCCGGCATCTTTCCTAGCAGCCGAGCTGAGCAGACCTGGGCGGGGGCTTCTGCTGCTGCACTGTGGGGGAGGAAGGCGGGAGCGCAGACAGCGGCTAATTCACACTATGACACCGGCCGCTTCGCTCCGGGACACGGCCCCGTCTTATTATTACCGACAGAACACAGCGAGGGAATGGAAGAGCTACAGGCTGAGGGGAAAGCAGGGGAACAGCAGGAAATCCGCCGCAGGGGCTTCTCCCGCCTTTCCCAGCCTCCCATTGGACAGTGACGGCAGGAGCATTATTCTGATTGGACGAGACTTGCGTCCATCAACCAAGCAGCTGAGGGAGGAGAAGCAGGGTGTGTAAGTGGGAAATGACGTCACTTTTGTAACTTAGAATATTAGCGTACTCGCTCCAGGCTCGCGTCCTATTAGCTGAGGCAGGCTGAGTGGCTGGCTCTTATAGGAGAACACGTCACCAGGAGGAGGGGCTTCTTGACGGCCACGCCCTACAGCTGATGAAGCTGCAGCCAATGACTCAGGGGTGGTCCTGTTTTTATTGGGTTACATTTTTACCTTTTTTTTTTTTTTTTTTCTCCTAGACAACCCATTAAATATATGTTTTCAACTCGTCCGCCTGTGCCACCTAGTTAAAAATGGTAGGGCGGTAGTTGCCTTTAATTCATGATGTGTTGGGTGACAATCGTGATGGTCACTATACAGCTGTCACGGTGTAGTCACCCAGCTTTCCCTTAGTTGCTATGCGCTGACTCGTCAACCACAGCTATACCGCTGCTTAGCCAGGAGGCTGAGATAGTTGTGGTCATCTTAAAGGGGTTTTCTGAGTGTTTTATACTGATGATGACCTCTCCTCAGGATAGAAAGTTCAAATAGTAGATGACGGCAGCATATTCTTCCCAAAAATTCTTTATTTGTAGTTTCTCCATGAAAAAATGTACAAACAGGCCCATAAAAGTAGCAATGTATCGACTATGCAGTAGTCTTCCTCAGGAGAGGTCATCACTATCTGATCGGTGGGGTCTGACTCCCAGCACCTCCCTCATCTGCTGTTTGAAGAGGTCACAGCGCTGCCCTTTGTATACAGGCAGTGCTTGGTATTGCAGTTCAGCTCATTCACTTACATAGGACTGAGCTGCGGCTAGGCGGTGTGATTGGTAAACGTCCCTGGCCTAGGAGGAGGCCACGGCGCTCACCGGACCACCTCAGCCTCTTCCAACAGCTGATGAGCGAGGGTGATGGGAGTCGGACCCCCACTGATCACATACAGAAGCAGAAGGAATACTCCAGGCAAAACGGAAACACTGTCATTCCTAGTGCAAAGAACGCCAAGAGAGAATCCATGTGCCAAGCACTGCTGCCAACATGGAGGCTGCCACATGAGACTGCACCCTCCAAGAGTTGTCTGACAACTGACATAGAGGGAAACTGCAGCCATTCAGGTTCATCGCTGAATTTTCTAATCTGTGCTGGAACGAAAATTCTTCTTGGTGGACAATGGTTCCAGCTTTTCCTTTAGTTTTTTCTATGTCCATCGTTGTGCGTCCACATCCATCAGTCAATAGGTCCTCTGTTGTGTTCTCATGTAGAATCGGGGACCTATGGGGTTTCCTCCAATGTCTGGAAATGCACAATAGATACAAACCTGCTGATCCTCCCCTCCCAGCTGTTAACCCCTTGTAGGTAGTGCCACACACCCTGTGCCCTGTGTAGAGTGTCACATGCTCTGTACCACGTGTAGAGAGTGTCAAATGCTCTGTACCACGTGTAGAGGGTCACATGCTCTGTACCACATGTATAGAGGGTCACATGCTCTGTACCACATGTATAGAGTGTCATGCTCTGCACCACGTGTAGAGGGTCACATGCTCTGTACCACATGTAGAGAGTGTCACATGCTCTATACCACATGTAGAATGTCACATGCTCTGTACCACATGTATAGAGTGTCACATGCTCTGTACCACGTGTAGAGAGCGTCACATGCTCTGTACCACGTATAGAGTGTCACATGCTCTGTACCACGTGTAGAGAGCGTCACATGCTCTGTACCAGATGTAGAGAGTTTGACATGCTGTGTACCACGTGTAGATCTGCTGTCTGTGCAGAGATTTCTTCTTTTTGATTCTGTATGATTTAAGGCCTCATGCACACAAACATGGACTGTGCTGCGAAGCACAAATTGTGGTCCGCAATGCACAGGCACCGGCCGGAGGGCCGCCGCATGCGGACGCAGACCCATTCACTTGAATGCAGTCCGCGATCCACATCTGACGGTAGGGCACGCAGTACTTTTTTGTGGTGCGGAGGCATGGGCAGAAACCACGGAGTGCTTCCGTGGGGTTCCGTGCCTCCGTTCCGCACCGACCTTCCGGATTGCGGACCCATTCAAGTGAATGGGTCCGCGTCCGTGATGTGGGTTGCACACGGCTGGTGCCCGTGTATTGCGGACCCGCTGTTTGTGGCTCGCAATACAGCCACGGCCGAGCAATGGCTGTGTGCATGAGGCTTTAGACAGAAAAAAAACACAGCTCCCCTCGCCCCCCAGGGACCCCCTGTCTAACAAGTAACTACACTTTTCTTGACACCGATGCTGAACTCTATAAGGAGGAGTCTGAAGCCTCAGCCGAGCGCTGCTTCTCCTCACTGCTAAGTGCAGTAGTGAAGACATCTCATGGACTTTCTGTTGGGGCTATCTTCAGTACCGCACTCAGAAGTGAGGAGAAGCAGTGCTCAGCTGAGTCTTCAGACTCCTCGTTATAGAGATTAGTGGAGGTCCCACTACCCACCAAGACCACTTACCCCGCCAGGTGCCACACAGTGAGGATCGCGTGCCGCTGAAGGACTCTTTCTCCTAACTTCAAAGTGGTGTGCCCAATGATCCGGAAGCCCGCTCAAACCAACCAGTAACAAAGCTCCTTGATGTAAGGAGCTTTGTTATAGGTTTTTTCAGGCACAGGCAGCATCGCTGCGCTTTTCGCGCATATTCACAGTGCGCTCTGCGCTGATGAATGGCAGGAAAATTCTAAGGGCTCTTTCACATGAGCGGATGCCGTGCGTGTAATCAGTTGTGTGAAAGACAGCCAAGCCCCGTTCCAGACAGCAGAGACACGGAGCATGACTGATAATGCTCTGTGCCTCTCTGTGACCTTTTTACTACAAAATCACAGTGAGATAAAGTTGTCACTGCTGTCCGGAACGGGGCTTGGCTGTCATTCACGCAGCGGATTCCACGCACGGGATCCGCTCGTGTGAAAGAGCCCTAAGCCATATTGGTATGCCTCAGGCCTCTTTTACACAACCTTATGGCTTTTTCAGTGTTTTGCAGTCCGTCTTAAACTGATCCGTTTTTTCCGTTTCTTGTTTCCGTTGTGTTTCCGTTTCAGTTCCGTTTTTCTGTTCCGTTTTTCCGTATGGCATATACAGTATACAGTAATGACATAGAAAAAAATTGGGCTGGGCATAAAATTTTCAATAGATCGTTCTGCAAAAACAGAACGGATACAGAAGGCATACAGCTGCATTTCCGTATGTGTTCCTTTTTTTTGCAGACCCATTGACTTGAATGGAGCCACGGAACGTGATTTGCGGGCAATAATAGGACATGTTTTATCTTTCAACGGAGCGGAAAAACGGAAATACGGAAATGGAATGCATATGGAGTACATTCCGTTTTTTTGCGGAACCATTGAAATTAATGGTTTCGTATATGGACTGTATACGGAACGCAAAAACGGTCGTGTGAAAGAGGCCTTAGACTTTTTTTAAGGAGTAAAATGGCCTGAACAGGCGTCTATGACGCTCGTACAGGCGTTACTGCGACCTCTGTGTGTAACCATGTGTCTTCCATAGTGCCCCAATAACATCGAGCTACCATAGATGCCCCCCAAAGTGCCCCAGCCACACTTGAAGCATTTATTTTTATTTTCTATTCAATCTTGAATTGAAAAAATAGTAAAGGGTGTACCACTGAATTCTGAAGATGAAGTGTATATACGTCAGTCTTTGGCCTCATGCACACGACCGTTGTGTGCATCCGTGGCCGTTGTGCCGTTTTCCGTTTTTTTTCGCGGACCCATTGACTTTCAATGGGTCCGTGGAAAAATCGGAAAATGCACCGTTTTGCAGCCGAGGCCGTGATCCGTGTATCCTGTCCGTCAAAAAAATATGACCTGTCCTATTTTTTTGACGGACAACGGTTCACGGACCCATTCAAGTCAATGGGTCCGTGAAAGAACACGGATGCACACAAGATTGGCATCCGTGTCCGTGATCCGTGGCCGTAGGTTGCTTTCATACAGACGGATCCGAAGATCCGTCTGCATAAAAGCTTTTTCTGATCTAAGTTTTCACTTCGTGAAAACTCATTTCCGACAGTATATTCTAACACAGAAGCGTTCCCATGGTGATGGGGACGCTTCTAGTTAGAATACACTGCAAACTTTGTACAAGACTGCCCCCTGCTGCCTGGCAGCACCCGATCTCTTACAGGGGGATATGATAGCACAATTAACCCCTTCAGGTGTGGCACCTAAAGGGGTTAATTGTACTATCATATTCCCCTGTAAGAGATCAGGGCTGCCAGGCAGCAGGGGGCAGACCCCCCCCCTCCCCAGTTTGAATATCGTTGGTGGCACAGTGTGCAAACCACCTTCGCCCCCCCTCCCTCCCTCTATTGTATTAAATCGTTGGTGGCACAGTGTGCCAACCACCATCGGCCCCCCTCCCTCCCTCTATTGTATTAAATCGTTGGTGGCACAGTGTGCCAACCACCATCGGCCCCCCTCCCTCCCTCTATTGTATTAAATCGTTGGTGGCACAGTGTGCCAACCACCATCGCCCCCCCCCCTCCCTCTATAGCAGTAACATTGGTGGCAGTGTGCGGTCTCAACAGTAGAAGATTCATACTTACCTGCTTGCTGCTGCGATGTCTGTGAACGGCCGGGAGCTCCTCCTACTGGTAAGTGACAGTTCTTTAGCAATGCGCCGCACAGACCTTTCACTTACCAGTAGGAGGAGCTCCCGGCCGGACACAGACATCGCAGCAGCAAGCAGGTAAGTATGAATCTTCTACTGTTGAGACCGCACACTGCCACCAATGTTACTGCTATAGAGGGAGGGGGGGGGGGGGCGATGGTGGTTAGCACACTGTGCCACCAACGATTTAATACATTAGAGGGAGGGAGGGGGGCCGATGGTGGTTGGCACACTGTGCCACCAACGATATTCAAACTGGGGAGGGGGGGGGCTGCCCCCTGCTGCCTGGCAGCCCTGATCTCTTACAGGGGAATATGATAGTACAATTAACCCCTTTAGGTGCCGCACCTAAAGGGGTTAATTGTGCTATCATATCCCCCAGTAAGAGATCGGGTGCTGCCAGGCAGCAGGGGGCAGTCTTGTACAAAGTTTGTAGTGTATTCTAACCTGAAGCGTCCCCATCACCATGGGAACGCCTCTGTGTTAGAATATACTGTCGGATCTGAGGTTCACGAAGTAGCTCATATCCGACAGTATATTCTAACATAGAGGCGTTCCCATGGTGATGGGGACGCTTCAAGTTAAAATATACCATCGGATTGGAGAAAACTCCAATCCGATGGTATAAAAGAACTCCAGACTTTACATTGAAAGTCAATGGGGACGGATCCGTTTGAAATGGCACCATATTGTGTCAACATCAAACGGATCCGTCCCCATTGACTTGCATTGTAATTCAGGACGGATCCGTTTGGCTCCGCACGGCCAGGCGGACACCAAAACGACTTTTTTTTCATGTCCGTGGATCCTCCAAAAATCAAGGAAGACCCACGGATGAAAAAACGGTCACGGATCACGGACCCCGTTTTTGCGGGCCGTGAAAAAAAACTGTCGTGTGCATGAGGCCTTTGTGTTGTGTTTTTTGTGGGCCTTTTTTGCTGTTATTGTCGTTATTTTAGGGGAAAAAAATCACTATTTTTGCATAAAACACAAAAAAAGGACCCATGTAGTTTCCCCTAAAGAGCAAAGAACTTTAGGCCCCTTTCACACGGGCGAGTTTTCCGTGCGGGTGCGATGCGTGCGGTGAACGCATTGCACCCGCACTGAATCCTGACCCATTCATTTCTATGGGGCTGTGCACACGAGCGGTGATTTTCACGCATCACTTATGCGTTGCGTGAAAATCGCAGCATGCTCCTCTTTGTGCGTTTTTCACGTAATGCAGGCCCTATAGAAATGAATGGGGTTGCGTGAAAATCGCATGCAGCCGCAAGCAAGTGCGGATGCGGTGCGATTTTCACGCATGGGTTCTAGGTGACAGTCTATTCACTGTATTATTTTCCCTTATAACATGGTTATAAGGGAAAATAATAGCATTCTGAATACAGAATGCTTAGTATAATAGTGCTGGAAGGGTTAAAAATAATAAAAAAGTTAACTCACCTTCTCCTCCTGTTCGCGTAGAGGCCGGTCTGTTCTTTAGCTGTGGCTGAAGGACCTTTGATGACGTCAGATCACATGCTCCATCACCATGGTGATGGACCATGTGATTGGAGCATGTGATCTGACGTCACCTCAGGTCATTCAGTCCACAGCTAAAGAACAGACCGGGATCTACGTTAACAAGAGGAGAAGGTGAGTTAACTTTTTTTATTATTTTTAACCCTTCCAGCACTATTATACTAAGCATTCTGTATTCAGAATGCTATTATTTTCCCTTATAACCATGTTATAAGGGAAAATAATACAATCTTCAGAACATCAATCCCAAGCCCGAACTTCTGTGAAGAAGTTCGGGTCTGGGTACCAAACATGCGTGATTTTTCTCACGCGAGTGCAAAACGCATGACAATGTTTTGCACTCGCGCGGAAAAATCGCGCATTTTCCCGCAACGCACCCGCCTCTTATCCGGGCAAAAAACATGACGCCCGTGTGAAAGAGGCCTTGTACTTCAACAACAGAACGGGAGTGTTGGGAACGTCGGAGCTCTTCAGTCTACGTTTTGTGCATACACCCGCAGGTTTATCTCCATTCAATGTGGGCACTGGGACCAGGCCAAGAATTAGGACTCTTGTTCTCCGTGTCTAAGGCCCCTTTCACACGGGCGAGATTTCCGTGCGGGTGCGATGCGTGAGTTGAACGCATTGCACCCGCACTGAATCCTGACCCATTCATTTCTATGGGGCTGTGCACATGAGCGGTGATTTTCACGCAACACTTATGCGTTGCGTGAAAATCGCAGCATGTTCTATATTCTGCGTTTTTCACGTAACGCAGGTCCCATAGAAATGAATGGGGTTGCGTGAAAATCGCAAGCATCCGCAAGCAAGTGCGGATGCGGTGCGATTTCCACGCATGGGTTCTAGGTGACAGTCTATTCACTGTATTATTTTCCCTTATAACATGGTTATAAGGGAAAATAATAGCATTCTGACTACAGAATGCTTAGTATAATAGTGCTGGGAGGGTTAAAAAAAATAAAAAAGTTAACTCACCTTATCCCCATGATCGCCTAGTTCCCGGTCGGTCTCTTCTTTAGCTGTGACTAAAGGACCTGTGGTGATGTCAGATCACATGCTCCATCACCATGGTGATGGACCATGTGATTGGAGCATGTGATCTGACATCACCAAAGGTCATTCAGCCCAAGCCCACAGCTAAAGAACAGACCGACCGGGAACTACACGATCATGGGGATAAGGTGAGTTAACGTTTTTATTATTTTTTTAACCCTTCCAGCGCTATTATACTAAGCATTCTGTATTCAGAATGCTATTATTTTCCCTTATAACCATGTTATAAGGGAAAATAATAGAATCTACAGAACATCAATCCCAAGCCCGAACTTCTTTGAAGAAGTTCGGGTTTGGGTACCAAACATGCGCGATTTTTCTCACGCGAGTGCAAAACGCATGACAATGTTTTGCACTCGCGCGGAAAAATCGGGGGTGTTTCCGCAACGCACCCGCACATTTTTCCGCAACGCCCGTGTGAAACCAGCCTTATGGATTTGAAATCCGTTTAACGAACGGGCAGAAAACATGGCACAAATGGATTGAACATACCCAAATGGTACACTTGGAGGGTTGTTTTTAAGCTCCCAGGACCAAGGAGGCGGCACCTTGCTGTCAGGACACGCTGGGAGTTGTAGTTTTGCAACAGCTGGAGAGGCACAGCCATTGCTTTGTGTGTGAACTAGGTTCAAGCTCTTCTGTAACACCGTGTGCAGCTTGCAGGAGATGCCAGGCTGCCATTACCAGCAGTCTGTATTCTGTCTGGCTGATGATTGACATGGAATTCTCATTATTACACAATCACGATTTATTCGCCGGGCCGTGCAGCAGCTGACCTCGTGTGCTCTGGAATTTTGCTGACTTGTGGAAAGTTGCGAGTTCATCAGAAACTTTTAGTAAAATGTTTTCCTGTGATTCAGCAGGATTTCACTTGAAGAACAGTGTGAACATTCAGGGTGTAGCCGCTACTTCTGTCAACATGTCCCCTCTCCTGACATGTGTTTTACTTGCATTCCCCATTTAATAGAAATTCTGGAGAGCCTATTCCTATGACTCTATGTTGTACCAGTCCTGTATTATTCCTACGAGAAGTTACGGATGAATTACTATCAGTTTGCAATGAAAGTCGAGCTCGGCGTCACCAGCTGGGGGCGTGTCCCTGCAGTCTGACGCTGCAGCATTGATTGGATAGTACTACACTGCGCAAGGACACCCCCCCAACTGGTAACATTCAGCTGGACCTTCATCTAGACAGCAGCACTGGGGTTCAGGCGACTTGTACTCACCAGCATAATTAGGGGGAGGAGGGGGTGGCTTGACAAAGGTTGCATATGTAAAAAGGGGCATGATTATGTTTTTGAAAAACGATGACCCACTTTTTAAGAGGTTGAAAATATGTTTCACTAAGCAAAGAAAAAGAATGCGGAACTGAAATAATTTACTGTATATTAGAAAGTTGCGTAAAATTATACTCCAAGACATGCGGTCCGTGAGCGGGCCATATGTCCCGGAGCAGCATACATCGTGCGCATGGGAGCGCACAGCATCATAGTAACCTATGATGCTGTGCGCCTCCGTGCGCACGATGTATGCCGCTCCGGGACATATGGACCGTATGTCTCGGAAGGCATACGGTCGTGTGCATGAGCCCTTAGGTTACATGCACACGACCTTATGTGTTTTGCGGTCCGCAATTTGCGGATCCGCAAAAAAAAACTTATGCCATCCTTTTTTTGTTTTTTTGCGGATCCGTTGTAACAATGCCTAAAACGGACAAGAATAGGACATGTTCTATATTTTTTTGCGGGGCTACAGAACAGACATACAGGACACGGTGTACTATACGCATTTTTTGCGGACCCATTGAAATGAATAGGTCAGCATGCTGTTTGCAAAAAAACTGAACGGACACGGAAACAAACAACGTTCGTGTGCATGTAGCCTTAAACTGTGGATAAACTTGCATCAGTTCGGCGTCCATATGGCTTCAACATGTGTTTTTATAAAAAGTTTAAAAAAGGCCCCCAAACTGGAAAAAATATTAGTAGCCAAAAACTGCGTGTGTTCTGCATTTGATATTTCCCGTAGGCTTTTCAGCTCACATCTGGTGTTGGAGTTCTTTCAGCAGAAAATGCACGTGCCACAAAAAAAAACCACCAGAAGTGCCGGAAAATTCCACTAAATACCTAGGTGTGAATCCACCCTAAGGCCTCTTTCACACGGGCGTCATGTTTTTTGCCCGGATAAGAGGCGGGTGCGTTGCGGGAAAATGCGCGATTTTTCCGCGCGAGTGCAAAACATTGTCATGCGTTTTGCACTCGCGTGAGAAAAATCACGCATGTTTGGTACCCAGACCCGAACTTCTTCACAGAAGTTCGGGCTTGGGATTGATGTTCTGAAGATTGTATTATTTTCCCTTATAACATGGTTATAAGGGAAAATAATAGCATTCTGAATACAGAATGCTTAGTATAATAGTGCTGGAAGGGTTAAAAATAATAAAAAAAGTTAACTCACCTTCTCCTCTTGTTAGCGTAGATCCCGGTCTGTTCATTAGCTGTGGACTGAATGACCTGAGGTGACGTCAGATCACATGCTCCAATCACATGGTCCATCACCATGGTGATGGAGCATGTGATCTGACGTCATCAAAGGTCCTTCAGCCACAGCTAAAGAACAGACCGGCCTCTACGCGAACAGGAGGAGAAGGTGAGTTAACTTTTTTATTATTTTTAACCCTTCCAGCACTATTATACTAAGCATTCTGTATTCAGAATGCTATTATTTTCCCTTATAACCATGTTATAAGGGAAAATAATACAGTGAATAGACTGTCACCTAGAACCCATGCGTGAAAATCGCACCGCATCCGCACTTGCTTGCGGATGCATGCGATTTTCACGCAACCCCATTCATTTCTATAGGGCCTGCATTACGTGAAAAACGCACAAAGAGGAGCATGCTGCGATTTTCACGCAACGCATAAGTGATGCGTGAAAATCACCGCTCGTGTGCACAGCCCCATAGAAATGAATGGGTCAGGATTCAGTGCGGGTGCAATGCGTTCACCGCACGCATCGCACCCGCACGGAAAACTCGCCCGTGTGAAAGGGGCCTAAGGCTGAGTTCACACGGGCGAGATTTCCGCGCGGGTGCAATGCAGTAGGTGAACGCATTGCACCTGCACTGAATCCTGACCCATTCATTTCAATGGGGCTGTGCACATGAGCATTTTTTTTCATGCATCACTTCTGCAATGCTTTAAAATCGCAGCATGTTCTATATTCTGCGTTTTTAACGCAGCCCTGGCCCCATAGAAGTGAATGGGGCTGCGTTAATAACGCATTGCATCTGCAAGCAAGTGCGGATGCAATGCGTTTTTCACTGATGGTTGCTAGGAGATGTTGTTTGTAAACCTTCAGTTTTTTATCACGCGCGTGAAAAACGCATCAAAACGCATTGCATCCGCGCGGAAAAAACTGAACAACTAAACGCAATTGCAGCCAAAACTGACTGAACTTGCTTGCAAAATGGTGCGAGTTTAACTGAACGCACCCTGAACGCATCCGGACCAAATCTGTCACGCTCGTGTGAACTCAGCCTAAGAGAGGCTCGTGTGCCTGGAGCGTGCTGGAGTATCTGATATTCCCGCACGGTGTAGTCGTGTCGTGGTTGCGCAGCTAACTAAACATTGCGGTCTATGGCCTGTATGGTTGCGCGATCCTTTACCGAAGCTCGTCCTCGTCGCATCCGTGACACAACCATGCTGCGTGGTCGTATCCATATTTTCCTCACCGTTGCTTTAGCTTAGTTAGGCCCCTTTCACACGGGCGAGTTTTCCGTGCGGGTGCAATGTGTGAGTTGAACACATTGCACCCGCACTGAATCCTGACCCATTCATTTCTATGGGGCTGTGCACACGAGCGGTGATTTTCACGCATCACTTATGCGTTGCGTGAAAATCGCAGCATGCTCCTCTTTGTGCGTTTTTCACGTAACGCAGGCCCTATAGAAATGAATGGGGTTGCGTGAAAATCGCAAGCATCCGCAAGCAAGTGCGGATGCGGTGCGATTTTCACGCATGGGTTCTAGGTGACAGTCTATTCACTGTATTATTTTCCCTTATAACATGGTTATAAGGGAAAATAATAGCATTCTGAATACAGAATGCATAGTATAATAGGGCTGGAAGGGTTAAAAATAATAAAAAAAGTTAACTCACCTTCTCCTCTTGTTAGCGTAGATCCCGGTCTGTTCTTTAGCTGTGGCTGAAGGACCTTTGATGACGTCAGATCACATGCTCCATCACCATGGTGATGGACCATGTGATTGGAGCATGTGATCTGACGTCACCTCAGGTCATTCAGTCCACAGCTAAAGAACAGACCGGGATCTACGCTAACAAGAGGAGAAGGTGAGTTAACTTTTTTTATTATTTTTAACCCTTCCAGCCCTATTATACTAAGCATTCTGTAGTCAGAATGCTATTATTTTCCCTTATAACCATGTTATAAGGGAAAATAATACAATCTTCAGAACATCAATCCCAAGCCCGAACTTCTGTGAAGAAGTTCGGGTTTGGGTACCAAACATGCGTGATTTTTCTCACGCGAGTGCAAAACGCATGACAATGTTTTGCACTCGCGCGGAAAAATCGCGCATTTTCCCGCAACGCACCCGCCTCTTATCCGGGCAAAAAACATAACGCCCGTGTGAAAGAGGCCTTATAGTTCACAAACTTTAAATCCTGGCATTAAAGGGGTTTTGCCATCTCATACATTGGGGGCATATCACTAGGATATGCCCATAATGTCTGATCGGTGTGGGCCCCATCTGGGACCCGCAAATATCTCTAAGGCTACTTTCACATCTGCGCTTTCCCTTTCCACTATCAAGATCCGTCATAAGATCTCAATAGTGGGGGAAAACGCTTCCGCTTTGTAGCAGCGTTTTCCTGTACGCCATGTGGTGCGGAGAAAGACGTCATGACACACAATGTAAGTCAATGGTGGCGGATCCTTTTTCTCAGACAAAAAAGAAAACGGATCCGTCCCCCATTGACTTACAATGGTTTTAGAGAAGGATCCGTCTTGGCTATGTTAGAGATAATACAACCGGATCCGTTCAGAACAGATGCAGACGGTTGTATTATCATGACGCAAGCGTTTTTGCTGAGCCCTGCCGGAAACAGCAAAAATACTGGTGTGAAAGTAGCCTGAAACGGAGCCCGCAAAGAAAAGGAGAGGGGAACATGCCTGCGAGGCGATCCTCCATTCATTTCTATGGGACTGCTGAAGATATCCGAGTGCCACGCTTGGCTGTTTTTGGAAGTCCTATAGAAATAAATGGGCAGCGCACCGTGCAAGTGCAGTCATGGCTCCATTCACCTCTATGGGGCTGATGGAAATCGCTGGCACGGCTATTTTCATCAGTCCCATAGAAATGAATAAAGGGTGGCTGCATGTGCGCAGTCTTCTCTCCTTCTCTTTGTGGGCTCCATCTTAGAGATCGGTGCAGGTCCCACCTCTGGGACCTGCACCTATCAGACATTGGGGGCACAGAGATATGCCCCCAATGTGTGAACTGGGCCAAACCCTTTAATGGAAATCTGATCCCCATGCACCTCCCATACCCTTATAGGCTTATGGTTTTACACAAAAGCCAATCTGAATAAGCAGAGTTGCAGTGTAAAGCATGGAGAGGGACAGAGAAGTAGCGAGACCCTCTGAAGAACTTCAGTTTTCAGGAAGACAGAGCTCCGTTATCAGTCAGGTCCATCAATAGGGATAACACAGCGGGCAGACTTACTAAGCAAAATGCACCGTAATGATGACACAAATTGTGCCACAAAATTGGCAGAAATTTAATTAAACAGTGCTTGGAAAACAGGATGTGGTAAAAGTCCTAAATTGTGCCACGTGTATTAAAGGGGCTGTCCAGGCTACAGATATTGGTAACCACAAAGGAGTTGTGCCAAGCTCTAAAATGATCTCCTACCCACAGGGTAGGGGATAGCTATGACCGTTGGGGCCCTCACTGATAATAAATGAAAGTGCTGCAGATTTCCAGGCAGCCCCATGCAAGGTATGTATAGAGATAGTGCTACGTTGTACTCTGTTTCTTTTTGTCTTTTTAAAAAAATGTTTTTATCCTGTTTAGAAGTTGTGGCCATTAAGCCATGGTTGCTACCCTGTCCCTGTGGTTTCACATTTGGCATAAATGTACGGCACAGATTTGCACACAGGAAATTTGCTGTGGATTTCACCATTATAGATGCGCTAAAATCTGCATCAGATGTGATGTGATGTAACTGATGCTGGAGCCGTCAGTTACTCCTTGGCCGTGAGCACCTGGTGTCAGTTGCTGGGAAGCTCAGCCCAGGGCAGGAGGTAAGTGCAGACTGGGCTCTGAGAGGAGGCATTCAGTTGGGGAATCTGGGAATGGCACCATAAGGGGCACGAGCGGCAGGCACCCTAGGGGGGAATCTGAGGCTGGCACTAGAGGCTTCTATGATATGGACAGAATTGGGGCATCTGTGGTAGACACGGGGAGATTTACCAAAACTGGTGTAAAAGAAAACTAGCTTACTTGTCCATAGCGACCAATCAGATTCCACCTTTCGTTTTTGGAAGGAGCTCCAAAAACAGCAGTTTTGATAAATCTAAATGCTTCAGTGACTTATAATAAAGATGATTTAGGGTTAAAAAAAAGGGGGCTCAGAAAGCTGAGGAGTTCTGGTGATACGTAGCTAATCTGACATATAAACTAATTGACATTATAAAAGTCATCCAAACCCACCAATTAATGTCCGTGTTCGTGCACAAATTCGTGAGAAGGTGGTCAGTGATGCATCCGTGTTTGGTCCCTGTGTCAGTTTTTTGCTGTCCATGTGCCATCCGTGTTTCATTGACCCTGCACAGCTGAAAAATAATTTACAAAGCTTCGCTTCCTAATGATCCGTGGCTTTTACGGATCCATAGACTATAATTGGAATGATGGATCCGTGAACATGGACAAAATAGAGCATGCATCCGTGCTAAAAACACAAAGCCACGGACCTTGCTGAAGCACTGATGTCTGAATAAAATGAATGGGAACGTGTGCGGTCCGTGGAGAGCACGCGTCCGTGAAACACAGATGTGTGAATGAGGCTTTACAGTGAGAACTCCCTCAACAGCAGATGCAAACAGCACACTGGTGACATCCTTGTGCTGTCCGCATTTTTTTCGGCCTCATAGAAATGATTAGATCCACGTTTGATCCTAAAAAAATATGGATCGGACACGGACCAAAAAATACAGTCGTGAAGCTGGGAGGCCAAATGTTTGGATGACGGCTTTGTCATTTGTATCTCACGCCTAGGATTACAGCTGACATAGCTCCAGTTCTGGCAGGTTTACCCCTGAGATGCTGCAGTCAATAGCAACTGCGGTATCTGACCAGTTAGAGGGAGGGGGCTTCTGGTGTCCTCCAATTGTCACCCTCAAACCACCCCCCTTACATATAAAAATAAAAAAGCAGTAATACAATTGGTATTGCCAAAATATTTACCCTGTATTGTGAACACTGTAACGGAAAAAAAAATAAAAAATTGGCAAATTGCTGTTTTTGGAGGGTTTTTTTTTGTCACCTCGCCCCCTGATTTATTTATTTTTTTTCATAAAAAGTGATGTTAACATCAAATGTCTCCCCAAAATGGTACCAATAAAACTACAGCTCGCCCCTTAAAAAACAAGCTCTCACATAGCTCTGTTGACAGAAACATGAAAAGGTTCCGGGTGTCACAATATGACGATGGAAAAATACAAACCGGATTCCAAAAAAGTTGGGACACTAAACAAATTGTGAATAAAAACTGAATGCAATGATGTGGAGGTGACAACTTCTAATATTTTATTCAGAATAGAACATAAATCACGGAACAAAAGTTTAAACTGAGAAAATTTACCATTTTAAGGGAAAAATATGTTGAATCAGAATTTCATGGTGTCAACAAATCCCCAAAAAGTTGGGACAAGGCCATTTTCACCACTGTGTGGCATCTCCCCTTCTTCTTACAACACTCAACAGACGTCTGGGGACCGAGGAGACCAGTTTCTCAAGTTTCTAGAAATAGGAATGCTCTCCCATTCCTGTCTAATACAGGCCTCTAACTGTTCAATCGTCTTGGGCCTTCTTTGTTGCACCTTCCTCTTTATGATGCACCAAATGTTCTCTATAGGTGAAAGATCTGGACTGCAGACTGGCCATTTCAGTACCCGGATCCTTCTCCTACGCAGCCATGATGTTGTGATTGATGCAGAATGTGGTGTGGCATTATCTTGTTGAAAAATGCAGGGTCTTCCCTGAAAGAGATGACGTCTGGATGGGAGCATATGTTGTTCTAGAACCTGAATATATTTTTCTGCATTGATGGTGCCTTTCCAGACATGCAAGCTGCCCATGCCACACGCACTCATGCAACCCCATACCATCAGAGATGCAGGCTTCTGAACTGAGCGTTGATAACAACTTGGGTTGTCCTTGTCCTCTTTGGTCCGGGTGACATGGCGTCCCAGATTTCCAAAAGGAACTTCGAATCGTGACTCATCTGACCACAGAACAGTCTTCCATTTTGCCACACTCCATTTTAAATGATCTCTGACCCAGTGAAAACGCCTGAGCTTGTGGATCTTGCTTAGAAATGGCTTCTTCTTTGCACTGTAGAGTTTCAGCTGGCAACGGCGGATGGCACGGTGGATTGTGTTCACTGACAATGGTTTCTGGAAGTATTCCTGAGCCCATTCTGTGATTTCCTTTACAGTAGCATTCCTGTTTGTGGTGCAGTGTTGTTTAAGGGCCCGGAGATCACGGGCATCCAGTATGGTTTTACGGCCTTGACCCTTACGCACAGAGATTGTTCCAGATTCTCTGAATCTTCGGATGATGTTATGCACAGTTGATGATGATAGATGCAAAGTCTTTGCAATTTTTCGCTGGGTAACTCCTTTCTGATATTGCTCCATTATCTTTCTGCGCAACATCGTGGGAATTGGTGATCCTCTACCCATCTTGGCTTCTGAGAGACACTGCCACTCTGAGAAGCTCTTTTTATACCCAATCATGTTGCCGATTGACCTAATTTGTGTTAATTGGTCTTCCAGCTCTTCGTTATGCTCACATTTACTTTTTCCAGCCTCTTATTGCTACTTGTCCCAACTTTTTTGGGATTTGTTGACACCGTGAAAATTTGAATCAACGTATTTTTCCTTTAAAATGATACATTTACTCGGATTAAACGTTTGATCTGTCATCTACGTTCTATTACAAATAAAATATTGACATTTGCCATCTCCACATCATTGCATTCAGTTTTTATTCACAATTTGTTTAGTGTCCCAACTTTTTTGGAATCCGGTTTGTACATTTCATTTTTTTTCGGATGTTTTTTATACTTTAAAAGTAGTAAAACATAATAAAAATTATAATATATAAATTTGTTATCTCCATAATTGTACTGACCAATAGAAAAAAGTCATCATGCCATTTTTAGCTCTCAATGGATGGTGTAGAACAAAGACAAAAAACAACACTGGAACAGCAAAAAACAAAAACACTAATTTGTCCCAAATAAGTTCATGATATTTTATTTGTTGACGTGAGAGATACATTTCTGGTCTGCAGAATATTATGTATGCCTCAAAGGAAAAAAAGAGTCCATGCTTTAGGAGTGGTTGCCATGGGCAGCAAGGACTCTTCATGGAGGTAGTCACAGGAGCGCTATAGATCTCATTGATTTCACATGTAGATTATATATCTATTTATAGATAATAATATTATAAAAATGAGGTGCTAGAAAACTGACAGTTCATGTTCCCCATCAGGACCTTCATGGAAATAATGCTAAAGACCATCTATCAGTCTCAGGAAATCGGAGTAGGAGAAATGGAGACCATAAAAGTAAAAGCACCTTTTGGTTTCCTCAACAAGCACAGAAGAGCGAAAGCCGTCTCTTTTCATGGGTAAATGTACAGTATAATGCACAATTGTAATTATCTATCTAACCATAGCTGCACTCTGTGTTGCACTGCCACCCCTTCCCATTTTTACTAGACACAGCGCTGCTTTCTCCTGTGGACACATCAGGTATTGCAATACAGAGGAGGCTGTGCCGCCTTCCTTCACATCATCACTTTCTGAAATCTGAAAACCTATTAATATTGGAACCTTTGTTATATACTTTTAGACTTTGGGATGTAGGGCAGATTTTTTTCCCTTTGCTCATGGTCAGTCACTTTATGAGGGTTCACTTCTAGGATTCCCACCAATCCCACCAATCTTGAAAATTGGGAGGCTATACTGCAGCCCCGAAGAAAATGGAGGCGGCAGCAGTTCCCTGCACAGCAGTTGACTAAAGGAGCAGCAGCAGTGATTCAGCACCGTGGCCCCTTCATTCTCAGGATGAGTGTGCCTATCCATAGGCTCCTGAGATGTAAATCCACTACTGTCCACCATACATGAATCTTCAAGACTGAACTTACAATGTCTATGGTAATCTTAGTATGAGTCAAGTCATGGTATGAGAAGTTTGTCAAATAAGTACAGAAAGATTGTGTCAAACCTTCTTCTAGACAAGAGTTTCTTATATCCTTCAGGGTGAAAGTTCCTAAAGCTGATGACAGTCTGTCCTGGTGTCTTCAGCTAAAAAGATCCTCAGCTTCCACCAATGTGTCCATCTTGAATTTAACCGAATCAGACAGCTATGAGTTTAAAACATCAGAAAATAATGCATCATCATCATCAGAATCAGAAGACTGGGAAGAGAATGCAGAATCTCAGGTATCAGAATGGTCAACATTTCTTCTTTTATTTATTAATTTGAAGAACATTTTCACTAAAAATTAAGAAATTGGCAACAAAGGTATAGGGGGGTCATTTATTAAGTTTTAAACTATGGTCTTAATAACCTCTATATCTGGCGGTGGATCCGTATTTTCTACTCCTAAAAGAGGCGTAGACAATGATGAATTAGACAGGCCTGTCGGCACGTCCCCTTTCCCGCCCATGCCACGCCCACTTTTTTTAGACCTGGCGTGAGCGGGGAAAAGTCACAGATTGCTGCGCAAATAACATTTAGGTGTATTTCTGGATAGTAAATGGTCCCCACAGTTCCTTGCATGCTCTTCTTCAATCAAGTTGTTATATCTGTTTTTGGATGACAACCAATATAGCCAACATTACAGTTGTGGCCTTGTGGTTGCCTTCCAGCTTTCCCAGAATCCTAAATGGCAATTCGTAATACATCCCTCGTCCTTGTTTGTTTGCATAACTAGGCTGATTTGTCAATCAGGAGCCTGGGAAAGCTCAATGACAAGCCATATAGTAACTGGAGTTGCATCAGTCTCCTATAAAACATGATGATCGCAGTTCAGACAATCACCCGTTAGTGGGTTTAAATGTATTCGCTACAGTATATATCAGTAAGAGATTTCACAGATTACCACCCTATTAAAACATAGTCTTTACGATCCAGAGCTACTTTTCTCTGGGTATGGTCCCCCTGGAAAAATTACAGGAAATTCTCCTAATTCCCTTCTCTGATAATCCCCCTACAGCACTCGTGACACAGGGCTCATACTGTAACGCACGATTAAACCTTAATATAATGATTTATTCCAATTACCCATGTCTTCTCTTTGTCTTTGGTTATTTTCTTAACTGTACTTATCCATGACCTGTCCTGGCTGGTCTTCACCGGTCAACATATATATTTGCCAACTTTGCTTGTAATTGTATTTTGGCTACTTTCTGTATGGATAGATACAAATTTTTGACAAAACAATAAAAATTGTTAATTATAAAACATAGTCTTTAATCAATATATAGTTAAAAGTAACCCAAAAGTGAGGACACACACAAAAATATATATTAAACAAAATTAGTAAATGATATTATCTTCTCCACATAAACAGGAGAGGCTGTTTTGTAGGTACAGGTGTGGGTTATAAGATGGGGGAACTGTTCCTGATACTAACCCTATACTTTAGGCCCTGCCTACAAAACGGAACAGTCACCCCAATAGGGGCGATCCCGTGTTTAGGAACCTCCTATGCGCCCTTGGATGGCCCTGAAAGAGGGGATGTATTAGCAGCCAACACCTGTTTAGGTGGCCTTAAGTGGGTCTAAATAACTGACCTACCCTAAATACTGAAAATAACAAATCTCAGATATAAACAAACAAAAAATGTAGTACTGTTAAATACAGAGTCGTCGGATTCAATTAATCTTTGCACAATAAGACACCTACTTTCTATTGTGAAAAACAATAAGAAGAATAGTCTTAGTCCCAACGCGTTTCGCACAACGCAAACTCTGGGCTCATCAGGGGACACATATGCAAAGTTACAATAGTATAGATATAGTCAAAACAGTAACAATTCGACCAAATGGTTTAAACATATCACTGCACCAGCAAAATTTTGTGTTGCTCTTTTCCCTGTCATTTGTGTTTAGGCTGAGGGAGACTCCTGTTCGTCCTGCCATTTGGAGGAACAGGTTGTCTCTTGTCCTGACATTAGTACCAGGGTCCTCCAGGGTGAGTTAGGACTTTACTTTAGGTTATGGTGTATGAACTCACCTACCTCTGGGGTCAGTTCATACTTGCAGTCAGGACTTGATTAGGGTTTCTCTAGGAGGTGACCGGCTCCTTTCCCTAGTTTCCAGGCCTTTTTTCCTCACCTTGCCCTCCTACGTTCGGTGCTGGTTTCCTTCCCAAACCGAAGCATGTCAGCGAGTCTACAGATGAAGATAGAGGGTAAGAAAGAGATGGCCCCCTGTTTTATCTGACAAATTTCCATATGGCCTAATTCAGATGGCTAATTTCTTACATGTATATATATATATACGGGGTGGGATCCCGACTCCACGCAGCACCACCTAGTGTGCCACACTGGTCTACTATAACATTAATTTCTTACGTGTATAGTATATATTTTGGACAGAGCACCTGGACCTTACAAGGTACAGTAACACCACAGAGGTCCAAGTGTTCCACTTAGAATACGTGAGCACATTACACTGTCAAAATTAAGCTCTATTGGGGTAATTTATCAAACTGGTGTAAAGTAGAACTGGCTTAGATTGGTTGCTATGGGCAACTAAGCCAGTTCTACTATAGTCTTTTGTGCATGCTAAGAAATAGATGTCTTAATATTCTTTTTATGATGAATTTGTAGTTTACTAGTACTCCATTTTTGAAAAAATAGGGTAGAATGCTGGGGTTATGCACCACGTGTTATAAACCTGCAGTGGTTGCTAGAATATTCACATTGTGGCCACATTCTTTACATCTATATTACAGCCGCAAAACATGCCCCCCAGGGATATAAGTTTGGTTTTGGGATTTAGGTTTGGTTACAGCTGGTAATACATACACTAAACTGCGGTCGCGTTATGACTGCCTAAGTTTATTTGTTGTTCCCCTCAGAATATGATGAAGAACTCTGGGCTGATATTTGCTAAGGACTCTGTCATCGAGCTGAAAGAGAAAAGTTCAAATCTCAATCATCACGTTCACGGTTTAAAGGCCTGTAGTTTATATATTTTGATTGTGTGTGTGTGAATATATATATATATATATATATATAGATGAAAGTTCAGGGCAGCACTCCTTGTAGCAGATGTAGGGTGCCAGCGGTATCGACACTCAACCACAGTGTCCAATAGCCAGAAGAATAAACACACCGCAGCACGTCCATAAGGTGAAAAATGTGTGATCCTTTATTCACCCAAGCAGCGACGTTTCGGTCCGCTTACTGGGACCATTTTCAAGCTTGAAAATGGTCCCAGTAAGCGGACCAAAACGTCACTGCTTGGGTGAATAAAGGATCACACATTTTTCACCTTATGGACGTGCTGCGGTGTGTTTATTCTTCTTCTATATATATATATATATATCCCTTTTCCAGTACCTCCTTCTATTATTGCCCTCACATATTGCTCACACATATATAAAATGGTGGCCAAAGACAAGTGTTGGTCATTCTATCTGCACCATGGGCTAGGACAAGGGGTAGTCTTATATGTTCACATCTAAGGCTCATTTACACACAAAATAATGAACGGCAACACAGCCTCCCATTGGGACAATGAGTGGCATATTCCTTGCGGCCACTTTTTGCTGAGGATTCTACCAAATTCTGACTGCAAAAGAATGTGGCTGCCTTCCCTATCATACTGGCCAGGTGGGACTCACTACCATAGACATAGAATGACTGTCTCAATTTCCCTGGAGAACCATCTTTGGTACCACTTACTGAGACAGTAGCCCTGCTCTAAAGATCTTCCAGACCCCATAGACGATGTTGACCTGCTGAGATCAGTGTAAGGTATGTGATATGTCGTCAGCTCTAGCAAACTCTGTGGTGAGCGGCGGCCCGAAGGGGAGGCATGAGGATGAGTGGTGGTGCTTGTGAGATGATGAATGTGGTAGTACTCACAGTAATGATCATTCTCCAGCACTCCCTGGGGCTAAGTCCTTCTGGGCACACCATGATTTGGGTTCTCCTTCTTATTGGTGGTTGGGGTCCCCTTGGAGTTGGTGAGTTATGGTAAGGTGGAAGGCAGGGGTCCCTGGTAAAACATTGCAATGCTACAGAATGATGAGGCTGGCTTTTGGGTATAACAAATGAAATTTTTTACTAGAAACTTGGGTAGTCTGTAAATACATGTACTTTTAGAAAGCAGGCAAAGTTCTTAAACATAGTGTAAAACAGTATTCCTAAGGCTGCATATAGTAGGAGGTGGACATTAAATAGGTCCCTTCCGAGTCCCTTTCCAGGTAAACAGTGTAGTCTTTCCAATCCGACCAAAGGGGTGCAATTCTCTTTGTCTCTCTCTCTCTCTCTCTCTCTCTCTCTCTCTCAGTAATACTACAGTACCCTCTGTACAGATGGCTAGTCTGTCTCTTTAATATGGAAGGGTGTCTGAAGCTTCTAACCAAAACAAATTGCAGTGAGGTCCATAGCCTGACACATGCATCACCTTCACTGGCTTTTTCCATGCACTGTTTCCTGTAATGGCTGCTCTACCTTCTATTAGATTCTGTTCTTCTCTCCCTCAAAGGGCGGCCACCTATTACAGTCCCTTGTCCTTTTTATTTTTACTAGCTGCTTTTGGCTCACAGGACTGGTATATCTCTGTCTGATGATTCTCCTCTCTTACCAACTCCAACTGCCTCCCTACACAAAGCAGCAGCCCCTTAGGAGGGGAGGGTGGATCAGCCCCACCTAGCAACTGTTTCTGTGAGCAGGCTATTAACCCCATATACAACCGTGTGGAAGGAAAATACAGATTACATACAATTTTAACCCTTTTGCAGTGGCCACTGAGTCACTGCAATTGTGTCTTAGTTAGAGGAGGGCAATTGCCTCTTGGCCTCCACTATTTAGGGTCCTCTTCAGAACCATCTTGTGTAACCAAAACAACTGGGACCTGAGACAAAAGGGGGAATACAACAAGCCTACCCCTTCTGGTATTTTTGGAGCACTATATAAAACTTGTTTTAGGCAGATTTTTCATGCTTCTGTCTACAGACCTTACAGGGAATGCCTTGTATATGTAATTTTAGTACCTCTATGACTAGATGTAAGTCAGTAGAAGAGAAATAAAGGTCCACGTTTACTAATGTGAGAGCACCTGGATTTTGGCATAAATTGTGCCAAAATGTGCTTCCATTTGGCTCATCTAGTTTGAGAAAAAATATCTTTGCCTAGACCAACAAAGGGGTGAGGTTTAAAGGAAAGGGAGTGTATCTTTGTGGGACACAGTCACAAGGAATCCAACCCTGCAGGATTTATTGCAGCTGACATGGTTCTGGTAACTTGCAGTCATAACACAACCCCATTTACTTGCATTAGTTAAAATGACTTGCTCTGTAGGTAGCACTACACCACAATCTTTGTCCATGCGTTATTGCTAAAATTGCCATGTAGCTCTAATACTGTACCTCTCCCTGGAACCATTTGTCATGCAGCCAGCACCATCTTGCATGCCCCCGGCTACAAGTCCTCCAAAGGTTGTGCCCTTCTTGGTCTTGAAAAACCCTTATTCCTCATTCCCAAACCCACCCACATATTAGTACCTCACAGTTCTGAGCATTAATTAAATTAATTAATTTAATTAATTAATGGCAAAAATGTTGTCTAATACACTGGTCCGATTCCTTTATGGCCTTGGCACAAATCAAGGAATTCTTTCCAGTTGTCCTTGGACAATGTATCCGCTTTTTAATTATTAGCCCCATATGTGTTTAGCTCTGAATTTTATGTTGTTCAGCATACGCCTCAACACCAGATGCCTTTGACTGGCAGTGGCATACTTTACAGATTATTGACCGACTCCACTAGACCCATGTCCAACAAAAACATAATGAATTTATTGCGAAGGTCCGTGGCCCAAAGCTCTACTGCTGTTATAACGTGAATCGGCATAATCAATGTTGTGTTACACAACAAGCCTATCTTGTCCCACTCTGGTGGCCATGCCCAGATAAAATGCCCATCGAAATATCTAACTATGAGTATTTGATCTGACTCTTGATCACCAGACCTAAAATCTTTCTGGTTAAATTTGCTCAAAAACTGCCCATACAGCAAGGTGCTCCTTCAGCTGGCTTGTAACCCATATCTTAAAACATGCTTTCTTAATGACAACAGTATACTGTTACAATTGTTTGCAAAAATATCCCCCTCCCCCATTGGAACAATTTTACATACAGGGAGTCCAGTAAAGCCTCTATCTTCCTCACTGACCCCTTACATAGCCCTCTTACCAACTAAACCTTCTGTTTAATGGTTCATGCACATGACTGTGTTTTTTGTCCGCATCCGATCCACATTTTTTGCGGGTTGGATGCGGACCCATTCACTTCAATGGGGCCGCAAAAGATGTGGACAGTACACTGTGTGCTGTCTGCATCCTTATGTCCGTTCCACAGCACCCACAAAGAAAATAGCATATGTCCTATTTACGGACAAGGATAGGACTATTCTATACATGGCAGGACATTCCATTCCGCAAAATGCTGAACGCACACGAACGGTATCCGTGTTTTGTGGACTGCAAAAAAACGTCCACAGCTGAGTGCATGAGCCCTTAGGCCTCTTTCAGGATCTTTTTAGGGAAAAACGGATGGTTTTGACGCAAGCTTAATTACTTTTGCCTGAAATTGTGTTAATTGTGCGTTTTTTCTATCCAGATTGCATGTGTTTTTCACAAAAAAAAAACCTGAAGAATAACAATCTACATCTCCTAGTACCCATTAGTGAAAAACAAATTGTATCCTGATTCTTTCTGTTTCTCACGTAAACCCCTTTCACTTCTATGAAGCCAGGGCTGTGTGAAAAACGCACAATATAGAACATGATGCAGTCCATATGCTATGTGTTAACTACATGTATCGCATCCGGACAGAAAACTTGCTCTTGTGAAAGAGGCCTAAGAGGTTCCACCTTGCCCTCTATCAATCTGGACATTCCATCTTCTGAATCTGCCTTTCTCCTGCTTACTATCACTCTTCTTGACTCAACATTTTGTCTATGAATGCCCCTTACCACATGTACTGCACACATGCCGGAACTTACATGCAAAACCTCTGTTACAATACCTCTTGTCATAACTCCAACAATCAAACTGCTCTTTACCACTTGACACTATGATCTTGCAAGTTTGCCTATGTGCCACTACTCTCCACATTATCCATGTCCACAAATATATATCCTTGTAGCCGAAACTGAGAACATTGTTACCCACCATTGTCTTTCTGAAGACTCTATCATACTCACTCCAGCTTAACCCTGCATTTATAATAAGATCCATATATTTGACCATGTTAACAACATGCTCTGGCCTTTCCTCAATCGCAACTCTAGAATAGACCAAGAACCTTTTTACCCAATCGATGATTGCTCTTCTACATTCCTTATCGCTCTCCATGCGCACCTCCTTAGCTGCAACCACTTCCCTAGATAGCTCAAAAACATCCACAAACTTCTCTTCTGCTAAGTTACACACTACCTTCTGCAGCAAGTGTATGTACGGTAATTAGGGGTTATGAAGTATGTGGAGATGTTTTCCTCCACATTTGTCCTCTTACCCTTGCTTACCCTATTCTTCTTGCTTTACAAAAGTATCATACATTTTTGTAATGTATGCATCATTTTGTCATCATTTACAAGCTCATCAACATCTGTTCAATCATCATCAGATAAAGCAGCGACTGGCTCACCCAGGTCCTGAAGTTCACCCTTCTCCAGCTGGTCGGTCAATACCTATTCCTGCAGAGATGGGTATGGATTGTTCATGATCATGCCATTTTTTTTCCTGTAGCGGTTGTGTCGCTGAAATCTGAACTTCTGCAAGAATAAATAGTGCCAGTATCCTGTATATTTGTTTCTTGGTTGATCCACTGAAATATTCTGCTGTGTGTCCTGCTGCCCCTATATTCTTGCTGCAGTTCCGGTAAGGGTGTATTACATGAGGCTATACCCAATACCCACTTATGCTGCTTATCCCAAATTGATGACAAACACATTCCCATTAAAAACTCCCTGCCCACTAGCAATGCAGCCTGGAGCAATGTTGGGGCCCCTTTGCTTTGGTCTCCAGTGCATAACATAGTGAACATTTTCTGACCATTGAGCATGTTTGCCACTGGGTAATACATAATGCCCATGGAATCTTGTGTGAAATTGAACGGGTAGCAGGAGCTGTTAAGGGGCTGTCAGAGAACCTATGGTCAACTTCTGGGAACCACAGCCAGCAAACTCAGAAACTAGTCTTCCTTAACCACTTGGTAAGAAGCTAATGCCATCCATAGGTACTTCATCAGAGCCTGCCACAAGTCCAGATGGATTTGACTGCTCGGAACCCAGGTTACATCTGCAGAGTAAAGGGTCATAAAACTGGTGCAAGCTTGCTAGAAGAAGTTGTACTAGAAGGACTAGGGTACAAAGAGTAGTAGACAAGCATGGTCAAAGCCAGGAGAAACGGTTAGTGCCAAAACAGCGATTTGAGGGATTAATCAAGAAACTAGCAATAGTCAAAATACCAGGAGAATCAGAAGATGCCAATTCAGCAACAAGAGATTAATCCAGAAAACAAGCCACAGTCAGATTACCATGCGTTCAAATGTAGTAGTAATTAGGGATGAACGAATCAACTTCGGATGAAACATCCGAAGTCGATTCACATAAAACTTTGTTTCAATACTGTATGGAGCGAGTGCTCCGTACAGAATAAGAATGTATTGGCTCCTATGAGCTGAAGTTATTACTTCGCGAAGTCTCGAGAGACTTTGCGTAATAACTTCATAAATTGATTTCTACTGTAAAAAAAACATTTCCCGAACTCGGGTTCGGTTCCAAGTGGTACTTGAGAAACCTGATTGGTTTAACATCCAGTCTCGCAGATAGATTGACCATTTAGGCCATGCACTGGATCATGGCTACAGATGTAGCTGAGCTAAACTTGACTCTGATAACCAAAATAACACTGTGTTTTGTGTTATCTCCTGACAAAAGCCATTGTAATCCATTGAAATGTTAGTTATCTTTTTCTTGCCATTTTTTACTTAACCCGTTAACCATCAAAATTTGGCTACTTTCACACTTGCGTTCGGGGTTCCGCTTGTGAGTTCCGTTTGAAGGCTCTCACAAGCGGCCCGAACGGATCTGTACAGCCCCAATGCATTCTGAGTGGACGCGGATCCGCTCAGAATGCATCAGTATGGCACGGTTTGGCCTCCGTTCCGCTCAGCAGGCGGACACACGAACGCAGCTTGCAGCGTTCGGGTGTCTGCCTGGCCGTGCAGAGCCAAACTGATCCATCCAGACTTACAATGTAAGTCAATGGGGACGGATCCGTTTGACATTGAAACAATATGGTGCAATTTCAAACGGATCCGCCCCCCATTGACTTTTAATGCAAAGTCAGGCCGGATACGTCGGACTAGCTTTTAGACTTAGATTTTTTTCTGAAATATAATGCAGACAGATCGTTTGCATTATAGGAGCGGATCCGTCTGTGCAGACACCAGGCGGATCCGCTCCGAACGCAAGTGTGAAAGTAGCGTAAGCTTGGCTGCATCTGTAGGTTTCTGTACATTTCCTGACAGGAGCACTGCATAGAGATATTGACGGAGTCCCATGACTGACTGAATCTACACATTGTATCTGCTCCAAACTGCTGATGCTACCTGGGAAGAGTTAGGGCTCTTTCACACAAGCTAATCCCGTGCGTGGAATCTGCTGCGTAAAAGAGAGCCAAGCCCCGTCCCGGACAGCAGAGACACGGACCATTAACATGATGGATAATGCTCCATGCCTCTCTGTGATCTTTTTACTACAAAATCACAGTGACAACCTTATCCCACTGTGATTTTATAGTATAAAGATCAGAGAGGCAAAGAGCATTATCAATCATGTTAATGCTCCTAGTCTCTGCTGTCCGCGACGGGTTCGGCTGTCTTTCACGCAGCGGACTCCATGCACGGGATCCGCTCGTGTGAAAGAGCCCTTAGGCGTCAAGCTGCTGCACAGTGCATAAATACCAGATAAACTACTGGTCAGTGCCTGTCACCAGGGAACCTGCACCACCACAGCCCAAATCGAGCAAAGATTGCTGGTGATTCAAGGACAGATCTAGTACTTTGGGTTCACCACACCAATGAGACTGGGTGGAATGAAAACACAGCTGAAGGGGCATCAAGCTCGGTGAAAGCCAGCATCTTACCAGGTCTGGCCATTCTACTTGTCTTTTCACAGCTTTCTTGTACCAGCAAATGTCAGTCCTTCTCTTAGCACTCTTGCTAGGTGGAGTATTCTCAACTGTCCTCTTCATTTCAGCAGTAGCAATTGAGTACTTCATAGTCAGTGTCCAGGTAGTCCTGTAGCTCTTCACATGTAAACTGTCTCACATGGGTTCACTTGCTATTTAAATAGCCATCAAACCCCATCCCTAGTCTATCACAAACTGCAGGTTTTCACACAGTTCCATCCACTATTGCCCTAAGGACAACAATTCTCCAGACACCCTGGAGCCAGCTACCATATGCCCAGATCCATCTTGCAGTCTTCTGGCTCCAGCATCTTCAAACTCCCCTTATTGCTTCTTTTATGAACTCTCAAACGCATCACTTTTTCTGTGCCACACTAGCATGTAGAATTGTGGCATTGTTTTCTGGTTACTATAGATCTCAGTTTCCTGGTTTGTGGTTTTAGACTGAAAGTGCAGGACTATGCGAGAACCTGGAGCAAAGACAACAGGAAGTGGAGGAGCTGGATACGATTTGCAATAAGATGGAGGTAACGTGTGTGGGTGCAGAGAAGATCAGGAAGGATGGTACAGTTTCATAGACAAATTTATTTTAAGTAAAAAAATAAAGTCCATTTGTAGGCTCATTATGGAGAAATGTATAAAGGGACCTTGCGTGGCCCTCCTTTGTCACCATTAAAGTTCCAATAGCTGTCACTGCTTAGTTCTTCAGCAGTACAGGAAGAGTTTATTGCTCCATATATAGGAAGATATTCAGGAGTATGGAAAAGCTGCGTTGCACCCCTTATGGAGCCAGTAATAACAGTCATATTATGTCATGAAGTTTTTCCTGGAGTAGATATATAACAGATGGCAGGAAAGGACAAGTAAGGGTCTGTTTCTTTTGCCATAATTTAAAGGGGCAATGTTAACCATTGGTGTAGGTTCATATGGAGTTTTTTGGAATAGGTTCTGAGGCAGATTTTCTGGCAGGTTTTTCACCCAAAGGCAGAAGTAGATACCGCACAGTATTATATGGATCCGTTCGCACAGCAGATTTTTAAGTTGCTTCTCTCAGATGCTGCGAACTAGGTGGTACTGCTAGAATTTTGGCATAGTGTCCATGCCATTATTCCTGGGGAAAAACCTGCTGTGTGAAGTCCTTCCTTTATATTTCCGATTCCTTTTGAATCCACTTCTGGCTTTGGCTAAAAAACCTGGAGGAAAATATGCCTCCTCCAAATAACTCCATGTGAACCTACCTTTCTGATATTACATATCTACGTAACATAGCTCACAAGCGTCTTACAGTGATATATTCTCTTAAAGGAAAAACTAAGTCGTATTTCGAAGAAGCTGGAAGCCATCTGTGAGAAAAGAGAGAGTCTGAACAATCTGAAATACGAAATTCTGAAAGACATTTCTTCGTTTCAAGGTTTACAACAGAGTGTAGAATCTGTAAATGAAACTGCTCAATTGAGAGATCTGAACCAAAATATGGCCTCCCTGTGCAGTGTTGTAAAAGGGTTGCAGCATATCCTGGAAACCACAGGGCACAGAGCACAGCCCAGCAGGGCAGAAGAGAAGCATGACATGACAATACTTATGACTGTGATTGGAGAAATAAGGTAGGTGATGACTATATGACCAGTCAAGGTAGAATTAATACAATGGTAACAAAAGTACACACACCTAGGACAATATAAGGGCTAGTTTAAAAACTGTTAGGCTGGGTTCACACGGGCGTTGCGGGAACATGTGCGATTTTTCCGCGCGAGTGCAAAACATTGTAATGCGTTTTGCACGCGCATGAGAAAAATCGGCATGTTTGGTACCCAAACCCGAACTTCTTCACAGAAGTTCGGGTTTGGGATCAGGGTTGTGTAGATTGTATTATTTTCCCTTATAACATGGTTATAAGGGAAAATAATAGCATTCTTAATACAGAAGGCATAGTACAATAGCGCTGGAGGGGTTAAAAAAATAATTCAACTCACCTTAATCTTCTTGCTCGCGCAGCCGGCATCTCTTTTGTCTTCTTTGCTGTGTACAGGAAAAGGACCTGTGGTGACGTCACTCCGGTCATCACATGGTCCCTCACATGATCCATCACCATGGTAAAAGATCATGTGATGACCGGCGTGACGTCACCACAGGTCCTTTTCCTGTACACAGCAAAGAAGAAGACAGAAGAGAAGCCGGGCTGTGCGAGCAAGTGGATTAAGGTGAGTCAATTTTTTTTATTTAATTTTTTTAACTCCTCTAGCGCTATTGTACTATGCATTCTGTATTCAGAATGCTATTATTTTCCCTTATAACCATGTTATAAGCGAAAATAATAATGATCGGGGCTCTCCATCCCGATCGTCTCCTAGCAACCGTGCGTGAAAATCGAACCCCATCCGCACTTGCTTGCGGATGCTTGTGATTTTCACTCAGCCCCATTCACTTCTATGGGGCCAGCGTTGTGTGATAAACGCACAAAATAGAGCATGCTGCGATTTTCATGCAACGCATAAGTGATGCGTGAAAATCACAGCTCATGTGCGCAGCCCCATAGAAATGAATGGGTCCAGATTCAGTGCGGGTGCAATGCGTTCACCTGTCGCATTGCACCCGCGTGGAAATCTCGCCCGTGTGAACTCAGCCTTAAGCTGGACATACCCGAGATAAAGATAACTGTCAGCTGAACATTTAACCAATTGCAGTGAATGGAAGAGAAATATGCTGCCAAGCACCTCTAGTGGGGGGGGGGAGGCGTGATTTCCCTGAGAATAGGATCTGGCATGCCCGAGTCCAACATGCCCAAGCCTTTTCTTCCCCAACATCTGCATATTAGAAGGTCCATCCGACATAAATCTAATGTGTATGGCTAGTTTACGATGGGACTGTATAGAACTAGCTGCAGTATCAGGCCAGGTGCTTGCAAGGAGAAGCTGAAGTGCCCATGTAAACAGTAAAAAGGTACCGCTTCAACCTTAAAGTGTAACTGCCATGTTTGCATCAAAAATCAATTTTAGCATATGTCACTGCTGCAGCAGCATTATGCATAAAGCAATCTTTAGTTTCTTCACATACTACTGTTTTCCTCGAGTTTTTCCCTTAGTCACGGCTGTTTAAATATTTACAATATGAGGACCTTCTCAAAGGTGGCTCCTCTGCCAGTTCTCTGAGGCCAAAACTGCTTTCCCTCACTTCCCATACACACTTGCTGTAGACAGCAGCTCCCTGCCAGCCAATCAGAGACTGAGAGACACGCCTCCTCACTCTGAAGCCTAATGCAGGCATGCAGTGTGAAGGACCGCCCCTCCGTCTTGCTGTCTTCTTAGCCAGAGACAGATGAGCTATAGCAACTATCATTCAAGGGAGCAGTGGAAAGGAACAGGAGACATTAATGAAAACTGTTATTTTAAGGTAATTACAGATCTGTTCCCAAGCTGACAGATTCCATTTAAAATTCACAGCAGAATACAGTAATAGTAGCAAGTGGATGAGATTGTACACATTTCAGCCTATCAGTTTCTGTTGCTGATTTTCAACACAGCTTTCACTCCTTTCAATGTAGCAGTGAATCCACAACATAACCTGTATGATATACGTGGATTTTGCTGTAGATTCGCAGCAGAATCCACAGCAAGAAAGTTCTACCCTAATTATGCTGATAAGCAATGGTCCCAAAGTTTGAACCCCCAATCAAACATTGTTGGCCAATTTTAAAGGGATATTCCCACCTAAATGTCTGTCAGATGTGTGTACCATCTCTGGCCACTTTACCATGGGGCCTTGTGAAAATCTCATAGGCTGCTATGGTATTCTATTGCAGCCTATTGGACAAGCAATCAGAAGATCACATGTTCAAGTCCCATAAGGGAATTAAAAGTTACATAAAAAAATGAAAAATAGAAAAGACATTAAATATTCAAATCATCCCCCTTTCCTAATTTTACATATAAAAATAAAACAAACAAAAATAAATATAATAGATATAGCCGTGGCTGAAAATGTCCAAACTATAAAAATATAAAAATATTTGTGTTCGGATCGGCTATCAGAAAGGTGTCCCTAACCTATCTAACCCTATCTTCAACAAGCAGTAGAATTGTGCCGTAACTGCTGCTGTAGGGTAGCCTAAAGGGGGCCACCCCTATATGAAGTGACTGTAAGATGGCGTGGGTGGGTGGGTGAAATCAGCTGACCCGTCGTCAGCCTAGGCCTACAGGAGCCTATAAATAGCCTAGTACCCACCCAGCCTGGCCTCACAGGTGCAAGTAAGTAGCCGTGTAATCAGCCTCTCCTCTCACAAATACAGCAAAATACTAGTATTTTGCTTAACACTTATTGTGTGGTCAACTCTGTAACGGAACAAATATTTAAAAAAGCCAATTTAAAAAAAAAAAAAATTTGTCATGTTGCCCCCCTAACCCCCAAATTGAATAAAAAAATGATTGAATTTACCCCAAGATGGTATTAATGAAAACTACAGCTTTCCCTGCAATAACCTCTCACATAGCTCTGTAGACAGAGAAATAAAAGAAAAGGTATGACTGTCAGATTATGGTGATGCAAAAAAAAAAAGTTAAGGTTTTTAACTTTTAAATGGTAAAACATAATAGGAAGTAATATAAATTTGGTATCGCTGTAATCATACTGACTGATAGAATAAGGACTTTATATGACTTTTAGCACACAGTGAACAGCTTAAACACGAAACCAAAATACCATGGCAGAATTGAATTTTAGTTTTTTAATTTCACCCCACAACATTTCCCCCCCCCCCCTTTTTAATACAAGGTATGGTAAATTAAATTGTGCCATTAAAAAATAATTGTACCACCAAAAATAAGCTCTCATATGGTTGTGTTAACGAAAAACTTAAAAAGTTATGGCTCTTGGAAGGTAGGGAGGAAAAATTTATATTGGACATGTAGGGGTTAAGTATCAGACCATCAATGTCAAAAGTGTCCCAAGCTATATACCCATCCCCAGGATAAGTATCTGATTGACTGCTGGGACCCTCACTTATCAAGAGAATGGGGGTCTGAATTTCCCTGAATGAAGTTAGTTGAGTTAATACTCTTTGGGACCTTACTTCCATGTCTTCTAGGTAACGCTTCCTTCTCAGCAGTCTGTTGGTTTTTTGGTACCAAATGGACATTGGAGGGGAATTTATTAATGCTTCTAAAGTCACAAGTTTTTGTGCAAGCCCCAATTTTATGAAGGACTTATCATTTTTCTATTAAAAAAGTTGGTGGGATGTTTAAATTGCAATTACACCAAAATTACACAATTTTGAAAATCCATATGATCATACAAACACACAACATATGGCCCCCAATGGTGGATAGTGATGTGGTTCTGCACAATGGGGGCAGATTTTACTAATTTTGTAGATGGCATAAACCTAGACATGCTGCCTAGACTTATCACAGTGGCTCAGACTGGATGGTAAATGCGGTGCAGGGATAGAGAAAAGTCTCTAAACTATTTCACCCCACATTGGCTTGGTGTGCAACAGAATTTCACTGCAGAACTATGGCACAAAATGTTACCTCTTAGGGGACAGAGCCTGACCATGCTTGATGGCAGAAGAGTAAGGCCTCGTTCACACTTCAGTGTTTGGTCAGAGATTTCCATCAGTGATTTGTGAGCCAAAACCAGAAGTGGAGCCTCCACAGACATGAGGTAGAAGGGAAAGATCTGCTCCTGTTCTGTGTTTAGAGTTGCACCTGGTTTTGGCTCACAAATCACTGATGGAAATCACTGACTAAACACTGAAGTGTGAACGAGGCCTAAGAGCATCACTCCTGCTGCCGAACACCAGACACAGCTTCTAATCTAACCCACTAGCAACATGATCAAGTCTAGTGCAACATGGTCAAGTCCACCCCCGCTCCCAACCAGATATGGAGAAGGACTTCAAGAAACCTTCCCCCGAGTTCCCAGCCACAAGCTTCTGAGATGGTGCTGCATGAGTGCGCAGCAGGATCTTGCTCAGCGTGCTCTTACTCATAGAGCGTTTCAGATAAAGCAGAGTGCATGGACTCCCACTCCATCTCCTGGGGCTTCCTGTCATGCCCCACTCGGACGATGTGCGGAGGTCGGCCAGGATAGCAGCACGAAGTTAGTGTTTGTTTTGGTGCCGTGCTGGATCCGCCTCTCATCAAGTGCACTGGGTGGAGTCATTAGTTTAAATGGCACTCCAGCCAAGTGATCTGAGCGGATTATACTAATCATTGTGGTCTGGGAAGCTAGGAGGGAAGGTTGGCTGTCTGTTCCTGCTCTGGAAGATAAGTGTCATTTCTAGTTTGGTTGTTTTGTGTCATCTTTCCCATCCGGGTTCTGTGTGAGCGGGCTGCTCCTGTTTCCCCACTTCACCATCTCAGGGAGTTCGGGGTTTTGTCGGCCCGGGCTGGAGGGCCTGCCTTCGGGGTCTGTGTGTGGGCTGGGCAGTGCAGGGAGGGAGGTGGGGGGTGGCCCTTCCCCTGTCTCTCGTCCCGAGCCTGGTTGGTGCGTTGTCTGTTATTTGGAGTGCACGCCCGCTGTGACACTTCCGGAGCAGAGCACTCTCCAAAGTTTTGCCGCCCTTGGTAGCGGAAATGTCAGAAATGAGAATAGACATCCAATAGATAGGGGGTCGGGTGGAGGCCCTGTAGAAGATGCAGCTCACTATCTTACTCAGAGGCTATACAGGAGCCAGAAAAAGAATATTCGTATTCGGGGCCTCCTGGAATACACTAATCTGGAAAAGGTAACAGAGGTGGTGTCTTTCATCTTTGCGGACTTGGTCAAGGTCTGGCAGCCAAGATTATTATTGAAAGTGCTCACAGGGTTTTCAAGCCAAACCCTGCTTAAAGTGATCCCCACAGAAGGACATCGTTTTTGGTCTTTTAAACTATCTGGATACAATGGCTCTATTGTCCGCAGACAGAGATCGCCCGACTATAATTTTTCCAGGATCTAGCTCTTTCCACCCTGCAGAAACACAAGCTTCTAAAACCTCTTACAGATCTGCACTGCAGCTAAAAAATAAATTGCCTATACCCTTTTGGCCTGCAAACCATGGTGAATGGGAAAAAAACCTCACCATTAGGAAACTAGGAGACCTACCACCGATAGGGTCACAACTGCAAGTAGATTTTCTTGAGTTCAACTCCAGAATGCTTACCTGCCTGAGCTTCCAAAGAGAGAGTTTTGGCACATGGTCCAGAAATTGCGACACTCCAAACAGAAGACTCCGGCGGCTCCCCAGGCCCCTCAATGATTACAAACTTAAATATCCTTTTTTAATAGTTCTTCTGCTGAGACCTGGAAGCCATATTGCTTTGTTACAGTGATTTCGGTTCATGCCTGTAATGTTTGAATGGGAGCTTGGGCCTTCGGTCCCTTTTGAATCAACCTTGCCTGGTTAACTTTGAGGCTATTTTTTATTGTGTACAGTTTTATTTCATAAAACTCTGGCGTTCCCTGATCAGAGTATCATCTACAGATGTTCTCCCTCCCCTTGTTTCTATTCTCTCAACATTTTATTATTAAGATGATGAAAGTTTTTAGTGCATTTGAATCTCAATGCAAGTCTCGACAGCTAAATTGGGTTGAACGTTTGTTATCTTTTCCGACCCCTCCCAGACACTTACTGTCTCTTAGCTATAATAAATTAATAGCAACCAGGGCCCCTACTAAGGTTCCTTATGTCTTGGCCTGGGAGAGTGATCTACAAGTCCAATGTACAAAATCTGAGGTTAAGCAAATTCTACACTGCGCTCATGGCCCCTCTAGATGCGCTTGATCCCCAAAATACTTACCAAATGGTACAGGTCTCTGGATGTTGTATCAAAAATGACACCGTCAATGGTTAACACCTGTTGGAGATGTGGCCGAGTTCCTGGATCCTTATACCATATCTGGTGGACTTGTCCCAGTATCCAAGTCTACTGGAAATCTGTAGAGGCGAAGATCAATATAATTTGCTCATTCCAGGTTACACTTACCCCTCAGACTGTTTTACTATACCTCCTGATACAATCTTGTCTTCTTAGTAAGAAGACTCTACAGACCTATCTCATTATGGTTGCCAAATTACTAGTCCTGCTGCATCGGCTAGATCCTAATCTACCTTCTGCTTCGGAATGGGTAGACAAGATACATCAGATATCTATTAGAGGAGCTCTTTAGCTGGGAGCAATGGAGTCACCCCTCTTCTTCAAGCTGTGGTCCCCAAATGGAGCTTGCCTAATTCTCCTAAGTTTAGTTAGTGGCTATGTTTCCTTTCATTCACGTGTTTTCATTGACCTCTGTTTTGCTCACTCTTATTTAATATGGCTCTGCTGGTGACTGACTGTTTTATAGGATTCACCAGGGCTGGTGCAAGGATTTTTGCCGCCCTAGGCAAAGATCCATTTTGCCGCCCCCTCATGTCACTCACTCACTGACAGACACACACACACACACTGGCAGACAGACACGCACTCAGACACTCACTGAATGACGTACACAGAAACTCACTGACAGACACACACACACACACTGGCAGACAGACACGCACTCAGACACTCACTGAATGACGTACACAGAAACTCACTGACAGACACTCACTCACTGGCAGACAAACATACACATACTCACTGACAAACACACAGACACTTACTGACCAACAGACATCCACACTCACTGGCATACACTCACTCACTGACATACACACACAGACACTCAATGACAGACACACATACATTTACTGACAGAAAGACAGACATACATACACTCACTCACATAAATACACAGGCAGACACTCACTCAGTCAAACACTTAAACACTCACCTGGGGTCCAGTGTGGTGCAGCTCCTGAGTCCTCCAGCGGGCCGTTTAGTATGCCAGGGCTGGAATGAAGTCATATTCCGGCATCACAGAGGACGCATGAGGGAGGATTGGGGAGCTGCTAGAACTGCCTCCCTTGCCGCCCGCCTCCTCTCCTCCAGTAATTTACTGGCAGAGCAGGCACCTGCCATCAGGGTAAGCAGATGCCTGCTCTGCCATATTTAAGAAGGACCTCCACCTCCTGGCCCCCCTGTAACGGCGCTGGGGGTGGCTCAAGAGCCGCTCACCCAGGGCTGCAGCCCCAGTCAGGGGGAGCCCACCAGGGCACCCCGAGCAGGCCGGCGCCCTACGTTCGCCTATATGGTTACACCGGCCCTGGGATTCACATGGCAACTTCAAGGATTTTTTTGTTGTTAGGATTATTCACTACATTCCTAATTCCCCCTCACCTTTCCATGTGAACATATTGTATATCTGGCTGGATTTGATTTCTGCAAGCTATATACTTATTGTATTCTTCCTGTATGTTATATTTCTTCTTTTAAAAATAAATAATTTATAAAAAAAAAAAAAAGTTACCGCCATTAGGCCATGTCCACTTGCTGGTCTAGGTGCAGAACTAGATGCAGCAAATTGTGGCATAATTCACAACAAGGTCTAGGTGCACTTACATTACTAAATCTTGACAAATATCCCTATGACAAGGCTGATCAAAGCACAGTGAAGAAGTGTTGTCATTAGGGTATTAGAATCACAGATTTTGGGTCTATAATGTAGGAGAATTAAGGATACTTTTATACTTGTGGTAGCCTTTTCTGGCAGGTTTTTCCAGCGGGGGAACAGCCTGCCGGATCCGTGCTGGCGGAAGTCCGCTCCGACCCCATACACTATAATGGGGAGGGCCAGAGGTCCGGCCGCAGCATGGCAAACATGCTGAGAGGCGGTAGCACAGATCCGGCAGGCTGTTCCCCCGCTGGAACAGCCTGACGGAAAAGGTTACCGCAAGTGTGAAAGTAGCCTAAGCCATTCAACATTTTCTTATGTTTTCAATTTTATGTCTAAATATTCCTCGTTTAATTATTCATTTTGTTCCTATGCCTAATATGTAAAGATCTTCCTGTACTTTTATAGAAACAGTGTGGCCCAAATTTGTGTGAACTTTGAGAAAGCGAGCATCTTACTGAAGAACGTTCATAGAACCGTCTTTCACATGAACACACGGATTGAATCAGTCTTATCTCAGGGGAGTTTTGCTCAGGAGCAACAAGGACTTGACAACATCCAGGAATTGAGCTCCAGCGTGTAATCCCCCAATTCCCTGTCTCATCCCAGCTTTACTTCCAATAAACTTTCGGTCATATAATAGGTCAGTGTGAGGTCTTCTGTTCACCACGTGTTAATATGCCACCACGCCTTGCCGTGTCACAAGTTAGAAACAGGGAACAGACATGGGGTGAGGTCGATTTCCTAACATGAGGGAAACCTAACACTCATGCACATGCCTATATCCGTTTTTGCGGTCCGCAAATCACTGATCCACAAAACACGGATACTGGCAACGTGCATGCCTCACTTTCTCTTCCGCAGGTCCCGTAGTATGTTTCAAATGCCTATTCTTGTCTGCAAAATGGACAATAATATATATATATTATATATTTATTTATTTTTTGCAGGGCAGTGGAATGGACATACGGACGTAGACAGCAGTGTGCTGTCCACATCTTTTGCGGCCCCATTGAAATGAATGGGTCCGCATCTGATCCACAATAGAATGCAGATAGGATGAAGACTGAAATTACAGTTCTGTGCATGGGGCCTAATGCGCAATGCGCTCTCCAGATAATCGGCCCATGTAAAGGTGCTGCAGATCATCGTATGGATGAGCAAAACGCTTATTCATCTGGTTAAATGAACTTGCGCATTCGCCTTGTCATAAATGAATCGCACCTCCGGCAGTCCGTGCGCCTGGAGGAAAAAGTACTCCAGCCTGACTGGAGTTGTTTTTACTCCTCTTTTACGGCTGTTTTCAGGCGTAAATGTTATTAAATTTGCCAAGTTGTGTTTCTGCCCGACATCATCTGTAATGTATTGTACTGACATAATGCCATCAGCACAGATCACCACAGCTAATGTGGGGCAGGGACACACAGCATTATACAGTAAATCATTATAATGCTCTGTTAGGCTACTTTCACACTGGCGTTTGGAGCGGATCCGTCATGGATCTGCACCGATAATACAACTGCATGCATCGGTTCAGAATGGATTATCTTTAACCACTTCAGCCCCGCTAGGTGAAACCCCCTTCATGACCAGGCCACTTTTTACACTTCGGCACTACACTCCTTTCACCGTTTATCGCTCGGTCATGCAACTTACCACCCAAATGAATTTTACCTCCTTTTCTTCTCACTAATGGAGCTTTCATTTGGTGGTATTTTATTGCTGCTGACATTTTTACTTTTTTTGTTATTAATCAAAATGTAACGATTTTTTTGCAAAAAAATGACATTTTTCACTTTCAGGTGTGAAATTTTGCAAAAAAAACGACATCCATATATAAATTTTTCGCTAAATTTATAGTTCTACATGTCTTTGATAAAAAAAAAATGTTTGGGCAAAAAAAAAATGGTTTGGGTAAAAGTTATAGCATTTACAAACTATGGTACAAAAATGTGAATTTCCGCTTTTTGAAACGGCTCTGATTTTCTGAGCACCTGTCATGTTTCCTGAGGTTCTACAATGCCCAGACAGTACAAACACCCCACAAATGACCCCATTTCGGAAAGTAGACACCCTAAGGTATTCGCTGATGGGCATAGTGAGTTCATAGAACTTTTTATTTTTTGTCACAAGTTAGCGGAAAATGATGATGATTTTTATTTTTTATTTTTTCTTACAAAGTCTCATATTGCACTAACTTGCGACAAAAAATAAAAAATTCTAGGAACTCACCATGCCCCTCACAGAATACCTTGGGGTGTCTTCTTTCCAAAATGGGGTCACTTGTGGGGTAGTTATACTGCCCTGGCAATTTAGGGGCCCAAATGTGTGAGAAGAACTTTGCAATCAAAATGTGTAAGAAATGACCGGTGAAATCCGAAAGGTGCACTTTGGAATATGCGCCCCTTTGCCCACCTTGGCAGCAAAAAAGTGTCACACATGTGGTATCGCCGTACTCAGGAGAAGTTGGGGAATGTGTTTTGGGGTGTCATTTTACATATACCCATGCTGGGTGAGAGAAATATCTTGGCAAAAGACAACTTTTCCCATTTTTTTATACAAAGTTGGCATTTGACCAAGATATTTTTCTCACCCAGCATGGGTATATGTAAAATGACACCCCAAAACACATTCCTCAACTTCTCCTGAGTACGGCGATACCAGATGTGTCACACTTTTTTGCTGCCAAGGTGGGCAAAGGGGCACATATTCCAAAGTGCACCTTTCGGATTTTGCAGGCCATTTTTTACACATTTTGATTGCAAAGTTCTTCTCACACATATGGGCCCCTAAATTGCCAGGGCAGTATAACTACGCCACAAGTGACCCCATTTTGGAAAGAAGACACCCCAAGGTATTCCGTGAGGGGCACTGCGAGTTCCTAGAATTTTTTTTTTTTGTCACAAGTTAGCGGAAAATGATGATGTTTTTTTTTTTTTTTTTTTTCTTACAAAGTCTCATATTCCACTAACTTGCGACAAAAAATAAAAAATTCTAGGAACTCACCATGCCCCTCACAGAATACCTTGGGGTGTCTTCTTTCCAAAATGGGGTCACTTGTGGGGTAGTTATACTGCCCTGGCAATTTAGGGGCCCATATGTGTGAGAAGTACTTTGCAATCAAAATGTGTAAAAAATGGCCTGCAAAATCCGAAAGGTGCACTTTGGAATATGTGCCCCTTTGCCCACCTTGGCATCAAAAAAGTGTCACACATCTGGTATCGCCGTACTCAGGAGAAGTTGGGGAATGTGTTTTGGGGTGCCATTTTACATATACCCATGCTGGGTGAGAGAAATATGTTGGCAAAAGACAACTTTTCCCATTTTTTTATACAAAGTTGGCATTTGACCAAGATATTTATCTCACCCAGCATGGGTATATGTAAAATGACACCCCAAAACACATTCCCCAACTTCTTCTGAGTACGGCAATACCAGATGTGTCACACTTTTTTGCAGCCTAGATGCGCAAAGGGGCCCAAATTCCTTTTAGGAGGGCATTTTTAGACATTTGGATCCCAGACTTCTTCTCACGCTTTAGGGCCCCTAAAAAGCCAGGGCAGTATAAATACCCCACATGTGACCCCACTTTGGAAAGAAGACACCCCAAGGTATCCAATGAGGGGCCTGGCAAGTTCATAGAAAAAAAAAAAATTCGCATAAGTTAGCGGAAATTGATTTTTTTTTGTTTTTTCTCACAAAGTCTCACTTTCCGCTAACTTAGGACAAAAATTTAAATCTTTCATGGACTCAATATGCCCCTCAGCAAATTCCTTGGGGTGTCTTCTTTCCAAAATGGGGTCAGTTGTGGGGTGTTTGTACTGCCCTGGCATTTGAGGGTCTCCGCAATCATTACATGTATGGCCAGCATTAGGAGTTTCTGCTATCCTCCTTATATTGAGCATACAGGTAATGAGATTTTTTTTTCCGTTCAGCCTCTGGGCTGAAAGAAAAAAATGAACGGCACAGATTTCTTCATTCGCATCGATCAATGTGGATGAAAAAATCTCTGCCAAAAAAAAAAATGGAGGGGAAAGGCGTCTGCCAGGACATAGGAGCTCCGCCCTACATCCATACCCACTTAGCTCGTATGCCCTGGGAAACCAGATTTCTCCATTCGCATCAATCGATGAGTCGATGAATAAATCATTGCCGGGATTTTTTATTTTTTATTTTATATATATATATACAAAATGCTTGCCAAAGCATAGGAACGCCGCCTCCTCCTCAGCTCGTATGCCTCGGCAAACGTATCTGTCACTGCAGAGGAGAAAATCCCGTCTTGCAGCGCCGCATACACCGACTTGCGTGTAATCTGACAGCAGCGCAATGCTTCTGTCAGAATGCACATCGGTGCTGCAGCTAGTAGATCGGTTGGTCCACCTGGAAGGTAAAAAAACAAAAAAAAAAAAAAAAAAGAAAAAACCAGGCCACAACGCAATAATTTTATTAACTTTGGAACAGAACATGTAACTTTAACTTTTTGAACTGAACATTAACGTGTTTGCTTACCTGTTTTTTTTTTTGTTTTTTTACCTTTATAGAACAAACCTCTCCTTCCCCATGGGTCAATGTGCAAAGCGCAAATCGACCAAAGATGTGGCGAAGTGCGTTATGCACTTTGTCCCATGTGAAAGGAGACGTTTGCAGCAGCAGTGAGTGAATGGGCCCTAATAGCCCTGTGTGCCTGTCCTGGTGAGATGATCCCTATGCTAATAGTGTACCTGTGAGTGGTACTTCCGGAAACACTCTCCAAAGCATAGGGCAGGGTGGTCCGGACAGTCAGGACAGAAATAGCGGGTGTCACGCCTTATTCCACTCCTGCTACAGACACGACATCTTTTTCGGGGTGACTGTTGGGTTGAGGTACCAGGAACGACATTGGGGAAATGTCGCTCGTGTAGACGGCTAACTACACTGGTGGTTGGGGCCACGGAACCTCCTGGATACAGGAGGTTCTCGATGATCTCTTCCTGAAATTTGAGGAAGGATCCAGTTCTCCCAGCCTTACTGTAGAGAACAAAACTATTGTACAGAGCCAATTGAATTAAATATACAGACACCTTCTTATACCAGCGTCTGGTGCGTCGGGAAACTAAATACGGAGACAACATCTGGTCATTGAAGTCGACCCCTCCCATGTGGAGGTTATAGTCGTGGACTGAGAGGGGCTTTTCAATGACACGGGTTGCTCGCTCAATTTGTATTGTCGTGTCTGCGTGAATGGAGGAGAGCATGTAAACGTCACGCTTGTCTCTCCATTTCACCGCGAGCAGTTCTTCGTTACACAGTGCGGCCCTCTGCCCCCTTGCAAGACGGGTGGTAACGAGCCGTTGGGGGAAGCCCGCGCGACTAGTTCGCGCGGTACCACAGGCGCCAATCCGTTCTAGAAACAAATGCCTAAAGAGGGCCACACTTGTGTAAAAATTGTCCACATAAAGATGGTACCCCTTGCCGAATAAGGGTGACACCAAGTCCCAAACTGTCTTCCCACTGCTCCCCAGGTAGTCAGGGCAACCGACCGGCTCCAGGGTCTGATCTTTTCCCTCATAGACCCGAAATTTGTGGGTATAGCCTGTGGCCCTTTCACAGAGCTTATACAATTTGACCCCATACCGGGCGCGCTTGCTTGGGATGTATTGTTTGAAGCCAAGGCGCCCGGTAAAATGTATCAGGGACTCGTCTATGCAGATGTTTTGCTCTGGGGTATAAATATCTGCAAATTTCTGGTTGAAATGGTCTATGAGGGGCCGAATTTTGTGGAGCCGGTCAAAAGCAGGGTGGCCCCTGGGACGGGAGGCGGTGTTGTCACTAAAGTCACTAAAACGTGCCCTGGACATGGCAGCAGAGAACATGGGCATGTGATGAATCGGGTTCGTGGACCAATATGACCGCAATTCATGCTTTTTTGTCAGGCCCATGTTGAGGAGGAGGCCCAGAAAAGTTTTAAGTTCGGAAACTTGGACTGGTTTCCACCGGAAAGGCTGGGCATAAAAGCTTCCCGGGTTAGCGGTGATAAATTGTGTGGCATACCTGTTTGTTTCGGCCACAACTATGTCTAAAAGCTCCGCAGTCAAGAACAGCTCAAAAAATCCCAGGGCCGAACCGATCTGAGCCGTCTCAACCCGAACTCCAGACTGGGCAGTGAAAGGGAAAACTACAGGTGCTGCTGAAGTTGGGGACTGCCAATCAGGGTTTGCCAGCACCTCTGGGATTCTAGGGGCTCTACGGGCACGTCTTTGCGGTGGCTGCGACGGGGTCACTACTGCACGTGCCACCGTACCAGCTTCAACTGCCCTTCTGGTGCTCGCTACTTCACCAGGTTGTACGGCAGTGCTGGTACTAGGTCCAGGGAGGGCTGGGCTGCTGGTGTATGCCTCACCACGTAATCCGACAGCACCAGCCCCACTCTGCTGCTCTTGAAGCGGATCCTGCGCAACCTGCGGTCTAGCAACACGGGGCCGGGTACGCCTGGTGGTATCAGGGACCTCAGCCTCCTCGTCCGAACTTTGGGTCAGAGAGCCTCTGCTTTCTACAGGTTCGTATTCTGACCCGCTGGATTCATCAGATGAGGGTTCCCACTCCTCATCCGACTGGGTCAGAAGCCTGTAGGCCTCTTCAGAGGAATACCCCCTGTTAGACATGTGGGCAACTAAATTTAGGGGTATTCCCTGAGACTACCCAAGAAAAAAAAAGCAAGCCTGTCTTACAAAGGGGAGGCTAGCGAAGTACCGGAGGCCACTGCGGTTGATAAAAAATATCAAAACTGATTTTTTTATCGCCGCAGTGCGTGTAAAGTGAATGTGCAGTGATCAAAAAAAAGTTTTTTTTTTGTCACTGCGGTGGGGCGGGTGTGGGCGAACACACGTGTGGGCGACCGATCAGGCCTGATCGGGCAAATACTGCGTTTTGGGTGGAGGGCGAACTAAAGTGACACTAGTACTATTATAGATCTGACCGTGATCAGTTTTGATCACTTCCAGATACTATAAAAGTACAAATGCTGATTAGCGATACGCTAATCAGCGAATAACGGACTGCGGTGCGGTGGGCTGGGCGCTAACTGATCGCTAACTACCTAACCAAGGGACCTAAACTATACCTAAAACCTAACAGTCAATAACAGTGAAAAAAAAAAGTGACAGTTTGCACTGATCACTTTTTTCTTTTCACTTGTGATTGACAGGGGTGATCAAAGGGGTGATCAAAGGGTTAATTGGGGTTCAGGGGGGTGATCAGGGGCTATAGTGTAGTGTTTGGTGTACTCACTGTGAAGCCTGCTCCTCTGCTGGATCCAACCGACGAAAAGAACCAGCAGAGGAGCAGGCAGCCATATATCAGATCATATTTACTAATATGATCTGATATCTGGCACTTTCATTGGCTTTTTTAAAAATCAGCAACCTGCCAGCCACGATCATTGGCTGGCAGGTTGCTGACGAAATACTTCTCGAAGAAATGCCGGCGCGAACTGCGCACGCGCGGGCGCATACTCGCGTCATCTCGCGTCTCGCGAGATGACGCGTATATGCGTGACTGTGCGCCAGCCTGCCACCTCCGGAACGCACATGTGCGTTAGGCGGTCCGGAGGTGGTTAACATAGCCAAAACGGATCCATCTTGAACACCATTGAAAGTCAGTGGAGGATGGATCCGTTTTCTATTGTGCCAGTGAAAACGGATCCGTTGACTTACATTGTGTGCCAGGACGGATCAGTTTGCCTCCGCATCGTCAGGCGGACACCAATAAGCTGCTAGCAGTGTTTTGGTGTCCGCCTCCAGAGCGGAATGGTCACTGAACGGAGGCAAACTGATGAGTTCTGAGCGGATCCTTATCCATTCAGAATGCCTTGGGGCTGAACTGATCCGTTTTGGACCGCTTGTGAGAGCCCTGAACGGATCTCAGAAACGGAAAGCCAAAACGATAGTGTGAAAGTAGCCTTACAAGAGCAGTGTCCAGGAAAGGAAATCGTGCTTCTACGTGGATCTTGTTTGCTGCAGACTACTAACTCGTCTGTTTGCTGCCGGCACAGTACAGTAATACACTGGTATAGATCATACCAGTGTAGTACTGTATTGCGGCGGCAGCAGGGAGCGCACGGCGTCATAGCAACCAGTGACGCCGTGCGCTCCAGCTCACAGGAAGGGATCCAGGCCGCGGTTCCACGGCCCGCACACGGCCGTGAACAACGGCCGTGTGCATGGGGCCTTTCTTTGCACACTTTTTTGCTTGAGTTTGTTTTTCAGGGGCAAGAAAAGCTTGTGTTTTGACCCCTTTTTCATGTTTCTTTTTGTGGCTTTTGTAACTGTATACTTAGGCTACTAAATGCACTGAAATGCCTCATCCGTCTTTCCGGTGTCATCCGGCAAAACGGATCCGGCATTTAAGTTTTTCACCTTTTTTTCGGTCTGTGCATGCGCAGACCGGAAGGACGGATCCGGCATTCCGGTATTTTGGCACTAATACATTCCTATAGGCATTCAGGCAAGTCTTCAGTTTTTTTCGCCAGATATAAAACCGTAGCATGCTACGGTTTTATCTTTTGCCTGATCAGTCAAAATGACTGATCTGATGACATCCTGAACGGATTACCCTCCATTCATAATGCATGGGGATAAAACTGTTCAGTTATTTTCCCGTATAGAGCCCCTAGGACGGAACTCTATGCCGGACAAGAAAAACGCTAGTGTGAAAGTACCCTAAGAACAGTTACTCTTTTCAGGCATTTTCCAACTCCCATAGAGATTCCTTTGGGAAAAGAATAATTAGTACAATGCTTTGCTCTTAGCCATTCTTGGATGTTTTAGCTGTGTATTTTGGGTTATTATCTTGTTGGAGGACCCATGACCCGTGAGTGAGACCAAGTTTTCTTGGGCAGCACATTTCGCTCCAGAATGCCTTGCTACTCTTGAGATTTCATTGTACCCTGCACAGATTCAAGACACCCTGTGCCAGATGCAGCAAAGCAGCCCTAAAACATAGCCGAGCCTCTTGCATGTTTCACAGTAGGTACAATGTTCTGCTCTTTGTATGCTTCATATTTGCATCTGGAACATAGAGCGGGTGATTTGCCAAAAAGGTCCAGTTTTGTCTCATCTGTCCAAAGGACATTCTCACGGACGCTTTGTAGCTTGTCAATATGTATTTTGGCAAATTCCAGTCTTGCTTTTTTATGATTTGCTTTCAACAGTGGTTTCCTCCACGGTCGTCTTCCATTAAGGCCTCATGCACACGACAGTTGTTTTTATCGGTCCGCAAAATGTGGTTCCGTTGTTCCGTGATCCGTGATCACCAGACATGAAGGAAAGTAAAAAAAAGTCGAAGTCAAGTTTGCCATGCAAATGATAGGAAAAAAGTGAACGCGGATGACAATCTTGTGTGCCTCTGCGTTTTATTTCACTGACCCATTGACTTGAATGGGTCCGCGAACCGTTTTCCGTGAAAAAAATAGGACAGGCTATATTTTTTTGACGGACTGAAACCACGGATCACGGACAAGGATGACAAACGGTGCATTAGCCGAGTTTTCAACTGACCCATTGAAAGTCAAAGGGTCCGCAGAAAATCACAAAAAAATGAACAACGGACACGGAATGAAACAACGGTCGTGTGCATGAGGCCTAAGTCCATTTTGTCTAAGACAGCGACTGACGGTGCAATCTGACACTGATGGACCTTGGAGTTCACCTCTAATGTCTTTGGAAGTTGTTCCGAGCTCTATGGTTAACATTCGTATTATCCGTCTCTTTATTATGTCATCAGTTTTCCTCTTGCGGCTACATCCAGGGAGGTTGGCTACAGTCCCGCAGACCTTAAACTTCTGAATATTTGGGGTCATTTATCAAACTGGTGTAAAGTAGAACTGGCTTAGTTGCTCATTGCAAACAGCCAGATTCGACTTTTAATTTTTGACAGCTCCTTTGGAAAATGATAGGTGGATTCTGATTGGTTGCTATGGGCAACTAAGCCAGTTCTACTTTACACCAGTTTGATAGGTGACCCCAAATATGTGTAACTGTAGTAACAGGAACATCAAGCTGTTTGGAGATGGTCTTATTTACTTTACCTTTAACATGTTTGTCTATAATTTTCTTTCTAATCTCCTGAGACAACTCTCTCCTTAGCTTTCTTTGGTCCATGTTCAGTGTGGTACCCACCATGATACCAAACAGCACAGCGACTACTTTTCCCCCTATAAAAGGGTTCTCCGGGCTTAACCTTTTTTTTATTTTTTTTTATTAAAAGCTTACCTGTGGAGGAAAGATTATTGAGCACATACTTACCTTCCACAGCTCAGCCGGTTCCAAGATCCACCACCCGCTCACGTGACTGCTCCTGTCGGGTTTTCTTGTCTTCTGGTGAGTCTCCGTCTTCTTCTCTTCCTTTCTTGTGCATGAGACGGATTGTCATGAATGATGTCACCGCCTCCTGCAAAAGAAAGCTCCGCCTGACCGTCTTCACTTACAATGCAAGCGCACTATGCTGAATCATAGTGCGCATGCGCGGGATTGCCGCTTTCTGCAGTGTACAGGCTTCTATGTGAGGCTGATCGCTATGCTGTTCATGTCCCTGGGGGCACTTTGGATAGCACAATGGGGGCAATGGATGTCACAAGAGGGCAATGGATGGTACAAAGGCACTGGATGGCACAAGGGGGGCAATGGATGGCAGAATGGGGGTACTGTGGATGTCCCTGTTATGGGGTGCTGTGGATGTCCCTGTTATGGCGGCACTGTGGATGTCACTGTTATGGGGGAACTGTGGATGTTACTGTTATAGGGGCGCTGTAGGGGTCACTGTTATGAGGGCGCTGTGGACGTCACTGTTATGGGGGCCCTGTGGATTTATTTTATGCACTTATATAGCGCTACTATATTCCGCAGCACTTTACAGACATTAGAATCCAATTGTCCCCAATGGGGCTCACAATCTAAGGTCCCTATCAGTATGTCTTTGAAGTGTGGGAGGAAACCGGAGAACCCAGAGGAAACCCACGCAAACACGGGGAGAACATACAAACTCCATGCAGATGTTATCCTTGGTTGGATTCGAACCTAGAACCCCAGCGCTAACCACTGAGCAACCATGCTGCCCTGCATTGGATGTCACTATTATGGGCGCTGAGTATAAGTGATAGGGCTCCTGCACAGAACAGTTTCGGTTTTGCAGTCTACAAGTTGCTGATCCACTAAATAAGGTTACTGTCCATGTGCAACTTATGTTTATTTTGCAGTCCTATTGAGTTCTATGGGTTTTAGATCTGCATCATGAGGACCAGAATAGGACATGTTCTATCTTTCGCAGAACTGACATACGGATGTGGAAAGCACATGGACGTCATCAGGGTTTTTTACATCGGTATGTCAGTTCCAGTAAAGACAGAACATGTCCTATTCTGGTCCTCAAAATGAGGACCTCAAATCCATAGAACTCAATGGGACTGCAAAAAATGTGGATCGCAAAATGGATACGGTTGTGTGCATAAAGCTTTTGATACACAGCTCAGCAGGTTGTACAGTCCTGATCAAAAGTTTAAGACCACTTGAAAAATGGCAAAAAATCATATTTAGCTTGGCTGGATCTTAACAAGGTTCCAAGTAGAGCTTCAACATGCAACAAGAAGAAATGAGAGTGAGACAAAACATTTTTTGAGCATTCAATTAATTGAAAATAACGATTAAACTGAAACAGGCTGTTTTTCAGCTGATCCAAATTTTAGGACCACATGCCTTTAAAAGGACAAATCTGTGCAAAGATGTGGATTCATTGTCATTTTCTGTCAGGTAGTCACACGTTGTGATGGTAAAGGCAAAAAAACCTCTCCCTTTTTGAACGTGGTCGGGTTGTTGAACTGCATAAGCAGGGTCTCTCACAGCGCGCCATCGCTGCTGAGGTGGGACGCAGTAAGACAGTCATTTGGAATTTCTTAAATGATCCTGAGGGTTATGGAACAAAAAAGTCAAGTGGAAGAGCCAAAAAAATTTCATCAGCACTGAGCCGGAGGATCCAATTGGCTGTCCGTCAAAACTAGGGCTGCAGTAAACAAATATTTTTGTAATCGAGTATTCTATCGATTATATTTCTCGATTCATCGAGTAATCTAATAAGAAAAAGCTACTTAAAATAACGTACGTAATTAGGCATGTATAAAGTTATTGGTTTGAAGGGGTTAATGGAAACACCTTGGCATTAGGTATGTATAAAGTTATTGGTTTGGAGGGGTTAATGGAAGCACCTTGGCATTAGGCATGTATAAAGTTATTGGTTTGAAGGGGTTAATAACTTTATACATGCCTAATGCCAAGGTGCTTCCATTAACCCCACCAAACCAATAACTTTATACATGCCCATTGGGTTTGGAGGGGTTAATGGAAGCACCTTGGCATTAGGCATGTATAAAGTTATTGGTTTGAAGGGGTTAATAACTTTATACATGCCTAATGCCAAGGTGCTTCCATTAACCCCTCCAAACCCAAAGGGCATGTATAAAGTTATTGGTTTGAAGAGGTTAATGAAAGCACCTTGGAGGTGCCTTCATTAACCCCTCTCTAAACCAATAACTTTATACATGCCAAGGTGGTGCCTGCAGCCTCCATTAACCACTCTCTCTCCATCTGCCTCCCCCCAGCCTCTGATCTGCCTGCCCCCAGCCTCTGATCTGCCCCCTCTGGTAACGCAAACCACCCCCTCCCCTCCCTCCCTCCCCAGTATTAATCATTGGTGGCAGTGGCCACAGGGTCCCCCTCCTCCCCCCCATCATTGGTGGCAGTTTGCAGTTCCGATCGGAGCCCCAGTGTAATGCTAGGGCTCCGATCGGTTACCATGGCAGCCAGGAGTCACGCTACTGGAGTCCTGGCTGCCATGGTATGTTAGTGAGCAGAGAGCAGCGCATTATACTCACGTGCGCTGTGGCCGCCGGTCGCTCCTTCTCATAGGTCTGTGCGGCGCATTGCTAATGCTGTAAGCATTAGCAATCCGCCGCACAGACAGAAGGAGCGACCGGCGGCCACAGCGCACGCGAGTATAATGCTGCTCTCTGCTCAGTAACATACCATGGCAGCCAGGACTTCAGTAGCGTCCTGGCTGCCATGGTAACCGATCGGAGCCCCAGCATTACACTGCTGGGGCTCCGATCGGAACTGCAAACTGCCACCAATGATGGGGGGGGGGGAGGGGGACCCTGTGGGATATGTCCGGCACATTCATTGGTGGCGCAGTGGCCACAGTCCCTCCCCTCCTCCTCCTACTCTGTCCTCATTGGTGTTCAGCGGCAGCCGCGCACAGTGGGGAGGGAGGGACTCCCTCCTCCTCCCTCCGCTGTGCCGGCCGGCTCAGTCCTGCCTCTCTGGCCTCCGGAGGACACGGAGCGGTGAGTGAGACGCTTAATTTCACTCCCGCTCCGTGATCATGTGATGTAACGATTACTCGATGCAGGGAAACTGCATCGATGAATTTTTTGACTCGATTTAATCGAGTTATTCGAATAATCATTTCAGCCCTAGTCAAAACACTGGACGATCCTCGACCCAAATTAAGGCCCTTACTGGTGCTGACTGCAGCACCATAACAATCAGACAGCATCTGAGACTGAAGGGCTTCAAAAACTAAAAAGACCTAATTTCCTTGCACGCCACAGAACTGCTCATTTGGACTTTGCATGAGAGCACCAAACATGGGACATTCAAAGGTGGAAGAAAGTTCTATTCTCTGAGAAAACATGTAACCTTGATGGTCCTGATTGTTTCCAACGTTACTGGCATGACAAGCAGATCCCACCTGAGATATTTTCTACGCGCCACAGTGGACAATGGAGCTTCAGGAAGTGCAGGGGCGTCAAACAGCCGCTAGCTATGTCCAGATGTTGCAGAGAGCATTCCTCATGACTGAGGGCCCTCGTCTGTGTGGTAACCACTGGGTTTTTCAACAGGACAACGCTACAGTACACAATGGCATCAGGACAAGGGACTTCTTCCAAAATAACATCACTCTTTTGGGCCATCCTGCGTGTTCCCCTGATCTAAATCCAAATGAAAACCTTTGGGGATTAATGGCAAAGGAAGTTTACAAAAATGGACAACAGTTCCAGACAGTAGATGGCCTTCGTGAGGCCGCCTTCACCACTTGGAGAAATGTTCCCACTCATCTCATGGAAACGCTTGCATCAAGCATGCCAAAATGAATTTTTGAAGTGATAAACAATAACGGCGGCGCTACTCATTACTGAGTTCATGTTTGGAAGCTGGATTTCTGTTTTGGGGGAAGGGGTTTATTTTTTTTATTTTTTTTGGAGGTGTGGTCCTAAACTTTTGATAAGCTGAAAAACAGCCTGTTTCAGTTTATTCGTTGTTTTCATTAAATTGAATGCTCAAAAAATGTCTTGTCTCACTCCCATTTCTTCTTGTTGCACGTTGAAGCTCTACATGGAACCTTGTTTAGATCCAGCCATGCTAAATATAATTTTTTGCCATTTTTCAAGTGGTCTTAAACTTTTGATCAGGACTGTATGATACAAAATGGAATTAGATACACAGTTCAGCAGGCTGTATCATAGAAGATGGGATTAGATACACACTTCAGCAGGCAGTATCGCACACAACAGGCTCTGTATCAGGCACACATACATGTTAGGATTAGATACAGATGTGTTTGGACGTGCTTGCTGATTCCAGCTGTTTATCACACTCTGGAGATGGTGAGGGAAGAGCCTGTGGATGGTCAGTGATGAGTTTAGATACACCGCTCAGCAGGCTGTATCACACAGGATAGGATTAGATACAGATGTGTTTGGGTGTGCTTCCTGCTTCCAGATGTTTATTACACTCTGGAGATGGTGAGGGAAGAGCCTGTGGACGGTCAGTGATGGGATTTAGACACTGAGTGAGAAGTAGATTCATGTCTGGGTGTAGAAAAATAGACACAGGGGTTATAGATGGTGTAGCTGCTGCAGGCAGAGCAGTGTGGGGGGCGTGGCCAGCCTGTCACTCATCACTGTGCAGTGCAGCCAAGCTTGTGTATCAATAAAGTTATGTAGTCAACAAAACCAGAAGGGAAGAAACTAAACAGATCTGCCAGTATAATGTGATGTCTTCCAGGGGGGAAGGAAAGCTTGGACATGACAAACAGGCATTGGGGGCATATGTATGGATGGTGAGGGGTGTTAGGAGCACATTAAAAGAATTTAGATTTTGGGACCGGACAACCTCTTTAACCACCTCCCGACCGCTGTACGCGTATATGCGTCCGGGAGGTGGTTGCTTTATTCCTCCTGGACGCATATACGCGTCTTCTCGCGAGACGCGAGATTTCCTGTGAACGCGCGCTCACAGGAACAGACGGTAAGCGAGTGGATCTCCAGCCTGCCAGTGGCGATCGCTCGCTGGCAGGCTGGAGATCCGAATTTTTTAACCCCTAACAGGTATATTAGACGCTGTTTTCATAACAGCGTCTAATATACCTCCTACCTGGTCCTCTGGTGGTCCCTTTTGTTAGGATCGACCACCAGAGGACACAGGTAGGTCAGTACAGTCCCACCAAACACCACACTACACTACACTACACTACACTACACCCCCCCCCCCGTCACTTATTAACCCCTTATAAACCCCTGATCACCCCATATAAACTTCCTGATCACCCCCCTGTCATTGATCACCGCCCTGTCATTGATCACCCCCCCTGTCAGGCTCCGTTCAGACGTCCGCATGATTTTTACGGATCCGATCCATGTATCCATGGATCCGTAAAAATCATGCGGACGTCTGAATGGAGCCTTACAGGGGGGTGATCAATGACAGGCGGGTGATCACCCATATACACTCCCTGATCACCCCCTGTCATTGATCACCGCCCGGTCAGGCTCCATTCAGACGTCCGCATGATTTTTACGGATCCGATCCATGTATCCATGGATCCGTAAAAATCATGCGGACGTCTGAATGGAGCCTTACAGGGGGGTGATCAATGACAGGCGGGTGATCACCCATATACACTCCCTGATCACCCCCTGTCATTGATCACCGCCCTGTCAGGCTCCATTCAGACGTCCGCATGATTTTTACGGATCCGATCCATGTATCCATGGATCCGTAAAAATCATGCGGACGTCTGAATGGAGCCTTACAGGGGGGTGATCAATGACAGGCGGGTGATCACCCATATACACTCCCTGATCACCCCCTGTCATTGATCACCCCCCTGTCATTGATCACCCCCCTGTAAGGCTCCATTCAGACGTCCGCATGATTTTTACGGATCCGATCCATGGATCCGTAAAAATCATGCGGACGTCTGAATGGAGCCTTACAGGGGGGTGATCAATGACAGGTGGGTGATCACCCATATACACTCCCTGATCACCCCCTGTCATTGATCACCCCCCTGTCAGGCTCCATTCAGACGTCCGCATGATTTTTACGGATCCGATCCATGTATCCGTAAAAATCATGCGGACGTCTGAATGGAGCCTTACAGGGGGGGTGATCAGTGACAGGGGGGTGATCACCCTGATTACCCTGATCACCCCCTGTCATTGATAACCCCCCTGTAAGGCTCCATTCAGATGTCCGCATGCGTTTTGTGGATCCGATCCATGTATCCATGGATCCGTAAAAAATCATGCGGACGTCTGAATGGAGCCTTACAGGGGGGGTGATCAGTGACAGGGGGGTGATCACCCTGATCACCCCCTGTCATTGATAACCCCCCTGTAAGGCTCCATTCAGACGTCCGCATGCGTTCTGTGGATCCGATCCATGTATCCATGGATCCGTAAAAAATCATGCGGATGTCTGAATGGAGCCTTACAGGGGGGGTGATCAGTGACAGGGGGGTGATCACCCTGATTACCCTGATCACCCCCTGTCATTGATAACCCCCCTGTAAGGCTCCATTCAGACGTCCGCATGCGTTCTGTGGATCCGATCCATGTATCCATGGATCTGTAAAAAATCATGCGGATGTCTGAATGGAGCCTTACAGGGGGGGTGATCAGTGACAGGGGGGTGATCACCCTGATCACCCCCTGTCATTGATAACCCCCCTGTAAGGCTCCATTCAGACGTCCGCATGCGTTTTGTGGATCCGATCCATGGATCCGTAAAAAATCATGCGGATGTCTGAATGGAGCCTTACAGGGGGGGTGATCAGTGACAGGGGGGTGATCACCCTGATTACCCTGATCACCCCCTGTCATTGATAACCCCCCTGTAAGGCTCCATTCAGACGTCCGCATGATTTTTACGGATCCATGGATACATGGATCGGATCCGTAAAAATCATGCGGACGTCTGAATGGAGCCTGACAGGGCGGTGATCAATGACAGGGGGTGATCAGGGAGTGTATATGGGTGATCACCCGCCTGTCATTGATCACCCCCCTGTAAGGCTCCATTCAGACGTCCGCATGATTTTTACGGATCCATGGATACATGGATCGGATCCACAGAACGCATGCGGACGTCTGAATGGAGCCTTACAGGGGGGTTATCAATGACAGGGGGTGATCAGGGAGTCTATATGGGTGATCACCCCCCTGTCATTGATCACCCCCCTGTCATTGATCACTCCCCCCCTGGTAAGGCTCCATTCAGCCATTTTTTTTGGCACAAGTTAGCGGACATTTTTTGTTTGTTTTTGTTTTTTCTTACAAAGTCTCATATTCCACTAACTTGTGTCAAAAAATAAAATCTCACATGGACGCACCATACCCCTCACGGAATCCAAATGCGTAAACATTTTTAGACATTTATATTCCAGACTTCTTCTCACGCTTTAGGGCCCCTAAAAAGCCAGGGCAGTATAAATACCCCACATGTGATCCCATTTCGGAAAGAAGACACCCCAAGGTATTCCGTGAGGGGCATATTGAGTCCATGAAAGATTGAAATTTTTGTCCTAAGTTAGCGGAAAGTGAGACTTTGTGAGAAAAAAATCAAAAAAAAAAATCAATATCCGCTAACTTATGCAAAAAAAAATAAAAATTCTAGGAACTCGCCATGCCCCTCATTGAATACCTTGGGGTGTCTTCTTTCCAAAGTGGGGTCACATGTGGGGTATTTATACTGCCCTGGCTTTTTAGGGGCCCGAAAGTGTGAGAAGAAGTCTGGGATCCAAATGTCTAAAAATGCCCTCCTAAAAGGAATTTGGGCCCCTTTGCGCATCTAGGCAGCAAAAAAGTGTCACACATGTGGTATCGCCGTACTCAGGAGAAGTTGGGGAATGTGTTTTGGGGTGTCATTTTACATATACCCATGCTGGGTGAGAAAAATATCTTGGTCAAATGCCAACTTTGTATAAAAAAAAATGGGAAAAGTTGTCTTTTGCCAAGATATTTCTCTCACCCAGCATGGGTATATGTAAAATGACCCCCCAAAACACATTGCCCAACTTCTCCTGAGTACGGCGATACCAGATGTGTCACACTTTTTTGCAGCCAAGGTGGGCAAAGGGGCACCTTTCGGATTTCGCAGGCCATTTTTTACACATTTTGATTTCAAGGTACTTCTTACACATTTGGGCCCCTAAATTGCCAGGGCAGTATAACTACGCCACAAGTGACCCCATTTTGGAAAGAAGACACCCCAAGGTATTCCGTGGGGGGCACGGCGAGTTCCTAGAATTTTTTATTTTTTGTCACAATTTAGCGGAAAATGATGATTTTTCTTTTTTTTTCTTTTTTCCTTACAAAGTCTCATATTCCACTAACTTGCGACAAAAAATAAAAAATTCTAGGAACTCGCCATGCCCCTCACGGAATACCTTGGGGTGTCTTTTTTCCAAAATGGGGTCACTTGTGGGGTAGTTATACTGCCCTGGCAATTTAGGGGCCCAAATGTGTGAGAAGAACTTTGCAATCAAAATGTGTAAAAAATGCCCTGCAAAATCCGAAAGGTGCACTTTGGAATATGTGCCCCTTTGCCCACCTTGGCAGCAAAAAAGTGTGACACATCTGGTATCGCCGTACTCAGGAGAAGTTGGGCAATGTGTTTTGGGGTGTCATTTTACATATACCCATGCTGGGTGAGAAAAATATCTTGGTCAAATGCCAACTTTGTATAAAAAAATGGGAAAAGTTGTCTTTTGCCAAGATATTTCTCTCACCCAGCATGGGTATATGTAAAATGACAACCCAAAACACATTCCCCAACTTCTCTTGAGTACGGCGATACCAGATGTGTGACACTTTTTTGATGCCAAGGTGGGCAAAGGGGCACATATTCCAAAGTGCACCTTTCGGATTTCACCGGTCATTTTTTACAGATTTTGATTGCAAAGTACTTCTCACACATTTGGGCCCCTAAATTGCCAGGGCAGTATAACTACGCCACAAGTGACCCCATTTTGGAAAGAAGACACCCCAAGGTATTCCGTGAGGGGCATGGCGAGTTCCTAGAATTTTTTATTTTTTGTCGCAAGTTAGTGGAATATGAGACTTTGTAAGGAAAAAAGAGAAAAAAAAAAAAATCATCATTTTCCGCTAACTTGTGACAAAAAATAAAAAATTCTAGGAACTCGCAGTGCCCCTCACAGAATACCTTAGGGTGTCTTCTTTCCAAAATGGGGTCACTTGTGGCGTAGTTATACTGCCCTGGCAATTTAGGGGCCCAAATGTGTGAGAAGTACCTTGCAATCAAAATGTGTAAAAAATGCCCTGCAAAATCCGAAAGGTGCACTTTGGAATATGTGCCCCTTTGCCCACCTTGGCAGCAAAAAAGTGTGACACATCTGGTATCGCCGTACTCAGGAGAAGTTGGGGAATGTGTTTTGGGGTGTCATTTTACATATACCCATGCTGGGTGAGAAAAATATCTTGGTCAAATGCCAACTTTGTATAAAAAAATGGGAAAAGTTGTCTTTTGCCAAGATATTTCTCTCACCCAGCATGGGTATATGTAAAATGACACCCCAAAACACATTCCCCAACTTCTCCTGAGTACGGCGATACCACATGTGTGACACTTTTTTGCTGCCAAGGTGGGCAAAGGGGCACATATTCCAAAGTGCACCTTTCGGATTTCACCGGTCATTTCTTACACATTTTGATTGCAAAGTTCTTCTCACACATTTGGGCCCCTAAATTGCCAGGGCAGTATAACTACCCCACAAGTGACCCCATTTTGGAAAGAAGACACCCCAAGGTATTCTGTGAGGGGCATGGTGAGTTCCTAGAATTTTTTATTTTTTGTCGCAAGTTAGTGGAATATGAGACTTTGTAAGAAAAAAATAAAAATCATCATCATTTTCCGCTAACTTGTGACAAAAAAAAAAAAGTTCTATGAACTCACTATGCCCATCAGCGAATACCTTAGGGTGTCTACTTTCCGAAATGGGGTCATTTGTGGGGTTTTTCTACTGTTTGGGCATTGTAGAACCTCAGGAAACATGACAGGTGCTCAGAAAATCAGAGCCGTTTCAAAAAGCGGAAATTCACATTTTTGTACCATAGTTTGTAAATGCTATAACTTTTACCCAAACCATTTTTTTTTTGCCCAAACATTTTTTTTTTATCAAAGACATGTAGAACTATAAATTTAGCGAAAAATTTATATATGGATGTCGTTTTTTTTGCAAAATTTCACAGCTGAAAGTGAAAAATGTCATTTTTTTGCAAAAAAATCGTTACATTTTGATTAATAACAAAAAAAGTAAAAATGTCAGCAGCAATAAAATACCACCAAATGAAAGCTCCATTAGTGAGAAGAAAAGGAGGTAAAATTCATTTGGGTGGTAAGTTGCATGACCGAGCGATAAACGGTGAAAGGAGTGTAGTGCCGAAGTGTAAAAAGTGGCCTGGTCATGAAGGGGGTTTCACCTAGCGGGGCTGAAGTGGTTAAATAGGCAGAATGACCGATTACAAGTGAAGACACCTATGATGCTAATTACAGGAAACACCTTAGTTTAACATGGTCAAATGATTTTCAATCTTTTCTAGAGGTGCCATCATTTTGTCCAGGCCAGTTTCATTAGTTAGTTTTATAAATTATTCTGTTGCACCAGAATTTAAAAGCAATGTCTGGTCTTCATTAGTTGATTTTCAGTATTTTTTTTAAAATTTATTATTACATTTGTCAGTTATAAGCTATTTCACGGACCATTGTGGATTTTTCTTTCTTTAATGGAAGGGCACCAACAATTTTGTTCAAGTGTGTATACAAACTGGGTTTCAAAAGCACATTAATGCTAGCTAACCAGTCCCATCCTAAAGAAAAATTATTCTGCACCAACCACAATTTTACTTGCTCTCGAGTAACCACCCAAATTTTTCCAAAATGCAGTATATTTATTTATTCTACTCACTTGTATAGCCCTGACATATTCCGCAGCACTCTTTAAGATGAATAAGTATGTTACTGGAATGCCGGATCCGTTTTGCTGGAACACTTAATGACGGATCCGGCACGTGTTCAGTCTTTTTGGCCGGAGAGAAAACTGTAGCATGCTGCAGTATTATCTCCGTCCTGAAATGGCAAAAAGACTGAACTGAAGACATCCTGATGTATTCTGAACGGATTGCTCTCCATTCAGAATGCATGGGGATAAAACTGATCAGTTGTTCTTTTTCTTATTTCTTTGACCTGCTCCCTGAGATGGCCGCACATGCTCAGTTTGATCCTTTAACTGCCTCCTGAGCTGTGATAGGGAGAGCATGGACACGCCTCCTGAGCTGCAGCAGAAAGGACACTCCCGTTGAGCTGTCAGCATGATATAAATCTAGCAGAGCAATGAATGCTCACATCTCTGGATCCAGGTGAGGTACAGCGCTGGTTCTAGCTTTGTTAGAAAGATTTTCCGATTTTCATTTTTTACATTAATCATGGGATAACCCCTTTAAGGTGTCAGTTCTATAGTGGTTGAGTAGACATTCAATGTCCTTTTAAGGCCTAGTTCACACTTCAGTGATTAGATCAGTGATTTCCATCAGTGATTATAAGGCATAACCAGAAGTGGAGCCTTCACAGAGATAAGGCATAGTGAAAAGATTTGCACCTGTTTGTTAATTCTAACCTGCACTTGGTTTTGGCTCAAAATCACTAATGAAAATCACTGAACTAGGCCTAAGGGCTCATGCACACGACCATATGTATTTTGCGGTCTGCAAACCACGGATCCGCCAAAAATACGGATGACGTCCATGTGCATTATGTTTTTTTTCCAGAACGGAACAGTTGGCCCCTAATAGAACGGACATGCGGACATACACACAACCGAATGCACATAGAGTAACTTCCATTTTTTTTTGCGGACCTATTGAAATAAATGCTTATGCATATAGTCTGCAAAAAACAAAAAAACAAAAACAAAAACAGAATGGACAATGAAAGAAAATACGTTCATGTGCATGAGCCCTAAATCAAATCTTGACTGTATGCAGCGTAAGCACTTTTCACCATCTCAGAAGTCCTTGAATCCGTCTTATCGAGATGCATACTGAAACTGTTCCCAATCATTGTGTGGTATTGGGGCCTGGAGTATGTCTGTAGCAGTAATACTGTGGTTTTAACTCACTCAGCAACTGTCCGCTTCTTCTGCCCATGCAGAATAGAAAGTGTGTTTTTAGCCAAAACGCAGATCCGGGTAGGGAATGGTAAATGCATTATGCCTCATTCACAAGTTGTCTGTTCAGTGATTGTAAGACAAAACCAAGTGCGGCTCTAAACACAGAACAGGTGCAGCTCTTTCCCTTATACCTTATGGCCTCATGCACACGACCGTTGTGTGCATCCGTGGCCGTTGTGCCGTTTTCCGTTTTTTTTCGCGGACCCATTGACTTTCAATGGGTCCGTGGAAAAATCGGAAAATGCACCGTTTTGCAGCCGAGGCCGTGATCCGTGTATCCTGTCCGTCAAAAAAATATGACCTGTCCTATTTTATTGACGGACAACGGTTCACGGACCCATTCAAGTCAATGGGTCCGTGAAAGAACACAGATGCACACAAGATTGGCATCCGTGTCCGTGATCCGTGGCCGTAGGTTGCTTTCATACAGACGGATCCGAAGATCCGTCTGCATAAAAGCTTTTTCTGATCTAAGTTTTCACTTCGTGAAAACTCATATCCGACAGTATATTCGAACACAGAAGCGTTCCCATGGTGATGGGGACGCTTCTAGTTAGAATACACTGCAAACTTTGTACAAGACTGCCCCCTGCTGCCTGGCAGCACCCGATCTCTTACAGGGGGATATGATAGCACAATTAACCCCTTCAGGTGCGGCACCTAAAGGGGTTAATTGTACTATCATATTCCCCTGTAAGAGATCAGGGCTGCCAGGCAGCAGGGGGCAGACCCCCCCCCCCCTCCCCAGTTTGAATATCGTTGGTGGCACAGTATGCGCCCCCCATCGGGCTCCCTCTAATGTTAGAAATCGTTGGTGGCACAGTGTGCGCCCACCATCGCCCCCCCCCTCCCTCCCTCTATTGTAATAAATCGTTGGTGGCACAGTGTGCCCCCACCATCGCCCCCCCTCCCTCCCTCTATTGTAATAAATCGTTGGTGGCACAGTGTGCCAACCACCATCGGCCCCCCCTCCCTCTATAGCAGTAATAACATTGGTGGCAGTGTGCGGCCTCCCATTCCCCCCCCCATCATTGGTGGCAGCGGAGTTCCGATTGGAGTCCCAGTTTAATCGCTGGGGCTCCGATCGGTAACCATGGCAACCAGGAAGCTACTGCAGCCCTGGTTGCCATGGTTACTTAGCAATAGTACAACAGTAGAAGATTCATACTTACCTGCTTGCTGCTGCGATGTCTGTGAACGGCCGGGAGCTCCTCCTACTGGTAAGTGACAGTTCTTTAGCAATGCTCCGCACAGACCTTTCACTTACCAGTAGGTGGAGCTCCCGGCCGGTCACAGACATCGCAGCAGCAGGCAGGTAAATATGAATCTTCTACTATTGTACTATTGCTAAGTAACCATGGCAACCAGGGCTGCAGTAGCTTCCTGGTTGCCATGATTACCGATCGGAGCCCCAGCGATTAAACTGGGACTCCGATCGTTACTGCTATAGAGGGAGGGGGGGCGATGGTGGGCGCACACTGTGCCACCAACGATTTATTACAATAGAGGGAGGGAGAGGGGGGCGATGGTGGGCGCACACTGTGCCACCAACGATTTATTACAATAGAGAGAGGGAGGGGGGGCGATGGTGGGCGCACACTGTGCCACCAACGATTTATAACAATAGAGGGAGGAAGGGGGGGGGGGGCCCGATGGTGGGCGCACACTGTGCCACCAACGATATTCAAACTGGGGAGGGGGGTCTGCCCCCTGCTGCCTGGCAGCCCTGATCTCTTACAGGGGGATATGATAGTACAATTAACCCCTTCAGGTGCAGCACCTGAGGAGTTAATTGTGCTGATCACGGCCCCCTGTAAGAGATCGGGTGCTGCCAGGCAGCAGGGGGCAGTCATGTACACAGTTTGTAGTATATTCTAACTAGAAGCGTCCCCATCACCATGGGAACGCCTCTGTGTTAGAATATACTGTCGGAAATGAGTTTCACGATGTAGCTCATATCCGACAGTATATTCTAACATAGAGGCGTTCCCATGGTGATGGGGACGCTTCAAGTTATGTTCGGTGTCCGCCTGGCCGTGCGGAGGCAAGCGGATCCGTCCAGACTTATAATGTAAGTCAATGGGGACGGATCCGTTTGAAGATGACACACTGTGGCTCAATTTTCAAACGGATCCGTCCCCCATTGACTTTCAATGTAAAGTCTGGACGGATCCGTCTGAGGCTATTTTCACACTAGAAATGTTTTAACAATATAATGCAGACGGATCCGTTCTGAACGGAGCCACCGTCTGCATTATATGAACGCAAGTGTGAAAGTAAAGGGACTCCTGACTTTACATTGAAAGTCAATGGGGACGGATCCGTTTGCAATTGCACCATATTGTGTCAACGTCAAACGGATCCGTCCCCATTGACTTGCATTGTAATTCAGGACGGATCCGTTTGGCTCCGCACGACCAGGCGGACACCAAAACGACTTTTTTTCATGTCCGGGGATCCTCCAAAATTCAAGGAAGACCCACGGACGAAAAAACGGTCACGGATCACGGACCCCGTTTTTGCGGACCGTGAAAAAATACTGTCGTGTGCATGAGGCCTAAGTCTGTGGAGGCTTCAGTCCTGGCTAACAATCACTGATGGATATCACTGACATGTGAATGATCCACGTCATGGATCAGCAAAAACGGATCCGTTACAATAATACAACCGCATGCATCCATCATGAACAGATCCGTTTGTATTATCTGTAACATAGCCAAAACGGATCAGTCATAAACTCCATTGAAAGTCAATAGGAGACGGATCAGTTTTCTATTGTGCCAGATTGTGTCAGAGAAAACTGATCTGTCCCCATAGACTTACATTGTGTGCCAGGAAGGATCCGTTTGGCTCAGTTCCGCCAAGCGGACACCAAAACGCTGCAGGCAGTGTTGTGGTGTCCGCCTCCAGAACGGAATGGTGACTAATCGAAGGCAAACTGATGCATTCTGAGCGGATCCTTTTCCCTTCAGAATGCACTAGGGAAAAACTGATCCGTTTTGAACCGCTTGTGAGAGCCCATGACGGATCTCACAAATGGAAAGCCAAAATGTGAGTGTGAAAGTAGCCTTAGCACTGTCCGGTCAGTGCACGGATGCATGCTATATTTTGTCCATTATAGTCTATGGGTCCGTGAAAACCACGAATGCCATCAGTGTTTCACGAATCATTAACAAGAGATGCTTTGAAAATTATTTTTCAGCTGTTCAGTGTCGGTGAAACACGGATATAACACGGACACATGGATCCTTCACGGATGCATCACTGACCACCTTCTCACGGATTTGAGCACAGACACAGACGTGTGAATGAGGCTTTATAGCCAAGTTAAAATGCTTAGCCAAAAAAAAAAGAATATTTTTTTTTATAAAAAAAATAAATAAAATAAATAAAAAGCAAAATGCACTTATTACAATGTTCCAATGACATGTCTGTAAATAATATTTGTAAAAGCATCAAACCTCTCATTTTTATATGGTGAAGGGGTACACTATCCCATATAAACTAATACAATCACAAACAACTACATTTTAACCGTAGGCTTTTTATTGCCCTCAAGTCTTTCCCAAATGAAATTGCATTGATAATGGCAAAAACAAAAATATAAATTTTTTTCAACAAGAACAATAAATGCAAGTAATACCAAAAAGCAAATTGCATGTAATAAAAAGCATATAATATATAAAGGAACAATGTTTGAGTCGTGCAAAAACCTTTCAACAGCCTGCCCCAGAGTGCAATCATATATATATATATATATCAATGCCATTAAATACCTTTACTGTAAGGTCGCCCTATATAAAATGGCAGCACATATAAAGTAGATCAGCTGAGTCACAGGATGAGTTAGTGATGCGACACAATGTAGATGGCGAAACTAAATAACTGGAGAGAATATGGGGTTTTCACTATGGCTCATTGAAATGTCACACACTATATAGCCCTCAATGAATACAAATGAACTTGCAAATATGCATTGTAATAAAGCCTCTAACCTTACAGGATGAGACTTCAGACCTGCACATATGGTAGGGAAGCTACATCCCTTTAAAAACACTGGACACGCACTAAACGTCTGATTGGTGGGGATCGCTACTGTTCTCTGCGTAGAGGCTGGCTGTTCATGGGGCCTCACTCATCCATTAACGTGATGGCATCACTAGTAACATTATAGGTGGCACCTTGACTGGTAAAACAACAAATCAATGACGTCACAATTGAAATGACAGATAACCTCTCATTTGTGTCACTAGTGAAATGACAGGCTGTCCCTTCACCGGTGTCACTAGTGAAATGACAGGCTGTCCCTTCACCGGTGTCACTAGTGAAATGACAGGCTGTCCCTTCACCGGTGTCACTAGTGAAATGACAGGCTGTCCCTTCACCGGTGTCACTAGTGAAATGACAGGCTGTCCCTTCACTGCTATCATTGTACTTTCTCAGTATACAAACAGTACAGGATTAGAATCTAAAGTCAAATTGTGTGAGATCAGATATGATGTACAACAAATGTATGTGCTTCAGATGAGGAATTAGGAAACAAAAGGTTCAAAGCACAAGTACAAAAAAATGCTAAAATGAAATAAAAATACAGAGGAACGCCACACATCAGCAGTGAAAATCATACATATGAAACAGGCCTTGTGTACCTCCCACATACATACAACGCGGCAGAAACCAGGGCCTCACTTATGATTTTAACCTGTTTTGGCACTGCTTCAAATATCAGTAATGTCTCAGTACTTCATAATGAAGGAAAAGCCAGAGGTTGAGGATTAGTTTACCCCACCTATCCTCCATTACTGTAAGATCTAGCTCTATGGTTCTCTTAAAAACCTTGAATATTCGAACTACTTCATTAGCCCCAAGATGTCTCCAACACCTGAATTTCCGTGGTTTTGCTGTAGAGAGGACCTTTGGCTTGTTCAGTGTAGTGTCCAAGGCCTACAATGAATACTTCCAATCACACTTTCTTTTCCTTCTACTTTTGGGGTGATCAGACCATGAACATGCAATAGCTGTCGGCATAGTGATTGTCCACATATCTGCTATCAACTTTGACTGACGTGCCAAGGATAAGTGGTTATAAGACACCCTGACACCACTTATCACTAGGGAATACAAAGAAATCAGACTGGAGGGCAGAGGTAAACCTTTACATTTAAAAGAGATGGAATTCTGTTTAAAAAAAAACTTACTTGACTAGTTCCAGCCCTTTCAATGTTCTGAAACAGTTGAACTTGGAGATGTGAAGTTTTGTATCTTCCTTTTAAAGGGGTATTCCATCTTAGTTGTTTATGGCATATCCATGTCTCATAAATGCAATCTCATCTATGGGATCTGTATTCATTTCTAGAAGGGGTACCCCAACCCACCTGTTGAGGAGGCCACTGCATCCAGACAAAGAATGGAAAGGTGACCCTTCATGTGTGTGGCTGTGTCCATTCACTTCTATGGGAGTTACAAAAACAGCCCAGCTGTGAACCCCATAGAAATGAATGTAGAGAGGAAGCATATACGTACACCTTTGCAGATGCTACTTCACTAAGAGAGGTGTGGGTCTGGGTACCTAGTTTTGGAGTTTGGTGTGGGTTCCAGAGGTGGGACCCACATGTGGGATGGTAATGCCCCTTTAAATAAGGCAAACACCATTAGCGTCAGTGGCCTTTAAACAACAAAATATATCAATGTAGTAAGCAACGATAAAGATTTATTTCACAATTAAAGGGGAATTCAATCTTAATCACATTGTCTATGGAGAGTGGAGACCCTCAACACTTCCACAAACAAAGGGGCTTTGGTTGGAAGTGTGCATATGCCTCCTTCCAGACAGGCGTAATATGGGTCCAATTCACTGTAATACCTGCACCTCCTGCATGTCTACCAGATAGTATCCTATGGTGATCTAAGTCTGGGTCAATAGAGCCATGGGAGGTCCAGGTGTAAAATGTCTAATATGTGCCCAAATTACGACTGACAGCAAACTAAACGAGAACCTATGATGCAGCACTCGAGCACTCGTTCAGAAGCACCATTTGTTTAATGGTTCTGTGTTTGGCATGTACGATCACAAGCCATTGAAAGGGATGGTGCATCTGAGTTCTGTGTCAGATTACAGAGATGACCAGGGGCGGACTGGGAACTAAAAGTGTCCCTACGCTGTAGGTAGGTTCAAACTGTTAAAAGATGGGGCAACACTGAGCAATATACTGCCTCAGCTGAACCAAATACCACAGTGCGCCACCGTATTCAACTGTATTACCATCCTGGGGATATGGATACAGTTGAATTCGGGAGGGCATCTGCTGGCCAGGTGCATAGGAAAGAATCAGATCATTATGTACCCACGTGGAAGCCGTGAGGAGGACTTGGATGACCCTCCTAGACATCACCCCACCAAGATATTTTCCTGTAGGATTTATGGCCAATCTGCCCCTGGAGATGACCAAGTAGCACCAGGAGTGTTGGATAGGACTACAGCCCCTTCATCTTGAGAACTACCTCACAAGCCAACATCCTTATGAACATCTAGGAGACAACTAAAGATGACGTTACCATTTGAATAGTCTTTGTTTCTTAAAAGGGTCCCTTAAAAAAAATCTGATCACAATGTGCCCCCTTCTGGGACCACAGCAATCAATTGGAATGTGTGGGGAAACCTGGCAGTAAGTGTTCAATTTCATTGCAGCGCCGCCACAGGGTACATTATGTATTACAGTGTCCATTAATCCTATGAAATACAGGACAGGTCCTCCAGAGCAAGAGATGCACTTTGTAGCCTTTCTCCACTGTAGTCAAAGAGAGAAGGATCCTGAACAGAGGGACCCCCTCTATTAACTCAGAATTCACAAATTGGGTGTATGAAAATAGGTTTTCTACATTGAAAAAGTCAAGCAGATGATTCTACATGAGTAGATCAGGGAAAAAAGGCAAAAAAAAAAATCATGTTAACTAAGGAATGAACACACCACTTACATGATGACCTCATTTTCATCTCCGCTGTAGATCCACTGACTCCCAGGCTCCTCTTCTGCTGTCCAAGATGGCCGAACCGCTTCTCAGACTACCTGATGGATACTGTGCATTGGTAGTCCTAGGCACTCCCTGCCGCCCTTGGATAGGCCAGCACTGATCACATGAGCAGTGCTGGCCAACCCAAGAGCTACACAGGACAAGTAGGAAGTGGCTTGGGCTCCCAATGCACAGTGTACATAAGGTGGTCTGAGAATCGGTGCACCCATCTACGATGGCAGAACAGGAGCCCAAGAATCTGTGGATCTGTAGCTGAGAAGATGAAAAGAAGGGCACCATTTCTCCCACTTAATGTGAATTGTTTTTCTTGAGCTGGAGAAATAATGGTACAAAAAATGCACAGAAAAACAGCCAATCAAACACTTCAATAAAGTTACTACAACAGTAAAGCAAGCCAAATAAATAGCATATTAAAATAATGAGCAAATTGAGGTATGAAGAAACCCAGGAAACAAAATGTGGAATGGTATAAAACAATTGCATTGATTTGAGACACGCTTCACTATAAGCTGTAAGAACGTAGAACATATAAGGCACCAGCTCACACATGGGACTTGTCCACCCCTCACAAGATGCTCAGTCACATTGCACCTCATACAGTAAGTCAGGAATGAGCTCCTTCTACACAGGAAAACTGACCTGCGAGATGGGCCACTTGCTGCCATGATTGTACTGCATGTAAGGCAGTTCATACAGTCTGCCGAGTTATTATTGGACCATGTGGCTGTGAAATAATGCAATGGTCCCTGTATTTGACAGCAATTTATTTTCGCTTTTTTTTTCTTGCTCCTTGATGGTAACTTTAAAGATGTTTGAAAGACTGGCATGAGACGAAACAATCTATATCTTATCCAGCTTGAACAGACTCAGAATATCGAGCAGAGCTTGTCGGATGTGTTTGCCAAAACGGTGGGAATCCTGCAGAGAGGAAAAATGGACCGATTAGTGCAAGCCAAGCACAGAGAAACATAGGGTTTGTAGCCAGTTCATAATGCAAATCACTGCACTGTACTCACAAGGACCAGGAGACCATACTATGCTCAGTGCAGAAGGAAATGGAGGAATCGTGTGAACTTTGTGATATAGAATACAATTCCTTTCATCCAGAGTTAATAGGACCAGGATTATGGAAACCTGATTCTGGAGGCTCATATTAACAGTAGAAACGCTTCCAGAACAATCCAAGCTTAACTATGGACAAACAATATACAACTATCCCTTTGTTCAATAAAATCTAATAAAAAGTCTTATGCCTTTGATCTTGTGATCCTTGCTGAGGTCATTAGGGAAAGGAAGAAAGTCTGCTGGGACTATTGAGGAAGTGTAAGGGGTGCTGTGACTACTGGGAAAGGTTCCTTCAGACCACTGAAGGAACCTATGACTACTGGGGAGGTCTATGGGAGATCTTCTTTGACTATTTAGGATGTGAGGGGAGATCTGCAGTGACAACTAGTCGAGGTTTATACCCTGCTGTGACTACTTAGGAAGGAGAGTGGTGGGAAACCTGATGCGACTAGTAGGGAGGTTTTGGACCCCACTGTGACTACTGGGAATGTGTGAGGGAAATCGTCTTTGTCTATTGAGGACGTGAGAGGAGACCTGCAGTGACTACTAGTCATGGCGGAATAATACTACTAGTGGGGTGGGAGAAGCACTGTTATAACTACCAGGGAGCTGTATACCGACAGGACCAGGCAAGATGCCAAATCAGGACCCAGAACCCGTAAATCAAGAAAGAGGGTCTGGCAGAGGTAGCAAAGGCGCACAACAGTGTCTTGGGTCCTGCCTTGGTGCACTTGAAGGGGTTGTCCAGAACTCCCTTCTATTAAAATGTTCCCTCCTCCCTGCCAGACGAGTGACAGACGTGACCCCTGTCCATTCTGGAAGTTTACTCACGGGGACTAACGAGCAGTGAAGACACCAAGCCGAATAAAGCAGCAGGGAGTAGGCAAGTATGCTTCCCCACATTGGTCCAGCCAGTGGAGGAGATTTAAAGGGAACCTGTCATCAGAACTGGCCTATTGAACTATTGACATGTTCCCAATGTTCAAACTGCCAGCCTTAAATAAAAAAATAAAAAAATGTTTTGTTGCATTTCACAATCAGTGTATTAGCCTGAAAAATCCACTTTTAAAATGTACTTGACATCATTAAAACGTACCTCGGGAGTCACTGGGGCATACTGCTGGATGGGGCAAGTCCACAGAGTCACCTCCTTTAACCTGCCCAACTTGGCCTCACAGACCTCCCCTGGCTTCCTGATCTCAGCGCCTGGCAGTGTGAAATCTCACTCAGGTGCAGAAGACCTTGTTCCGCGGCAAGGATCCTGACATCTGCTGACAGTGGTTCCAGCATCTCCTGGGCATGCACAGTGAGCGCTTAAAGCTGAGGTGTATATACCTCTGCCACTGCGCATGTCAGGATCCCAGTAGCTGAACAAGGTCTTCTACACCTGAGTGAGATTTCACACTGCCAGGTGCTGATATCAGCAAGTCTACAAGAGCAAGTTTGGCGGGTTAGAGGAGATGACTTTGACTCGCCTCATCCAGCAGAACGCCCCAGTGACTCCCTGAGATATGTGTTGATGTCAGGTACATTTTAAAAGTGGATTTTTAAAAGGGAATCCTGGACAATCCCTTGAACTGCCCATCTGCATATGAAATGCATGTACTTTTTCTCCAGAATGCAGCAATGGATTGCTAATTAAAAGGTATCATTAGATTATGCTGGTCCTACCAGGCATTGCGCATGCGATTTGCTTGCTGACAGATTCCCTTTTCATTTTCACACTTACCATCTGATATAGCAAATTCTGTGGTGTGAATACAAATAAAAGGGTGGAGCTACTTGTTATTAAAATGAAAGAATGAAATCCCAGAGAAAATGCAGGATACAAATGATAGCGTCGGGTGCCTAATGCTGTAAAACTTCATAAAATGATCATTTTGGATGATTCAGGAGGAATCTCTCTCTGGCAGATACTAAGTTACTTACTGTCTCATGGCTGGAGAATTTGCAGGACACATGGAAGTTGATAAGGTCTTCACCAACAATAATGTAGGAGACTCCATATCCATCATCGGCCACCTGTAAAAACAGGAAACCAACTTAGGGAAAATGTTTCCTGCTGCTAAGCATGTAATAGTGGTACATAAGAGCCTGTCAGACATGGTGACCCGTATCTCCCTCTCACATGGGGAAATGCAATCACTGAAATCAATGCTACTTATGTGTAGAAGGATCCTGTTATATAAGAAATAACAAATCCCAATCTGCAAAAGGGCTAATCCCTACTTTACAGTTATACCGTATATGCTACCAATATCAAAGGAAACTCCACAACACATGAGCTCTACCAGTGTCTAATGCCATCATAAGTGGCTGTTTTTTATATATATATATATATATATTTTTTTATTTTTTTATTTTGTGTGTTACGAAAAATGAGTGCAAAAAGTTTCTTTTTCATAGCCCAGCAAATAAAGTGAAGGGCCATAAAACCAGCATGTGCACAAAATCACTAAAAAGTGGCTGGTTATTACACCGATAGCTGTACACAGAGGAGATGTTATCAGTGACTGACAGCTATCTATGTATACACACTTAGGGCTTGTTCACACGACCATGCAGTGTTTTGCGGTCCGCAAAACACGTATGCCGCCCGTGTGCCTTCCGCAATTGGCGGAACGGACGGTCCTTTATAGAAATGCCTATTCTTGTCCGCAAAACGGACAAGAATAGGACACGACTCATAATTTTTGCGGGGCCACGGAACAGAGCAATGGATGCGGACAGCACACGGAGTGCTGTCCGCATCTTTTGCGGCCCCATTAAAGTGAATGGGTCCACACTCGAGCCACAAATAATGAGGCTCGGATTCTGAACAAAACCACGGTAGTGTGAATGAGCCCTTACGCAGAGAATGCCATCAATCACTGATAACACCTCCCCCTTGTACAACTATCAGTGACTGACAGCCATCTATGTATACACACTTACACAGAGAATGCTTTCAATTGCCATGTGAGCTGTCTTGAGCTCAGAAAGAGCAGAGATGTAAATGTATATGTTACACATTTTACTGACTCCTTTCCCACATAATTATATGAATTTTCTCAGTTCTTTCTGCTCTATAACATTCGCATGCATTTTGTGGTGATAAGTAGTGTTGTGTTTTAAGTTCGGCGTCTAAAGTTCGGGTTATCGGACCATATTGGAATTTAGAATCCATAACGGGATTCTTCGATAACCCGAACGTTAGACGCTGAACTTAAAAAACAAGTTCGCTCAACACTAGTGATAAGTTCTCTTTAACTTCCTGTGACTGCACATCCACCAGCACTGTCCAAACATCCTCTCACATACCCCGTCCTGTTTCAATGAGGTCCGCCACATCCTCAAGTTTCATTTGAAAGATCAGATTTAGAGGCAGAAGTATTACGCTGCGGGCACCTATATAGTATCATTGGATTTCTGTTATCCCAGCAGGGCAATACACTGTGTGGCCCTTTTCATATGTTGATTTAAGTGTCACTTGAGCTATTTTACCACCATCATGATATTGTGGAGCATTGGTGACTGTGTGCAATAGGCCTCTTATTGTATGGGATATCTTTAGTTACATGAAACACTATGCTAATTGAGCTCATCACTCTAGTACTGACTCACTGTATAAAAGGATTTTTCACAGTATTTTGAACTAATGGTATAGTCTATATAACCCTTAGTAGCTTAAGCCCAGAGCTATCCGATTGTCCACATATGTCTTTTTTAATCGTCGGTGTATTATATAAGTTTACTTACAGGTCCAAAGCCACCGCCACATGAGACGTATTCTGGATGATTGACTAAATCAAATAGCTCCACTTGCTGAATAGGAGTCTGGCTGGTGGAGAGTCGCCAAGGCTCCGAAAGAACCTAGGAAAAGTTAATGGTATTACAGATTACTTATTAGGTGGTAAACACATTCAGTGGTTGAGGCCTCATGCACATGATGCAGATTGGATGCAGATCCATTCATTTTAATTGTGCTGTGAAAAAAAATCGGAACAGCAAATTATGTGCTGTCTGCATCTGTATGTCTGTTCCTCCACCCCACAAAAAAACTATAGAACATGTCCTATTCTGGTCTGTTTTGCAGAGAAGAATTGGTATTTTTACAACAGGGCGGAACATCCCTGTTTTGCAGATTCACGGTCAAGTGCATGAGGCTTAAAGGGAACCCGTCATCAACGTTATGCTGACCTCACTGAGGGCAGGATAAAATAGTGACAGAAATGCTGATTTCAGCGGTGTGTCACTCATGAGCTAAAAGTAAGTGGTTGCTGAGAACCAGCATCATAATCATTGCAGCCCAGGCCTTGAAAAGAGTCAAATCTACCTGAGAAGAGTCATGGTTATTCATAATCTCCTGCACTCTCAACCATCTGCTGATGATTAGCAGTTCTCTCTTAGAGAGAAAGGGAACTTGGTAGAAGACTGTCAGTCATCAGAAGGTGGGCAGGAGAGCAGGAATTCATAAATAACCAGGACTCTTCTCAGGTGGCCGTGACTCTTTTCCAGGCCTAGTCTGCGCAATGATTGTGATGTTGGTTCTCGGCAACCGCTTACTTTTACCTTAGAAATGACAGACCGCTGAAATCAACTTACCTGTCTCTACTTTATTCTGCCGTTAGTATGGGTAGAATAAAGTTGATGACAGGTTCTCTTTAAGTCAGCGAGAGGTTCAGTTCCACAGATAAGTCTTACATACCTCTTTCAGGAAAGGTGAGTCCACTCCAACGTATTTAGAAACTACGTAGAGGCAGAAGAGATGTCGATCAATACCAGCTCCAGTCATTGCATTTCTGTAGAGCAACTGGTGCTTCTCTGCAGCTAACCTAAATTTTTTTAGTCTCTCTTCATTCTGTCAGTGGGAGAGGCGTAGAGTTACCCATTATGAAGTAGGTTAATAACAAAAACACCAGCACAGAAATTAATGATTCTAGATCCACGATATGTATCCTAGTTTTTATTTACAAATTGCAGATTTTTATTTTATTTCCTGAACATGATTATGGAGGCAGCTATCTTGCCTGAGCTATGCTGTACAGCATGGATGTCAAACTCATGGCCCTCCAGATGTTGCAAAACTACAACTCCCATCATTCCCTGATAGCTGTAGTATGCCCAGGCATGATGGGAGTTGTAGTTTTGCAACAGCTGGAGGGCCACGAGTTTGACATCCCTGCTGTACAGCAACCACCATGGGCCATAGACACAATGGACAGGAAGGGACCTCACTGACTTCTATGGGGCGAGTTTTCCAGCCATGCTGTGTGACCTCAGCAGAGGTCAGGAGGGAGTAAACTAGCTGTGATATCATCTATTGTGAATGGTGGATCCTGTGTTATCTATGTACATAGGTGACATCCATCATTGTAATCCTGTCTGTAATGATAAGCAGATATCCACAGTAAAGTGATCTGTACAGACCAAGGAGTGGCACCTATAATTAGGCTTAGTGGCCAGGGCAAAAATTGCAGGATTTTATTATTTTTGTAAATAAATATTGACATGGAAAACTAAAAAAATAATCAAAAATTCTCTAAAAATATGTTTAACACAAAAACACGATTTAAACAATAGGTAATTTCCCGATATAACATTCCCCTTAAATGCTGCTAAAGGAGTTTTGTTGCTGACCATGTACAGCTTTTTAGGAGCCTGACACACCTCATTTTCAAATGGCTAATTCCAGCATGATAACACACTGTATATCCATCTAAAGCTGGTTCCGTGGATTCAGTGTACTCCAACGGCTGCAGTCCAATAAAGGAATGGTAGCTCAGTCGTATCAATGTACTGATGATAAATCTGCAGCGCCTGTATAAAGCTATCATGTCAACAACATAGAGCAGAATATACATGTAATGTTCCTTGCTGAATTCATGGTCACACCAAACCATTCTTTGTGAGAAAGTAATGAGGACCTTGGTTAAAGGGAATCTAATTTACCTATATGTAATCCGTGGCTACATAGAGCTGCCTAACACAAGGAAAAACATACCATTGTTAGTATTAGGTGTATTTCCAAAGTGCAGAAAATTTACTTTGAATCATTTGCAAATGTGACAGATGAACATGACATCACGTGTATAACTGATATGGTAGCCCAGGTGCACCTTCTGCTGGAGCCCAAGCCCTCCTCTTTACTTGTTCCCTGTACCTCCCTTTGCTCCATCCAGTCCGACCCCTCCACTGTGATGTGATGATTCTCCTTCAACTCCAGCCAGCTGATCAGCATTGCCCTCGCTGAAATCAACAGTCGGCGCTTGCGCATTGAATGCCCTGTGGTGGGCATCGGACTCACCATACTTGCACCAAGCAGGCCGGAGTTGGCGGATTGTGATGTCGCAGTGGAGGGGGTCAGTTGGATGGAGTATAGGTGGGTACAGGGAACAAGTAAGGAGGAGAGCTTGGGCTGTGGCAGAAGGTGTGCCTGGGCTCCTATATCAGTTATACATACCCGCTGGGCAACTGGGGACCGTATAGGAATCAAAGTAAATTTTCTGCACTTTGGAAATGCACAGAATACTAACTGGTAGGTTTTTCATTGTGTTAGGCAGCTCTATGTAGCCTTGGCGTGGGATACATCCAGTTAGATTAGCTGACAGATTCCCTTTAACTGTAATCGTATTCCTACTACATGATATCATATGATGCCAAAGCATAGGACGTACTAGTCATATGTATACTCACCGTTTTTGAAGCATCCATCATGGCCTTGACAAAGTTTGAGGACTCTACAGTACATGAACGCACAGTTTCTGTTCTTCCTTCCCGGAAAAGTCTTGTCATGGAAGCTTCATACGTCAGACAGAATTTTCCTTTATCCTTTAAAAAAAAAACAAGAGGATGTTGTAGAAATGATCTACTGTATGAACACAAAACCTGCTTTGGAGCAACTTAAAGGGGTTGTGCAGCCAGTAATATCAATGACCTATAGGATAGGCCATCAATATATGGCAGGTGGGTGTCGGGCTTCAGCGCTGATCAGCTGTTTGAAGAGATGGTGGTGCTGGGGGGAACAATACTTCCTCTTCAAGATATCACTGCGCGCCGTCTCGATTGTAGCGACGGTGTACTGTAATTACAAGCGCTCGTCCCAGGCACGTGAATAGAACAAGCACTTGCAATTACATTGTGCCACCGGGACTTACGAGACATATGATCAGATATTGATGACTTATCTTGTGGATAGTTCATCAATATGTACTCACTGCACAACCCCTTTAAGACATAGGGACACATTTATTTTAAGACCGGTATTTTAGACGCCAGTCTTAATAAAGTCCCAGCGCTGGCAGAGGCGCCGGCCTCTCCATAACTTTGCCGCATCCAGCACTAGTCTAAATGACAGCTTCCGAACTATCTTACATTTAGACCTTTTTCTATGCCTAAATCAGGCGTACAAAATAATGAATGAGACGTGCCTTCTGCCCACAATTTTAGACTTTGCATGAGCAGGGCAAAGTTGCAGACATGCTGCACCTGACATACACCTAAATTTAGGTGTATTTCAGTATAGTAAATGACCCCCATAATCCTCAAATTACTACAAAATACCAACATAAAATGTGTGTAAGGGTATGCCACACGTAGCGGAATGGATGTGGAAAATTTCTGCAGCAATTGTGCAGATTTGCTTGTGGATTCTAGATGCGGCAAGCAGAAAAGTAGGAGAAAATTTGGTGCAGAAATCACATGGAACAGGAGGTCATTTCAGGAGGGTGGCTTGTACAAAGACTGGCATGGGACCAGGCAAAGGTGCCAGGGAAGGAGAGTATAACGATTTTTTTTTTTTGTTTACATTTAGAATGTGCAGCAAAATCCACAACATTTGGGGGTCTGTTGCAGATTTGGGCATACATGTTGAACTCAATGGGGGAAAACCCATAACAATTCCATGTCAGAAAATGACATGCTGCTGATTTAAAGATCCACACATCAGGTCGTTATTCACATGGGGAATATATGCAGTGTGTGGATGACGTCTGTACAAATCTCATTCTCTTTGCAGGTATTCTAGTCCGCGGCTGATTTTCCATGTGCAAATATGGATGGAAAATCTGCAGCAATTCTGCTACGTGTGGATGAGCCCTCAGGCTGCCATTACCAGCTGTGCCATTTTTTTTTTTGGCGAGTTTCATTTCCCCGCCAGGAACCTTAGGCTTTGAGAAAATGGGTCGGGAGCCTACATGGCAGCCTGTAATTTTCTGACCTTTGTGCAGGAGTGTTAGCATGATGAAAAAACGTTGCACCTCACCCTATAGTGTGCAAGCTGCAGAGCAATCTGGATGAAAGCGTCAGGGCTGGTCTTGCACTTCTTTATTAAACCTTTGCCAAAGTCTTTGAAGGGAAAAGTGTGGAAATCAACATCATCTGCTAAGGCTTGGGCAACGTTTAGTGAACTGTGGATGATTTCTTGGCACTGTTGGGGAAACACAGGAAAGGTGTAAGAATAACACACAGGACCTGATAGTAAAGAAATTCTGGTAAGAAATCCATCAAGACTAGTGTTTCATATGCCTTTCTTGATCCCATGTGTCATGGAACGAGATGCATGTATGAACGGGGTTATCTGGAAGTTTACAACTGATGTCTTGGGGTCCATTCACACGTCCGTGGGACACCAGCAATGTGCGATCCGCAATTTGCGGACCGCACATCACAGATACTATAATAGAAAATGCCTTTTCTGGTCCGCAATTGCGTGTGAATGGACACTTATCCTCAGGATAGGTCATCAGTATCTGATCACTGGGAGCCTGACTCCTGGTCCCCCCACTGATCAGCTGCAACCTCCTCAGAACATACCAAGCACAGCGCCATACAATGTATAGTGGCTGTGCTTGGTATTGCAGTCCAGGCCCACTCACTTGAATGGGACCGAGCTGCGCCTAGGCCATGTGACAGATGTACATGACATCACTGGCCTAAGAAGAAGCTGCATCTGAATTGCATCAGATACTGATGACCTATCCCGAGGATAGGCGATCAATATTAAACTCCTGGAAAACCCCTTTAAGAGGCATGCCTCTTAATAAGTTAGGCACATCTCTGGTCCTCTGTGCATCTGAAAGTTTTTTGCATAAATGATAGAAAATATGCCATGTCACAGAGGCCACGCCCCTTTTCAGGACAGTGTTGTGTCAGAAAATGCCTAAAAGTTGCACATTTTTTGCAAATAAAGTGTGCACCAAAATTTGAGAGTTTTTAGGCCAGTTTTCTGGTGTAAAGGAGGCGATAAACTCCCCCGTATGAAAAACTGGACTGCTCTTATATGGAAAAGCAGGAAAAGTAAAGCTAACTGGCATAGGCATAACTATAGACCTGTGATGGCTAACCTCTGGCAGTCCAGCGCCCTTGTTTGGCTGTTCTCAGAGCTCCATAGAAAGGAATGGAGCGTGCCGGAAGTTAGCCATCACTGCTATAGACACAGCAGCTGCCATGGGGCCCAGAGGATAATAAGGCTCATTCAGCTGAAAAAATTTGCGTTTTTAATGAAATTGTAACATTCAAATTTATCAAAAATGGTCTGCAGCAACCATGGAAAACAAAATTTAGGGAGCTCACTCACCTCACTGGAGATCTCCCATTGTAATCTCTGCGGTAACGGCAATGTGGCATCTGCTTGCCCCTTGCAGTGACCTTCATCGTTGTACCCAAGCTGAAAGCAATCTGTTGCCAACATTGCCTAGGAGGCAAAAGGAAGCAGGGAAATAAAGTGAGAAAATGAGACATTACTATAGATACAATGTAAAAATGCCGAGTATTAGAACTGCACAACATGCTCAGTTCAAATTTGCCTTTGTAGCACCTGGTCACTAGGTGGCACCATCTTTTTGACACATAAATGTACTTTGTTTTATGGCCTGACCAAAGTGAGGCACTCTACCTTTAGTGTAGATCGGGGGTCAGCAACCTTCGGCACTCCAGCTGTTGTGAAACTACAATTCCCAGCATGCTTCATACTTTTTTATGGGAGTGCTGAGAAGAACAGAGCAGGCATGTAAGCTGGGAGTTGTAGTTTCACAACAGCTGGAGTGTCAGAGGTTGCCTACCCCTGGTGTAGATGCTCCACAGACTCTCTTTTCCAGCAGCACTTTTTTTCGTTTCCTCTCTTACAGGACTGCTCATTGGGTGTTGCGTATACCCGCTAGATAAAGCGCAATTTGAGACGCTGAATGGCCCATCTTTCAAATCTCAGATTTGTATTGCAGCAGCGGTGTCGACAGTGGTCAGAGGAGGGTATTCACACATATAGATAGGATTCTGGATGGTCAAGACAGACAGATGCACACCATGATCATCATATTAGAAGAACTGCTATCTCAAAGGATGGCATCACAAATTGGTTCTGCAGTTCCCCTGCAGTGACCACCCAGTCCATTAGAAACGGTCTACGTGAACTGCATTCACGTACTCCACTAGATTCTTTGCCACCAACCTTTCATCATCATAAATAGTGGTTGCACTGGTGCTGCAAAACAGTCCATTGGAGGCATGAATGGAATGGCGGACAGCAGTGTTCGGTGATGAAAGCAGGTTCTGCCTTGTACTAATGATGGCCACAACATTAGTTCAAAGGAGGGCTAGAGAGCGCCTACTGCCATCATGTATAGTACGGAGACACACAGGACCAATAGCAGATGTCGTGGTGTGGGGCGCCCTTAGCCACCATAGCCTTCTGCCATCATGTATAGTGCGGAGACACACAGGACCAATAGCAGATGTCGTGGTGTGGGGTGCCCTTAGCCACCATAGCCTTCTGCCATCATGTATAGTGCAGAGACACACAGGACCAATAGCAGATGTCGTGGTGTGGGGCGCCCTTAGCCACCATAGCCTTCTGCCATCATGTATAGTGCGGAGACACACAGGACCAATAGCAGATGTCGTGGTGTGGGGCGCCCTTAGCCACCATAGCCTTCTGCCATCATGTATAGTGCGGAGACACACAGGACCAATAGCAGATGTCGTGGTGTGGGGCGCCCTTAGCCACCATAGCCTTCTGCCATCATGTATAGTGCGGAGACACACAGGACCAATAGCAGATGTCGTGGTGTGGGGCGCCCTTAGCCACCATAGCCTTCTGCCATCATGTATAGTGCGGAGACACACAGGACCAATAGCAGATGTCGTGGTGTGGGGCGCCCTTAGCCACCATAGCCTTCTGCCATCATGTATAGTGCAGAGACACACAGGACCAATAGCAGATGTCGTGGTGTGGGGCGCCCTTAGCCACCATAGCCTTCTGCCATCATGTATAGTGCGGAGACACACAGGACCAATAGCAGATGTCGTGGTGTGGGGTGCCCTTAGCCACCATAGCCTTCTGCCATCATGTATAGTGCAGAGACACACAGGACCAATAGCAGATGTCGTGGTGTGGGGCGCCCTTAGCCACCATAGCCTTCTGCCATCATGTATAGTGCGGAGACACACAGGACCAATAGCAGATGTCGTGGTGTGGGGTGCCCTTAGCCACCATAGCCTTCTGCCATCATGTATAGTGCAGAGACACACAGGACCAATAGCAGATGTCGTGGTGTGGGGCGCCCTTAGCCACCGTAGCCTTCTGCCATCATGTATAGTGCAGAGACACACAGGACCAATAGCAGATGTCATGGTGTGGGGCGCCCTTAGCCACCATAGCCTTCTGCCATCATGTATAGTGCGGAGACACACAGGGCCAATAGCAGATGTCGTGGTGTGGGGCGCTCTTAGCCACCATAGCCGTTCTCATCTGTAGTCAAGTCAAACATTGACCAGCCTTCAGTATGTCCAGGACATCGTGGAACCGGTCCTACTGCCTTTCTGACTCAGTTGGGAGTTGTGGTATTTCAACAAGATAATGGCAGCCGACACACTGCCCGCACTACACAATGGTTTTCAGTGTAAGAGTCAAGGCCTAGTAGGATGGCAATCAGTTTTTACTCAAATACAAGGCTTTACAGCAATTCATTCATAAGTGAACACAGGAAATTCGCAGAACTGCCAATGTGGAAAACTTTAACCAAGGTAGAATATACCCTATATACTGAAAGGGTAAAACGCTGTGGCTTTTCTGCAAGATAAGACGCAACCTCACTGCTATTGTTATCTGTCATGTACTTGAAGGAGTGGGAAACAGGAGTAATAATTAGGGCTCATCATTTAACTTTCCTCTGCTCTTACCTCCCACATATGTCCAATGATGGGTGCATCTGCCCATGAGTGCTCAGCGTTCAGCCCCACTTTTCCATTTTGGAATACCACTAAGGAAAATGACTTATCAAACCATCTAAAAAAAAATAGGTACAAGATCGTGTGACAGTTACTTATAGGGAACAGGTTACCACAATAAAGCAGATTCACATTGTAAGGGTTCATTTTCCATCATCAATAAGTAGCTGCTGATTTGAAATAAAATCGACGGCAGAAATCTGAGGCTTATTTGCAATTTGCACTGCCACAGAGCCGCATGCGGATCAGGCTACTTTCATATTAACGCTTCCGTTACAATAATACAACCGCATGCATCCGTCATGAACGGATCTGGTTGTATTATGTCTTCTATAACCATGACGGATCCGTCTTGAACACTGTTAAAAGTCAATGGGGGGACGGATCAGTTTTCTATTGTGTCAGAGAAAACTGATCCGTCCCCATTGACTTGATCCGTCTTGCTCTGCACGACATTGCGGACAGAAAAACACTGCTTGCAGCGTTATTCTGTCCGCCATGGGAGCGCAACCAAATGGAATGGAATGCATTTTGGTGCATTCTGTTTCGTTCAGTTTTGTCCCCATTGACAATGAATGGGGACAAACGGAAGCGTTTTCTTCTGCTATTGAGATCCTATGACGGATCTCAATAACGAATTTAAAAAAACGCTAGTGTGAAAGTAGCCTCAGCCCCATTCAATAGGGGTAATCAATGTGTGGCTACTAGCTGCTCTTTCAGCAAGCGAACCCCCTCAAGAATTGACATGTCAATCATTTTATTCTGTGATGCACATTTAAAATCTGCACGCAGAAAAATCTAAGCTGTGCAAACTGCGCTGTGCATTTCCACTGAAATCAATGAGAGGCAGAATATATGCAGTTTATGATCCAAATCCAGTGTTTTGTTAGAGAATTAGCTATATTTTTTGTGTGTCTATAGTGAGCATAAATTGTCTCCAAAGTTACACAAATAGTCTAAAGGGGGGTTCTGACTGATGACCTATCCTCTGGTCAGGCCATCAGTATATGATCAGTGGGGGTCTGACACCCATGAGCCCCACTGATCAGATGTTGCTGCAGCGTTTCTTCTCTCTGCTTACCAAGCACAGCTCCGTACACTGTATAGAGGCTGGGGCTGAGCTGTGATACCAAGCACATTCACTTGAATAGGACAGAGCTGCGCCTAGGCCACGTGACAAATAAATGTGATGTCACTGACCTAGGGTAAGCTGCGAGAAGGCGGCGGTACTGTGTACTCTCAAAAAGCTGATCGACGAGGTTTCCGTTGGCCAGACACCCCTTGATCAGATCATGAGTTAGAAAGTGTCAGTGCTGCTGACCTGAGCAAAATATTAATTTATTGGCTAATCCAATCATATATATGCAGCACATCGCCCGTGTAAATAGGGATGTGCTACTGACAAATAATCTGTACAGGGATGAATTATCGCAGTAACAATTGCTTATCTCCATATAGAGGGATGCCTGCTGCATGTAAATGTCCTTATTCTAAAAGATCAATACATTTATTTCTGACCTGTCATAGCATTTCCCGTGTAGCAGAGATTTGGCATAGGCATCCAAAGAGTTTACTGGGTCTTCTGTGCGTAATCCCTGCTCGCTGTCATCTAAAGTGACAAAGAAAGCTGCTCTGTCCACGAGATCCAGAGACTGTAAGTTTTTGCCACTGCGGAAATAAGACTTGCGAGTTTTGGCCCAAGTAGTCCTTAAAGAAAGAGAATCAAAATGAATGAAATCAGGACATGGTCAGGGAATAACATCACACTGAATGGGAAGAATAGTGCAGCATGCAGCACTATTCTTTCCATCAACACGACAGACACTGTAGAGGCGCCTGATGGACCTCAATCACTTAGGCCGGGTTAACATCACGTTCTTCCCATCCGTTTAACAGATACAAAAAAACGGACATGTTAAACTGATGCCTCAGACTGATGCCATACAGTGGCATCTGTTCCCCATAGAGTTTTATTGTAAAAAAATAAATAAAAGTATACTTATACGCTTTTTTTTTACCAGACTCTGCAGGATACAAGAATGTGGCGTGCTGCGTATACTTCAAACGGAGGCATAACATGTTATGTGAACCCACCCTTAAAGGGGGTTGTCCGGGTTCATATCCCCTCTGAAATGATCCCCCGTTTTACAGGCTAGGGCAGCGTTAAAGCCCGCCCATTAGTGCCTGTGACAACACCGGGCTCACTGCTAGGTGGAAGCCTCCGACTAGTTTACCCATGGAGAGACAGAAACAGCCCTTGCCATGCACGATTTAGCGCAGGGCAAGAGAGAGCATCGGAGCATTTCATGTCAGACGAGCTGAGTCGGGGGAGGAAGAAGAGGATACGTCGGGGATCATATGAAAAAACGGACACTTTTTTCCCATGTTTGTGCTCCTCTGACAACAGTAAAATGGGGAAAAAATTGAAAATGTGAACAAAGCCTAATGAAAATAAGTTTTTTTTAACTCAAAATTTGAATTGAAATTTTAATTTTTTACAACCAAGAGAACAAACACAAATAATACATTTTTAAAGGGGGCAGATTCTTCCCAAAGTCCCCAAATGCATTTCACTGCAGTGTATGTGAGGCTTCCTCCCTGCAGGGACCAAGGACCTCTCGTTCTGACCATCAGCAGGGATCCCAGCCGTCCGGGCATTTTTCCTATTCAGTCTGGCTATAAATATGTCTTGTGTTCTCATTTAGCATGTGTTAACTTGTTGCTAAGTGAATGGTGGAGGTGGTGGGGTCACACGACTGATGTAATCTTTAGTGCTTTTCTATCTTATGTGTATGTGAGTATGGCAATGGTACCTTGAGAGAAGGAATGGTCATGATAGAGTCCAACATGCCCAATCCTACGTTTTCACGGCCAGCCTCTTATTCCCCACATGTATGGTCAGTTGAACTGAATGTGCATGTCTATGTGGGTGTTGGGAAAGACAAGACAGCTATTGAAGGCGTATGGACAATGCTAGTCCATGGGTGCTCAAACATGGGTTTACACCGTTTGACTATGCAGGAAGGGGTCTACTACACAGGTTTAAGAGTGGGTGCAAGCAGGATACACTTATTAGAAAACTGTACCATTCTCTGTCCTTTAAATAAATAATAATGGCATACCAAGGGGGCCACAGCAAACCTTGCAGCAGTCCTGATGTCTTAGAGATGGAGGTATGTTTTCTAAGGCTGAGTTCAGGTCGGAGTTCTAAGGTTTGCAAAGATATGACCGTGTGCAAAGACATACGTCAACTCTTTACAGGCAGTTCTTTTCGGTAGATGTGAGGGATTCTGACACTATGGTAAGAGTCACATCTTTACTAGACTTTATCAGTTGCAATAATAAGTGTGAATCTATGTCTATTGAAAGTTGGGGACCTCTGCCCTAAGGCCTCTTTCACACGGGCGTCAGGATGCGGGTGCGTCGCGGGAAAATGCACGATTTTTCCGCGTGAGCGCAAAGTGTTTTAATGCGTTTTGCACCCGCGTGAGAAAAATCGGCATGTTTGGTACCCAGATCCGAACTTCTTCACAGATGTTCGGGCTTGGGATCGGTGTTCTGTAGATTTTATTATTTTCCCTTATAACATGGTTATAAGGGGAAATGATAGCCTCCTGAATACAGAATGCTCAGTAAAATGTCAATTGAGGGGTTAAAAATAATAAACTAATTTAACTCACCCCATCCACTTGGTCTCCTCTTCTTTCTTCAGGACCTGGGTAAAGGACCTTTGATGACATCACTGCGCACATCACATGATCCATCACCATGGTGATGGACCATGTGATGTGCGCAGTGACATCACCAAAGGTCCTTTTCCCCCAGGTCATCAAAGAAGAAGAAAGAAGAGAAGCCAGGCTGCGCGAACAAGTGGATAAGGTGAGTTTAATTTTTTATTTTATTTTTTCCCCTCCATCCCTAATGCACTTAGCATTCTGTATTCAGAATGCTGATATTTTTCCTTATAACCATGTTATAAGGGAAAATAATAATGATCGGGTCCCCATCCCGATTATCTCCCATCAACCATGCGTGAAAAATAGCACCGCATCCGTACTTGCTTGCGATTTTCACGCAGCCCTATTCACTTCTATGGGTCCCGCGTTGCGTGAAACGCACAAAATAGAACATGCTGCGATTTTCACACAACGCACAAGTGATGCGTGAAAATCACCGCTCATGTGCACAGCCCCATAGAAATGAATTGGCCCGGATTCAGTGCAGGTGCAATGCGTTCACCTCACGCATTGCACCCGCGTAAAAAACTCGCCCGTGTGAAAGAGGCCTAAGGCTTCTTTGGTTGTGGATCACTTCTGGCCTCTTCATCAGTACCTTTAGTGGGATGATGAGAGGTTTTAACTTATTTTCACTGTACCAGAAAAATAATTGCCTACTACAGATATTCCATCCTTTTTGTCAGCCATATGCATCCTCTACTAGAGTACATTCTTCCAAAAAAAGACCTCTCACCTGTCCCCAGCAGTTAGAGCAGCCAGTTTCTCTTCTCCCGGCAGTGGAGGGCTTGTGTCATTCAGAATATGCTGGAATTGGATCTCTAGTTCCTTGGGGTTTAGCAGGCGTCCACTATGGTAAACCCAAACCTTGAAGAAGCGTCCTTTGTGGTACACCACAACGTGCTTACTGTCTGAGAAGTGCTGGATGGTATCTGGACATAGAATATGGGCGCAGTCAGAACCTCATGAGACAGACATCTACTTCTATTCTGTTAGTAGCAGCTGCACAACACAATCCTGACAGGAGGAGGTGATCTTGCTTTTAAATTTTCCCTTTTGATGTAATGCTTGGGTGGTCATGGAAAGAAGTATATGCCATGGCAACAAGTCATCATTCCTTGGGGATTATCACCAAGGGTACGTCCGCATGGACCGTACAAAGAAGAGGAATAATCTGCTGTGGATCAGTGCCACACTATGTCAGTTACATGGGGGCCATTTTTTGCAAATATCACTCTATGCATTGCAAAGGGTGAAGTCCACAGTGGAAACATGCAGCATAAACTGACGTGCTACAGATCTAAAATCAGCACCATGGGTCAACCATCATGGGGATTCCACTCAGATTTGTTTAGGCAGAGTGTGGAGGAGATTTGAATGTCATCCACTTTGCTGCTAGTGTAAAACGCTGTTGATTTTCTGCTTGCTCTTCTGGAAAATCCACAGTGTATAAACTATGTGTGAACGTACCCTAAAGAGTAAATCTACATTCAGACATGTATACTGCGGAATCATGCAGGGATACACTTTTGGAAGCAGGCCATCATGTAAGGCATCATTTATAAAACAGGGTTCCACTGAACCATTAGAGCTTCCAGAGTGCAACATGACTCCCTATGTGGTATCACAGGTTTTGCATAGGCAATGCTGAAGTTGGGCAGAGGAGAAGACCCGTGCCATCAGCTTACAGCTTTTTAGGTTTTCCTATATTTTACTAGAATAGCACAACATCAGTGGTACTGAAGCACTGGCAATGATAACGGGTACAATTTTATTTGGATGCCACCATGTGGAACTACCATTTGGCAGCATTGCGTGAAACTACTCTATAGCAAATGCTTTGCAGCAAATTAACTGGATGTCATATCATCCTTGTTTCATTGTTATTTCGTTGGTTCAAGTCCATCAGGGTGTGAAAAATGTTCTAGGCATACCTCTACTGGTAAATCTGATCTAAGGCCAGGAGTTACATCAGTGAAAGGGGGCCAGCATTTAGACCTTCATATATTAGGTACAACTATGTCAAATTCTTCTTGTGTATTGAGCCTTGAACAATACCAGAAGGATGTTACTTTGATTAAGACAAAATGAGTTTCTTTCCAAGCTACAAGACATTCCTTGACTAGGGAAGAGTAAAGGAGACTGAGGAGAATTCAGATGTGGAGCCAGTGGAGTTGGAACTTTTACAGCAGTCAACGGCTGCTTGATTTTGTGGTAAAATTGGGTGGCCATTGGCATTGCTTGGCCGAGTGCAGCCAGCCACACGTTGTGGTCTCACGCTAAATAGACAATCCCTTCACTTAATGAAACCATCCTAACAATGCGCTTATTGCTAAGTGACTGATAAGGCAAGGGCTTCATAGAGTTGCATGCGCTTCATGGTCAAATCACAGGCACCGAATCACAGGCAACTCTGTGGATCCCCAGCCTGAAGCCCCCCACAGTCAGGGGACGCTGCACATTTCCCCTGCGATGCAATTCAATGGGCCACCATGTCTGCCAGAGTGAGAGGGCTTGGACGCAATGGTTCTCCACTCGGACTAAAGGTGCCAGTCTCTGGGGGGCGGGGGGGTGTTCTACTCTCCTTCAAAAGAAGGATCAGGCACACTGAATTTTAACATACCATTCTTTTGTTCTCGCAGGAGAAAAGCCACTGCCAGAGGTGCACACTCCTCATAGAGAATATAAGCATGCATGTTTGGAGGGCAGTTACTGAAGGTGTATGGCCAGCTTTATATGTCTGGGGGAGGAGGTCCCCAAGCAGACATCCTTCCTCTAAGACATATGTAGCAAGCCTTTTATAATATCTTATTTGATCACTTTCTTCCAGATATCAAAGAAATGAGTTGTGCTGGACACTGCTTAGTCTTTTTCTGTCTACGATTAGTCAAAGATTGTTAGAAAAGCACAAGATCCTACCTGTCTCTACTCCAGGGATACGTGCTGTGTTAAATATGCGCTCGTACTGAGCAGAGCACATGGGCAAACAATCTTGGATCATCAGCTGTATAAGAGGGAAAACGGAAGCCACACACCAAAAAGTACAGGAAGAGAGAGGATGGTAGAGGGGCAGGTACACAAATTACAAGAGAGGTGGCCAAAATATAAATAAATAAAAAAGACAAAAAAAAAAAAAATGTAATGGTTTAGGCAAGATCGAATTGTGTGTATTGGGAGGTGATTGGTTAATAGAAGTTGTGGAAGAGGAACAACATAAAAAGTGAAGAGGTAAAGGAGAAGGAAGGGGAGAAGAAGGCAGAGAATACCATAATCAATAGATGTTCCGCTACCATGGGAAGAATAATATTAATAACAACGTGTTCATGTTAAAGCCAGAACTAGCTCACACATGCAGAGATAAAGTAAGGCGAACCTTCACCCGGCTACGAGCTCCAGTTGCTGCTTTAATAGTCATTCGGTTTTGCAGGACACATGTGGAGGCTTGTATTTTTTGTTTCTAAATCTTATAGAAATTGGTGCATATCTGAACAGTATATTTTCTTGGAGTAAATGTGGTACAACATTTAGTAAATTGCCACTGTTCATTCTATTATCCAAGCTCCAAATGTCGACCCTCAAAACCTGTAGGCGGTAGTTACACACACAAATCTCATTAGAAGAAAAGGAGAGGGAAAAATCGGGGCTTTATTAGGTCCCATTCACCATAAGGGACAATGATGAACGCTGATTTTGGTTCACCCGCTCACTTACCTGTCTCCTCTCCAGGGATGCGGGTGGTGTTAAAGGTGCGTTCCCACTGGGATGAGCACAGCGGGATAATGGATCCTGGGACCCTGCTCTATAGCCAGTTTTTACAGTGCAGAGATACCATGGGGGAGATAACACAATGCAGAAGAGTGGATATGAATATCTAGCTGAGATCCCAACCCAATGAACACATCATAACATGTAATATACCAATACAACTGCATTCATTTATTAAAGGGTTTCTGTCACCCCAGTTTTTGCTATTAAACAGGCTGACATTATAGATGTGAAAATGTCACCTGAATTTAACGCTGCATTTCTTTTATTTAAGTATGCCCCCGTTTTCGTGTAATTTTAACTTTGATTATATGCAAATGAGCCTCGAGGAGCGGGTGGGGGGGCGTTGCACCTGATCCTAGAGGCTCCGTTCGCCCACCTCATTTCAACACCCTTCTGTCTTGATTGACAGGGCCAGGCCAGCGTTCAAGCAGAAGGGTGTTGAAATGAGGTGGGCGAACGGAGCCTCTAGGAGCAGGTGCAACGCTCCCCCGACCCCCCCGCGCGAGTCTCATTTGCATATAATCAGAGTTAAAATTACACGAAAACGGGGGCATACTTAAATAAAAGAAATGCAGAGTTAAATTCAGGTGACATTTTCACATCTATAATGTCAGCCTTTTTTTATAGCAAAAACTGGGGTGACAGAAACCCTTTAAAGGGAGTCTATCAGCAGGAAATTCAACACAATGTCTTGAAGGAGTAGCCCAGCTGAATATAATATACCTTTCACTTAGCTATCTGTTGCTTTAGGCCGAATGCACACGGCCGTGAGCGGTCCGTGGTAACACGGGCTGGATTCCTGCTGAGAGCAGGAGCGCACGGCGTCATTGGTTGCTATGACGCCGTGCGCTTCCTGCTGCCGTCGCAGTACAGTAATAGATCATACCAGTGTATTATTGTACTGCGGCGGCAGCAGGAAAGCACGGCGTCATAGCAACCAATAACGCCGTGCGCTCCAGCTCTCAGCAGGAATCCAGCCCGTGTTACCACGGACCGCTCTCGGCATTCGGCCTTATTCTGCAGAAAAACTACTTTTAATACATATGCAAATGAGCAGTTAAGTGCACTGAGGGTGGTCCCTAGCCACTTTGTGCACCCTTGCTCGTCCTGCTCCCTCTGCCAGTCCCTTCATCTCATTCCTTACATAGTCATCTTGCCTAGCCCTATCAATCAAGGAGGAGAGGGAGCGGCTGACAGAGGAAGCAGGAGGAGTAAGGGTGGACAGAGTGACTTGGGTGCACTTAACTGCTCATTTGCATATGGATTAAAATAACTTTTTTTCTATAAAATGAAGCATTGGATCGCTAAGTGAAAGGCATCATTACATTCAGCTGATCTAGCCTACACGGCATTGTGCCTGGTTTATCAGTGAGTTAGGATTAGGCCTCATGCACACGGCTGTTGCCCAGCTGTGCCCGTATTGCGGCCCGCAAACAGCGGGTCCACAATATACAGGCGCCCGTCGTGTGCACACCAGATCACACATGCGGACCCATTCACTTGAATGGGTCCACAATCCGGGAGGAGCGGTGCTGAACAGAGCCATGGAACCCCACGGAAGCACTACAGAGTGCTTCCGTGGGGGTTCTCTCCGTGGATCCATCTGCAGCAACCACACTGAAGGTGCCCGTGCATTGGGGACCAATGCACAGAACGGCCGGTTCGTGTGCTTGAGGACTTACGAGCAGTTTTTCCGCACAGATTTGCATCTGCAAAAACAGCAGCGTAGTACAGTACCAGCAAAGTGTAGGATATCACATAAATCTCATGTATATTTAGCAATTTTTTTTTTCTGTGCAGAAATTGACCTGCTGTGCGGATTTCCAAATTCACAGCATGACATTTTTGTTTAAGGTTTTAGCTGCAGACTTCACCAATTTCCAGAGAAGGGTGAGATCTGCAGCAAAACCGCATCTAATCCACACCAAAATCCAGTTAGAAATTGCAGATTTTGGTGCAGAAAAGCACAGAAATTTTTGCGGATCTTGTGCGTGTTCACCTGCATCTTGTGCAGGTGGCCTAAGGGTGCCTTCACACTTTGCAAATTTTGTTGCAGAAATTTCTTGCAGTTGAAAATCAGTTCCATTCACCTGAATGGGCCTTGCTGAAATCCACGTTCAAGTAAACGGGACGGATTTTTAGTCATGAAAATTTCTGCAACAAAATCTGCAGCGTGTGAAGGCAGCCTAAGGCTACATTCGAACAATCGTATTTTGTTTCCGGGTCCGTTTCCGGATTGGATGAGGACCCATTCATTTTAATGTCCGTTCCGTAGCCACGCAATTGAAGATATTAAATGGGGGGACAATATCAGTGAAGATATTAAATGGGGGGATAATCCCTTTAAGAGGTGCCTAAAGGGAATGTCATGAGACATATTCAAATCCAATAAAATGCTAACATTGACAGAGTATAATTTGCACTAAGTTTAGATTCTGGGATGAGGACTCTAAGAAAAGCAGAATGATCACTACATATCCTTGGTAATGGTTCCAATAGCAGATGACAACAATCCCACAAACTATTCTGGAGCCATTGCCACTTCCTACCTACAGCAGTGATGATGAATGAAGATCTTCTGGTCTAGTATTCTTGTAACTGGTCTCCATGTGAACATCAAGCAACTACTGGCTACCTCTAGAAGCTAGCTTAGTGTCTACTGACCCAAGGGGTTACACCGGCAAATTATTAGACAGTATATAGCAATAACCATATATCAGAACATTATAGTACACATACTGTGGTAACACACAGTATCTAAAAAATAAATAAATCCTAGTTTCTTACCGGTTTCAATTCCTCGCGACTGAGCTTGCGTCGATACAAAAGCAAGGAATGCACTGTGTTACCTGCCCGAGCTGCTTGAATTGGTGTTGGTGTAACATACAGAAAGTCCTAATGTAAAGGGCAAAAAGAAATACCAAACATGAGTAGCATTTATTTTACATATAGTTGTCAAGGGGCACTGGAAACTTGTTTAAAAGGAGTAACATTAGGATATGCCATCACGTTATGATCTTGGGGAAGAGGAGAGGGGGAGTCAACTTCCGTGATCCCCACCGATCCTGAGAATATAGAGGCAGCACTAACCCAAGTCCCTTCCGTACAGGGGTGCAGCTGGCCCGTCTCACTTCAGTCTGGACAGCACGTGGCTCGGAGAGACAATCAAGGAAACGCAGTTCTGAACTAGCACTGCGGCTCCATTCTTCTCAGAATCAACTGGAGTCTCACAAGTTAGGCCAACATTGGTTAGAAAGTAACAGCATATCCTAGTGATATGCCATGACTTTATAGGATAGGAACAGCCGCGTAAAATAATCTTGAATTATTTTCAGAAGAACATATGAAGGAACCCTGTGACCTGGGCAGAAGCCTGTAATCTCTGAGTGCATGGATATAATAGAGGTCTTCAAGCATCACAGTATGGCAGCATGTATACCTTCAAAGTCATTTGATCATTATGGGCTTAGTCGTGGTTCAGCTGAACTTCCTCTCTTTAAAGGGAACGTCTTGCAAGAAATGGGACATACAATCCCGTGTGTCTGTTCTAACATGAACTGGTCACTAGACTGGTTAGCAAAGGACGACAGTCATTTATTATTATTATTTTTTTTATCTCATTCACATATTTATGTAGTGCTAGAGGCATACAAACTCATTACTAAACCCAGTGACAGAAGGCTGGGTTCACTTCCCGTTTTTTATCGGATCTGCTCAACGCCTTAGTGACCAAGCAATTTTTTTCATTGTCGCATTCCAAGAGCTACGAGTTATTTTTTATTTTTCCATCTATGTAGCAGGATGAGGGCTTGTTTTTTTTGCGGGACAAGTTGTAGTTTTTAATGGCACCACTTTGGGTACACATAACTTAGTGATTAACTTTTATTAACTCTTTGTGGGAGGAGTGGGGAAAAAAACAGCAATACCACCACTTGCAGCGTTCAGTTTTCAGCATAAATACAGTAGCATGATGACTTTACTCTCTGGGTCAGTACGATTACAGTGATACCAAATATATAAAACCATTTTTTACGTTTTAGTACTTTAATAAAAACCCTTAAAAATATATATATAATGTTTTTGCATTGCCGCAAGACCATGATATTTTTCTTCTTATTTCAATGGAGCGGTGTGAAGGTTTGATTTTTGTGGGACAACTTTTATTGGTATCATTTTGGGGTACATGACACTTTTAACTGCTTTTTATTTCCCTTTATGTGCCAAATAAGCAAAAAAACTGCAATTCTGCCTTTTTTTTTTTTAGGGTGTTCACCCTACAGAATGAGTACATGATAATTGCGTAGTGCGGGTTGTTATGGCGGCCATACCAAATATGTGGATGGGATTTTATTTTTGAAATCTTTTTCCATTGAAAGTATTTGTTTTTTTAACTTGGAGCTTTTTTTATTTACGAATTTATATATATTTTTTAACAATTACCAGTCCCACAAGGAGACATTAACAGATGATTTTTGATCTCTCACATAATAAACTGTACTGCTTATGCAGTATAATGTATTATACAGTCAGAGGCACACACTGCTAGGCACACGCTGCCTACATTAGGCTCCAGGAAGCCACGTGAAGAAGAATGCATCCCACGCTGGTTGCTAATAGGAGACAGATGGAACTCTCTCTCCCTAAACCACTTAGATGCTGGGGTCAATAGCTTCTAACTGTGGCATCTAAGGGATTAAACTGCTAGAATTTATTTATTTTATGCATTTATATAGTGCTACTATATTCTGCAGCGCTTTACAGACTATATCATCAAGATGTCCCCAATGAGGCTCACAATCTAAGTTCCCTATAAATATGTCCTTTTCGTGTGGGAGAATCAGCTCTCCTCCAAAAAAAAGGCGGCCGCCCAGCCTATGGCCCCTCAGTGAGCGCTGATAGGCGTATTGGCGATTACTAGGTGGTTAACAGATACCCAAAAACATATGTGAATATTTTACACAGACTTCAATGTAAAAAATAAATAAATACTGTCACTGTTGTTGTTTTTTAGGGAGTCTACCTACCCTTGGCAGGTGGCAAAAAAAGAAAAACAGACAGTGGCGAATATGGGGTCTTTTTAACATTGAAGTCATTGTAAAACTGATGCCCTTCCATTGGCATCCATTTATATATGTTGTTTGGGGTATCATCTGCTAAACAGATGGTGTGATGATGAAAGGTGATGTGAATCCAGCTTAAAACAGCCATAAAAATTCAATGAAAAATATAATGTTAAAGTGATAACTCTGTACAAACAAATTTCATGTAATTATCATTATGCTGTGCCAGATTTGAAGCTCCTGCCCGCAGCCATGTTCCATGACCGCTTACATTCCTGTGCCTCGCCTTGGGTGGAGCAAAGCTACCTTGAGCCTAAAATCAAAGATCATAGTCTCACTCTACAAAACTTCTAGACTGCAGCGTATTATGCCTGCTGCTGTTATACAGAAGGACAACCAATCAAGCTCTGGCTCACATCCATGGTGGACCAGGTGGCTTTTGTTAAGCCCTTGGTTTCCGTGAAATCCTGTCAGCCTCCTGCTAGTGCTGCAGCAACATGTATGTTACAGCTGACACATGTTGCTGACTACATGGCAACTACTGGGAATGAGCAAACTTCTATTTTCAAGTTCGGCGTACAAGGTTCGGGTTATCTAAGAATTCCGTTATGGATTGATAAAGGAAGGAGTTAAAGGTGACCTCCATGTTCTACACACTGGAAGTTCAGAAACTGGGTTTCAGTTTTTTAACAATTTAGTAGAAAAGATTGGGTCAATTCAAAAGTGGCACAGATATACTAAGACTACAAACGCCAATCTAAGTAAGCCCATCAGTGCAGGATGAGGCACAGTCAGGGCACCAGAAATCCAACTTGTAACTGGTCTAGATCTGAACTATCATTTACACCAGTTTCCGGTGTAAATGATAGTACGTTTGTTGGGAAGTTTCAAGGCTTAAAGGGGTTGTCTCATCTGAGACAATAGGGGTATATGCCCCCATTGTCTTATAGGGGTAGGTCCCACCGCTGGGACCCGCACCTGTATCGGGAACGGAGCCCCGCAAGGTAGTGGCTGGAGGACTTTGGTCCAGCCACCACCAAGTACTCTCCCCATAGAAGTGAATGGGAGCGCACCATGCATGACTGGCCACCGCTCCCATAGCCAACTGGCTTGGCTATTTTCGACGGCCCCATAGAAAATGAATGGAGAGCGGCTGCGCATGCACAGTGCGCTCTCCACAACTTTCGCGGCTCCACTCACTGTATAGGTGCAGGTCCCAGCTGTGGGACCCACATCTATCAGACAACGGGGGCATATCCTAGCAATATGCCTCCATCGTCTGTGATCAGACAACCCCTTCAGGTTATGGTGCACATATGGCATGTGCCATTATGTGCAGCTTTGTTTTGAGATAATTTTTTTTTAGATAGTGGCGTAAACCATCTCACAGAATTACAAAAAGTTCTCTTTCACGAGCTCCTACTTACCATTGCATAATAATTGCTGTTTACCATAATAGGACCCCTTCCTCGGAGGTAGATGTATTCTTCCCACCAATCACTCACCTACCAAGAGGGAAAAGTGTTACTTCATTACATTTTGATAATTAATCTAGAAGGCAATATAATTTGACATCTTTCAGAAGAGCCCTTACATAGTTAGATGCCCACCAGGACTTCAGCTTCAGGTACCACTGAAGTTTGGGTCCAAGTTTAACCTCAAAATCTTTGGCGAGTGCGGTCATGCGTTTGAACTCCTCATCGGTCATGAGAGGCCTCACAGATTCCAGATACTATGGATAAACATTTAACAGGTAGGTTACATAGGCACTCATTTTTATCAAGTTTCACCTTTAACAGACTGTGGACAAGTTTCCATTACAGAGCAGGTAAAATATTTTTTCCTGACCCCTATAGCAGTCAGATATTTTCCCTGGATCACTTGAACATTATTCATCACCATATTAATAACTCTTGATGCCTATAGTCACTTGTGGCCTACAGCTTCCTGTCCAAGCGCTTCCTCTTCGTAATAATAGAACATGCAGTTGACCTCTAGAAATTCTTAACATGTCATTGAGCTGTTATGCATGACCGTATACTTTTAACCACCTATTAGAAATGGGCATCCAAATACCTTTGACCATGATGTACTGTATACGCATGAATAAAGAAATTCTATTAGGTAATCGTGATAATTACTCCCAAACCATTAAAGAAGTTATGTACTGACTCCACATACTGATGACCTACCTTCAGGTTAGGTTATCAAGATCCAATCATGTGGAACCGACAACCCTGCCACTAAACTTCTCTCTACGACTTCCACCGTCAGATCTACAACTTTGAACACAGGCAGCAGGCAGAACTACAGCTCCGTCTGAAGAGCAGTGGCAGGACTGGGTAACTGCAGCTCAGCAGCAGTAACAGCACGGGTAACTGCAGCTCAGCAGCAGTAACTCAGCACGCCACTAGGGCCAAATCCTATCCAGAGGATAGGTCATCAGTATGGGGACCCTGGTAAACATTATTAAAGGGGTTATCCAGGAAATTATAATGATGACCTATCCTCAGAATAGGACATCATTATCACATCAGCGGGAGTAAGAGACGCAGCACCATTGCCACTCCGCTGTTTCAGGGAGCCAATTAGCTTGCTGGAGCCCTGGAGAGTGTGGTGGGCTACCGGCAGCTTACCGAGGACAGCACCATACATTGTATAGCAGCTGTGCTTGGTATTGCAGCTCAGCCCAACTGAATTGAATGGGATGAACTGCAACTAGACCATGTGACCGATGTACGATCACGTTACATGGCCTAACATGCTGCGCTATTCTGTCTGACATTTTTTACAGAATCTGTGATGGAGGCCACTAAAGGCCTTTAACACACGAATGAAGTCTAAAATATGATATCATACATACGTAGTCAGAACAGGCTTACCTTTTGCATTGTGTCTTTAATTTTTGGAACGGGAAGGCGAGGAAGGGACGCCTGGTAACTGTAAAGCATGGGCTTACGGCCAGAGAAAATCTTCACTAAAGTCTAACAATAAGATAAGATAAGATAAGATAAGGAGAGTGTAAGCAGTATAATAATACAGTCTGCCTATATAGTTCATAGAAATGGATGTGGGCACGACTGGACTGGCTGCCATGGGAAAGCTCTAGAAATACTAACATGTCAACGGGTAAGCTGCTTCTGTATAGTTATAGTGGCACGCCACCATCGAGTAACACAGTTAACAAATTTAACTATATGGCATCTTTACATGACCGATTCATTATCTGTATCTATTTTTTGTTGCTAGTTTTACTTTTCATCTTGTTGTTTTATCTTTTACTCTGTGCTATGTGTACCCCCTGTCTCCAAACCAATGCAGGGATATACAGAGCAGCTACAAATCATTGGGTAACGGGTTCTTCCCATAAATACAGGGACTCTATCTCATCAGGTCTGTCAATGGACCAGTCACTACTGTCCTTAAAAGGAACCTGTCATCAACGTTATGCTACCCACACTAACGGCAGAATAAAGTAGAGACAGGCGAGTTGATTTCAGCGGTCTGTCATTTAGAAGTTAAAAGTAAGTGGTTGCCGAGAACCAACATCACAATCATTGCAGACTGGGCCTGGAAAAGAGTCCCGGCCACCTGAGAAGAGTCATGGTTATTCATGAATTCCTGCTCTCCTGCTGATGACTGACAGTCTTCTACCTAGTTTTCTCCCTTTCTCGCTAGTGGAGAACTGCCAATCATCAGCAGATGGGGAGAGAGCAGGAGATTAGGAATAACCTTGACTCTTCTCAGGTAGATTTGACTCTTTTCAAGGCCTGGGCTGCAATGATTATGATGCTGGTTCTCAGCAACCATTTACTTTTAGCTCATGAGTGACACACCGCTGAAATCAGCATTTCTGTCACTAATTTTTGCTGCCCTCAGTAAAGTTAGCATAAAGTTGATGACAGGTTCCCTTAAAGACCGGGCCTATTTTCATTTATTTTTCTTCCCTACTTTCCAATAGCCATAACCTTTCAGTTATTTTATTTTTTTGTTAACATAGCCATATGAGGGTTTATTTATTGTGGGACAAGATGCATTTTGGGAAAACGGGAAAAAAATTCTTCTGGGGTAAAATTGAAAAAACAAAAACAAAAAAAACTTACACAATTCCACCAACGTTTTTGGGGTTTTGATATCACAGCATTCACTGTGCGCTAAAAATGACACAACATCCTTATTCTGCAGCTCAATACGATTATGCTGATACCAGACTTCTACAGCTTTTTTTTTGTTGTATTACTTAAAAATAAATAAAAAATAAACTGAAAAAAATAAAATTTTCTTTGCATAACCATAACTTTGTTTTTTTATGGAACAAACTGTATATTTTATTGGTATTTTTGTGGTATGTACAACTTTGTGATCACTGTTATTCAATTTTTTTGTGGGGACAAGGTGACAAAAAAATTGCAAATGTGTTTTTAATTTTTTATTTCGTTTTGACATTTTCAGACAAAAACGATACCAAATATGTTTATTTTTTATTGTTTAGATATTTTATAAGTGAAATTGTGAAAGGGTGTAATCTAAACTTTTAATATTTTGGTGTTTTTTTTATGTAATACCTATTAGCGCCCTTAGGGGTCTATAGCCTGGGAACTTTTGATCCCTTGTCCTATTCACCCTAATAGAGATCTATAGAGATCTCTATTCACTGTAATAGAGATCTATTAGGGTGAATAGGATTTTGATGTGCTCCCTGCTGAGCTGTGCCTCATGTACAGCTTAGAAGGGTGGTTATTATGACAGCCATGAGAAGCCTCAGCAGGCCCCAGACTGTCATGGTAACCGATCAGAGCCGCTGCATCCCTCTGCCCAACCTCACAGATGCTGCGATTTTGGCATCTGACGGGCTAAATGATGGGTATCGACGCGATCGCTGTTCCCAGTCATTGCATCCAGGTGTCTGCTGTATTATACAGCCAACACCCGCTGTGTATGATGCAGCCCGCTCCATACAATTACGGGCACGTAATGCTGTACACGTAAAGCATTTTGCCTTAAGGGATTAAAGAGGGCAGCAGATTCTGATGACAGATTTGCTTCAATGCATCATTAAGACCCTACATCACAATGGGGTACTGATTGGCAAAAAAAGTTTTGGGGAAATATTTAATTACATAATGACTGGCCTATTTTGCGTCTTAAGGACCAAGCACAGTTATTTCATCCTCGCAATCCAGGAATCCTAACTTTTTCAATTTTCCATGGAATACATGCTGGCATCATTGCAGTGGTCACGTGGATGTATGGCCTGCCATTGCTCCAGGACAATAAACACCAGCAGGAATCACCACAGCATCTTGATTGGTACAGATTAGGGAGTTTTTCTGACTCTAAACTCCCACAATCACTTATTAAGTAATAAGTGATTGTGAAGAGTTTGGAGTCAGAAAAACGCTGGAAATTAAGCAAAATGACAATTCTTAAATATTACTTCATTATAAATAACTTATTTATTTCCCCATAAGATGCACTCCCCCCCGTTAACATTGGGGATCTGATTGGGGCTTTGAGTTGAAGTCTGATTAACACTGGGGGTCTGATTGCTGATCTGAGGTCCAATGAAAAATATTTTTTTGTCCTCTAAAACCTAGTTGCGTCTTATAGGGCGAAAAATACGGTACATTCCAAATACCTTTCATTAGTTATTATTATTAAAGCGCCATTCATTCCATAGAGCTGTACATATGAAAAGGGGTATACATACATAATACAGACAATTGCACTAATCATAAACAAGACGATTTACAAACTGGTACAGGGGAGAGGGCCCTGCCCGTGAGGGCTTACAATCTACATGGTTATATTGGCTCGTTTTGTCTAGCGAGCAATCATCAAGGGAAATAAAATGGCCGCCGTCCTATTAGTACACACAAAACCTGTCCTAATTACACAGCAGCAGAATTTACTTCACAACGCTAAGGTAAAGAGCTGCCTCATCCTCCTCTCTGCTCTGCTTGTCAGGGATTATGATCCACAATACAGATGATAAGATTTTCAGCTGAATCTCTGTGGGAATGGAGTTCATAAGGAGACATGAAGTAGAGAGAGCAGGGTGGGGATGTCGCCAACGAGCCGCAGCCTCACATTACCACAGTCTGTCCTGTCAATCCTGTCTGTACTTCAGGTCTCCTCCATTCCTACAGAGATTTAGATGAAGATCTTATCAGCTGTATTAAGGATCATAATCCCTGACAAGTAGAGCAGAGAGAAGGCTAAGGCAGCTCTTTAGCTCAGTGTTGTGAAGTAACTTGTCCTCCTGTGTTATTAGGACAGGTTTTGTGTGTACTAATAGGATGTATGGCAGCCATTTTATTTCTCCTAATGATTGCTCCCCAGACAAAAAGAAGCCATTATAACTAATGAAAGGTATTTGGGAATATATTTCTAATAAAGTAATATTTAAGTATTTTCATTTACTTATTTCCCAGGGAACCCCTTTAAAGATGACCTGTTATCACCAAATGCAGTGCAATCTGCCAGCAGCAGGTTATAGAGCAGAAGAATATATTGCTGTGTGGGTAAAGATTCAGTAAAACCTGTAATTTACACATTTAAATCTTTCCGCTTTAGGACTACTCGTGTACACGGTGGAGGTCTTAGCAGTTACAGATAGCACTCTCTTTGTAAGTGTGTATACATAGATAGCTGTACACAGGGAAGATGTTATCAGTGATTGATAGCATTCTCTGTATAAGTGTGTATTTATTTATTTATGTTAGGCACTTCCATAGCGCTACTATATTCCGCAGCGCTTTACAGACATTAGCATCCAACTGTCCCCAATGGGGTTCACAAGCAAAGTTCCCTATCAGTATGTCTTTGGAGTGTGGGAGGAAACCGGAGTACCCGGAGGAAACCCACGCAAACACAGGGAGAACATACAAACTCCATGCAGATGTTGTCCTTGGTAACCACTGAGCCACCGTGCTTGCCCATATGTATACATAGCATTCTCTGTGTAAGTTTAAATGTATAGATAGCTGTCAGTTACTGATCGTTGTACACAGTGGAGGTGTTATCAGTGATTAATAGCATTCTCTGTGTAAGTGAGTATACAGAGATAGCTGTCAGTCACTGATAGCTGTACATGGGGAGGTGTTATTGATAGTATTCTCGTATCCCTTCTCTACAGAATAGGGGATCAGTGTATGAGGCCCCTGCCGATCACGAGAATGGGAACCCATGTTCTCCATTTGGAAGGACGGAAAACGCACATGCGTGTCTGCCTCTCCATTCAACTCTATGGGATTACTGGAGATAGCCAAGTACAGGCAATCAACTAACTCTGTCAGCCACAGAGCTTAATGTGGTGGCAGCACGCATGCGGGCCTCTATCCTCATGATTGGTGGGGGCAGACACTGATCAACTATCCTGTGGAGAGGTTATAAGTTGTTGTAATGGGACAATCCCTTTAAATTACTTTCTTTCTAAATTTCTTAAACTTTCAAACAACCCCCTCATTAAAGAGAGGGATCATAACTTCTATCAACCTCTAGTAGCAAAGACCTACTGCTATTACAGAATATAGAAAAGGTCCACTTATGCTTTCCAAGCACAGCCCTGGAAGGATTTACCTTTCGAAAGATTAATATTTAGTTCTGTTGTACCAACAGAAACACACCCACTAGCATCCATTCAAGTGTTCGAAGTTCAAGTGAAACTTATTTGTTAAAGGCAATGCTCCTTACCAACCATAACTTGGTGGTGGCCGACATCTTGCCATGCTGCTCATACATCCAGCCATGGTATGATAGGAGTTGTTTTAGTATATAACGCATGGTCATGATGAGTGCAAACCACAGGGCCGTGGAGAAGAGCAAGGCGCTAATAATACTCTGTCCTTGGTGAGATAGGTAGTAACTGCAAAGATCGGAAAGGAAAAGTTATCTGAAAAAATGCTCATATCACAACATCACCAATTCAGTCTCTATGAATGCGGCATAGGCAAATCTGCCTCCGACTGTCCATGGCTGAAAGTAGCAGGCAACGTAAATGCTGGCTTTCTGTGAAGACTACAAAAGCTGCATACAATCTTCAAAGTCCAAATCTGCAGCATTTTACAGTACCAGCAAAATGAATACGAGTCTAAGGAATCTTACTTAGAGGCCTCTTGCACACAACTGTATGTATTTTGCGTCCGCAAAAAATACGGATGACATCCGCGTGCATTGCGTATTTTGCGGAACGGAACAGCTTGCCCCTAATAGAACAGTACTATTCTTGTCCGTAATGCGGACAATAATAGGACATGTTCTATTTGTTGGCGGAACGGAAATACGGAAACGGAATGCAAAAGGAGTACCTTCCATTATTTTTGAGGACCCATTTAAATGAATGGTTCCGTATACGGTCCGCAAAAAAAAAACGGAAATGAAAATACGTTTGTGTGCAAGAGGCCAGACGCTGAGTAAAGAATCTGCAGCATAAACTGACCTGCGAGGCAGATTTAAAATCAGCAGCATGTCAATTTGCAATGAGCCTTATATGCACTCCATGTGAATCTCAATAGCATACAGATCTGCATCTCTAATAAACAAAAAAATGATCAGCTGAGATACATCACAAACACAATTTCCCTCCTTCGTCTCCTCTCTAAGGTGGGAATACTCTTTAATTATTATATACCTAACATGTTATAACATAATTACGGTATTGTATGTTGCCATGGGATGTGAGCTGCAGTGGAAAAATCCCTGACAAATCCGATGAACACATGCGTATAAGCAGGGTCGCCAACAAGAATTTTTCTCTTCTCTAGACAACTTTTCCCCAAATCATGAACAGCCAACATTTTTTACGGACAAATTGAAAAACCATGATGAATGTTAAAGATTATAATACGTGTCTATAGCTCAATATACTGATAACACCTCATTACCAGCATTTACTGTGAGCTGGAAAAACTAGATTTTTGTACTTACCGTAAAATGTGTGTCTCTTTATTGTGGGACAAAGGCTTGACCGTGGGGATAGCTGCTGCCACTAGGAGGCGAGATTTTACATTAAATACAAAAATCTAGTTTTCTCATCCGTATAATTAGGGGACACAGGCTTGACCGTGGGATGTTACAGAGCAGTCCCAGGGGTGGGCCACAAACGAAGAAGCCTTCCTTACAATCAGAGAACCGCTGTCTGCAAAATTCTATGCCCTAGAGAAGCGTAGGAAGATACAAAGGTGTGTACTCTGTAAAATTTGGAAAAGGTGTGCAAAGACGACCTGGTAGCCGACTTGCACACCTGAAGGGCCTAAGCCCCATGATGTACTGCCCAAAGCAGAATGAGCAGTAACCCGGAAGAGCGGAGCCCGGTCACAGATGCGGTATGCTTCCACAATGGCTAAACGAATCCATCGGGAAATGGAAGCTTTGGACGCAGCCAGCCCTCGTCTCGGTCCCTCTGGAATGACGAATAGTGAATCCGTCCATCGGAAAGAGGATGTCTGAGACAGATAGATGCGAAAGGCCTGAACCAAATCCAGAGTGTGGAGCGACTGCTCACGAGGATGAGGTGGGCAGGACAAATGGGAGAATGATCTCTTCATTGAGATGGAATGCCGACACTACCTTTGGATGGAAGGACTGTACATGGGAAGAACTACTTTGTCCTGATGGAGGATAAGGAAGGGCGACCGACAGGAAAGAACCGCTAGTTCCGACACCCTACGGATGGAAGTGACTGCCACCAAAAAGGTAACCTTCTAGAACAGGAAGCGAAGTGACACCTGCTGCAAAGGCTCAAACAGAGAGGACTGGAGAGCGCTGAGCACCAGATTAAGGTCCCAAGGATTCAACGGAGGACGGTAAGAGGTCGCAGAGTAAGAGGTCGCAGCGCGCGCCACCCCCTGCAGAAAGGTCCGAACAGCAGAAAGCAAAGCTCAGTTCCGCTGAAAAATAATGGAAAGGGCCGAAACTTGCCCTTTGAGGGAACTGAGAGCCAGCCTCAAGTCCATGCTCGACTGCAGGAAAGACAAGAGTCGCGGCAACGAGAACCGAATGGGAGACAACTGGTGGCGTTCGCACCAACTAAAGTAGGACTCCCAGGTCCAGTGATAGATCCGGGAGGACGACGGATTCCTAGCACGAATCATGGTCTGGACCATCCGAGAAACCCCGAGCCATTAGTATGGCGGCTTCAACAGCCATGCCGTTAAATGTAGAGAACCTAAATTCGGGTGGAAGATCGGTCCCTGCGACAAGAGGTCCTCTCGAAGTGGAAGACGCCAGCGTTAGTCGGCGAGGAGGGAGACTAGTGATGCGTGCCATACTCTGTGTGGCCAGTCTGGGGGCCACGAGAATGACAGGCCGACCTTTGGACCAGATATTCCGGAGAAGATGCGGAATGAGAGGAAGAGGAGGAAACACGTAAGGAAATGTGAACTGCATCCACGGGATCACAAGGGCGTCCGATGCCCGAGGATCCTTGGACCTCGCAACGAAGTTCCCTACCTTAAGCGGGAGGCCATGAGATCCACATCCAGCCGACCCCATCGCTCGCAGATCGCGAGAAAGACCTGTGGATGCAGAGCCCATTCGCCGGGATCGAGTCTCTCTCGGCTGAGAAAGTCGGCAATCCAGTTGTCGACGCTGGGGATATGAACTGCCGACAGAGCTGGGACATGGCTCTCCGCCCAGGAGAGGATGAGCGCTGATTCAGACATGGCTGCGGGGCTCTGGGTGCCGTCCTGGTGGTTTAGATATGCGACTGCCGTGGAGTTGTCGGATTGAACCCGTACTGGATACCCACGGAGACGAGCTGTCCAATTAACCAGAGAGAGACAAATCGCCCGCAATTCCAGAATATTGATCGGAAGGGAGCGTTCCTCGCAGGACTAGGTGCCCTGGACCAAGAGATTGTCCAGAACTCCTCCCCAGCCCCGGAGACTGGTGTCCGTCGTCAACACTATCCAGCAGAGGGGAAGGAAGGAGCGGCCTGATGTCAGCATCGGAGACATCAACCACCACAGAAGATCTCCGCGCATCGGGGCAGGGAGACTGATGAGTCGATCCAGGGAGGATGTGGAACGGTTCCAAATGGTCAGAATGTCGCTGAAAAGCCCTGATATGGAACTGAGCATAGGGCACTGCTTCGAAGGAAGAGACCATGTGGCCCAGAGCCCTCATGCAATAGCGGATGGGAAGAGGCTGAGGCCGCAACAAAGAGAGGATCTGACGACCGAGAGTGGAGAGTTTGTTCTGGGGCAAGAATATCTTGGCCCGATCGGTGTCGAACAGCATGCTCAGAAATTTCAGCTGCTGAGATATGCGAAAACATGATTCAGAACCCACCAGAAGTGTTCCAGGGTGTCCCGGACGATGAGTAGGCTGTCCGCGTTGCCCGGAATGATGGATCCTTGATCAGGATATAGTACGGAATCACCAGTATCCTTCTGGCATGAAGCAGAGCCATGACTGAGGCCAGAATTTTGGTAAAGACTCTGGGAGCTGTGGCAAGACCGAATGGGAGGGTCACAAACTGGTAATGAAAAGGTCCCACTACGAACCGAAAATATTTCTGGTGACTGACGCAGATGGGAACATGGAGGTAGGCGTTCTTGATGTCTATCAAGGACAGGTACTCCCCCCAGGTAGCGGCAGAGCTCAAAAGGAATAGATTGAGGGCTTTGAGGTCTAGAATGGGACGTACCCTTTCTTGGGGACTACAAAGAAATTGGAGTAGAATCCACGAAAAAGGTCTTGAAGCGAAACTGGAACAATCCCTCCCTGCCGCAGAAGGGTGAGAATAGCCTGAAAAAAGGAATGGGTTGGCGGAGGGTGAGGTCAGGGGGATGACCGGAACTCCAGTTTGTAACCCTCTGGCATGACTTCTCGTACCCAGGCATCCGAGATGTGAGCTAGCCAGACATGCTGGAACAGATGAAAATGACCTCCCACTCGACTGGGTGGGCACCAGAGACCACATATCATACAGAGTAGGATTTGGGGGTATAGGGCTTGGAGACCTGCAAGGCTTGAAAGATGGTTTGCGCTTCTGCTCTGGGGCAGATTTGTCGACTGGCTGCTTCAGAGAAATTCCAAAAGGGCCGAAAAAGAGGTCTTTTTAGACCCGTTGAAGCACATCCTGCTCTACGGCAAATAGGTGATTTTATACCCTGTAGCATCAGAGATAATCTGATCCAGACGCTTGCCGAAAAGTCTGCTACCTGCAAAAGGGAGGGACGTCAAGGCCTGTTTAGAAGCATTATCTGCTGCCCAGCAAGATAGCCACAGGGTACGGCAAATAGCCACCAAAAGGGCTGAAGAGCGGGCCAAAAGCCTGGCTGCGTCCAGAGAGGCTTCACAGATGTAAGAACTGGCGTGGGAAAGTTGTACTGCAATATCCGAAAGTTCCTCCGAGGAGTCCCCAGAGGCGAGGCCCTGACGTAGCTGGTGCCAACTGCTTCAAAAGAAGATTTGGCAAAGGATTACAATTTCTTATCCCTGGGGTCCGAGAAGGAAGCCCCATCCACCATAGCCAAGGTGGTATTTAGCCAGGCGGGATACCGGAGGGTCAACAGTAGGCGAGAACGACCACTTCTTTGTCAAATCCTCTGGAAAGGTATAAAAGACGTCTAAACGTTTCGGCAAAGCAAAATGCCTGTCAGGGAAGTTCCATTCCTTGGAAAGGGAGAAATCAGAGCCACTTGGTGGTGGAGCAGAGCACGATAAGCAGAGGGGATCCAACTGACTGGATGGGAATTTTGAGCAACAAGAAGAGCATGCAAAATGTCACACGTAAGTGATTGCCAGTTTTGGGGCCTGGGATCTGGGTTCGGACATAGAAAGTAACTGTAGTGAAAGGTAGGAGGGCTAAAGTTAGACCCTGTAGGAAGCGGATAAAGTGTTCACCTGGCTTGTGTCCCTTACTGCAGCCTGCCTGGTGTTAGAGTCCGCAGAAGTCCTCCTGAGCAGGCGTTGGGCAGGGTCAGAGGAACAAGTGCAAAGAATTCATGCTAGGAAGCCAGATGAAGGAGGGGGAAGCGGGGAGAACTCATGTCTCGTCCCCCCCAGGCGATAATGAAAAGGAGAGCTGGCGCACCAACTGACTCCCCTTAGGGATCCCCACCCCCTGTACAGCGGTGCTGCCACAAGGAGAGGCAGCACCGCTGGGGGGGCCCAGAAAGAAGCTTGGCAAGCACAGAGGGCTTCCCTTTACCCCCAACCCCACAGGAGAGCTTTCCACGCAGCTGTTAACCCTTTCCCCGCCTGGGGGGAAAAGGCTTTGTGGGGGCCATACACAGCAAGTAACCTGAGAAGGGTATGGGGAAGAAAAAGGGGGTTTAGAGCCAGGAATACTTACCCGTCTGGCATGTTCTGCCCCCCTGGTTCCAGCCAGGTCACAACCTTAGGTATGTGGCCCTTTAGGGAGGGCTGCTACACCGGAAACAGAGGGGACTTGTCATGGGCGGCCATGGTGACCCGAAGGCTGGCGGGATGCAGAGGCTTTAGGAACCTTTGGTCCTCCTTGTCTTCTGGGGACTGGGAAGAAGCAGCAGGCTTGGGGACACCCTGGTCTCCCGTCTCCTGGGTGGGAGTGAAGGCAGCTAGAACTGCCTGTAATCTCGCTAGAAGAAAAGCAAAATCCAAAAAGGAAAAAACAAATATAAATATAAAAAAATAAAAATAAATCTGTAGACCTGCAAAGCAGGGAGGTCTGCCTCCTACAGACACCAACCTGAAAATGTTTTGGAGGGAAGAGCTCACACTTTTGTGCTTTGTGTCGCCTCCTAGTGGCAGCAACCATACCCATGGTCAAGTCTGTGTCCCCCAATGATACGGATGGGAAATGATCATAATTATCACCCATATAATCTGGTCAAGTACAAGTTGCCTATTTTTATGGACTGTTCAGAAAATTCTGGACAGTTGGCAACACTGCGTATATGTCACAGACCTCACCCCACATGTTGCAAAGGGTGAAATCAGCAGCAAAAATTGACATGGTGCGGATTTAAAGATCCACACCCCAATTTCTGCATCATGTGAAGTGTGAAATTCTGCTGCTATGGTAAAAAAAAAAAAAAAAAAAACTGACCTGTCTTCAGTCCCGCTGTTCCTGGCTGCCTCCAGTCCAGCGGGGACCAGAAGCAGCCGAGAATGGAGCCGCAACGCAGGAACGGCAGAAGTCTGGACAGGTAAGTGTTATTTAACTGGGCATGTCTATCCGGGGTGTCAGCTCTTAAGAAAGACAACCCCTTTAACAGGAGTATGTACAAAAAAACTAAACAAATGTATTATGACTTGCATATCAAAAGTAAAAAAATAAAATAAATCCAGACAGTGAATACATACCTTACAGGTAGATGTTCTTTGATTTTGCCAATCATCCCCATTGATGGGTCCACACGAGCATACATGGTCCCCATAATTGCAATTACCACAAAGAGCCAACTGGAAGGGCTGGCTGGATAAACTCCTGTGATGAAACTGTTCTATAGAGAGAAAGCGTAGAAGAATTACCAGAAGGATTCTGCATATATACATCCGTCTGTCTGTCTGTCTATCATGGGGTTCCTGCATGGGACTTTACTTTGATAATTAAGCTGCTCACTGTCCTAAGAGGCATTCCATACACAGCAGTTTTATGGTAGTTATTCCTACTTATTGACTCGCTTCTAGCTTTGGCTCAAACAACTGCTTTAAACCTGCAGTGGTGTTTTCCCCAAAATACTGAAAAGTTACAGCAATAAGAACGAAATCTCCGATTTTTTTTTTTTAAGGATCTGTTTCTTTCTTTAGACTTGGCATATGTGCCAGCGGTAACCTTATATTGAGTTCACATATATCTGATGCGTGCGGCGTCCATAGCTGGACAGAAAGACGCTGCATATAGCATATAACACATGCAATGAGACCTAACTGCTCCTATAATAAAGCATGGGATCGGTCCTTGCGTTAGTTTCTGTACCACCGCAGTAAGAATCAAAACTGAATGGTCAGATTTGTGAAGGGGCCTTGTAGCCTACAGAGGATATTCACTACAATGAGTAATGGAAAGCTATGAAGATGACAACAGGCTTAGCTGAGGTACACACTTTTCTGAATGTTTTCTACATGTAGTATTCTACACCTGGTGTGGACAAACTGCTCCTGAAGCACTAGCATAATGGAAGTGATCAATTATAGCTATCTTCATTCACTACATACTGTCAAAATTGTATCCTACCTGTGCTCTCTGTTCTGCCTAAAACCAACATCCTCCATAATCCCAAGGTCCAACTTCCGTCTCTAAGACTTTTCTCAAGCTGCACCAGTTCTTTGGAATGTGCCAACCCTGACAATCAGTTGACCCCAAAACATATTCAGGGTAGACTCACATTTCCTATCCATCTCGTCTCTGTTCCCCTCTTACTGCATTTTCCCTCAGAACCCAATGTCTTCATCCAACAGTATCTCCCAAACTCCATGCAATCAAGAGCACGTCATGTCTATACACGCACCCTGGACGGTGTATCTCCTAAGCACTCTTACTGTAAGCGCTTGCAGACAGAACCTTCACTTCTGTTGTCTGCATAGTTCATTAGTTTGTTACTTGTACGCTCAGGGGAATAGACTGATGCATCAAATCCAACAATGTATGCTTCTGCCAATACTATGAGGCCCATTACCTACACCGATTAGGTCATGGGCCACATTACTCACCCTGAGTCGAGCTAGTTTCTTCTTCCATGACCGCAGTCCTGAGAGGTAGACCTGTTTAAGTGCCTCATGGCTCAGACGAAGGTCAATTCCTTCTGGAGTAACCGTAAACTGGAACGCCACAGCCTGGTGGGCTTCAGCCATGTTGTTGCCACTTCAGTTCCAAGCTATAAAGGAATACAAAACACTGCAATGAAATATTTATATTCTTAGCAAATGTTCTTCACAGATGGAAAAGTAGATGGTAAAAACCTTACTAGCTAAACATAAACTGACCACCATGACACACAGTGTATCAGAGACAAAAATACAGAAATCATTTTAGAATGTAAGGTTGACAGTGCTGTACCACAAGGTTCTGTACCGGGTCTGTACACAGTTCTTCTGTCTAGTTTTCTGTCTTTATGCAAATAAAATTGATGGGTCGGGGCATCATCAAAATGACAGGTCTTGTGGGGTGTTCCCTATTATGCAGCGGTTAGTAGCAGTTTCTCTGCCTACAAGATATTATCACAGATGCTTGGTTTACTTTTGCAGTTTTCAAAACTGAATTTGACTCAGCAGAGATCACATGCCTCTTATTCACAGCAAAAATGGTATAACATGAACAGAGTTAAGAAAAAGACCTTAATCCTAACTTTTACAAACCTATGAATGCAGAATCAACCTAATCAAACTAATATGAAAAGTTGTTATTCTAAAAATCTTCATCTACTTGCATATTATAAGTTATACCAGCAAGAATTAGTCTTTCTGTAGAAAACTATGATTTAAAATCAAGCCTTACTGACTAGTGATTTAAATCAAATCCACCCTGGTTAGTAGTTACTAAAAGTGGTCCAGGGAAGGATGGCTGGTGAACAGGCCGGTCTGGTCAGATCCCACAGAGGAGCTACTGTAGCATAAATTGATAGAAATGTTAAAGGGATTGTGCCACTAACATAAATGTATCCTGCACAGCAGATATCACTGTTATATCACTTTCCTCAAATCACATTTTTTTTTTAAATACTGCCATATTCTAAAGTAAATCAATTTTCAGTTGCTAGTGGTTATGTCCTGCATTGGAGCATTGTAATGGAGGACACAGGAAGCGATACTGGTAAGAACCAAGGAGCGTGGTTAGTGTCACATGTCCTGCTGATGTCAGGACACATCTTAGTGCCTTCAGGCATACTGTCACAGCAGACACATGACAAACCACGAAGTAGGATTCAAGCATGGGGGATAAGAGAAAACTGCAAATGAGGTAAATTTGGGGGGGAATAAAAAAAATCCAAGGAGGAACTGTAACTAAAGTAATTGAAAAAAAAGTTAGTTTTTCTAAAATCTAAAACTTTTGTTTTTGTGTGGTATGACTCAGTCACTGTACTTATAGTAAACCACACTGACTGGTGATCACTAGATCCCAAGCTTTCCCCTACAGTAATAGATGCTAAATTCCCATTTGTGAATACCAAATCTAAAATGGCCTCCTTCCGGGTTGGCTCCTCAACTACTTGCTATAGAGATAATCCCAGTAGAGAATTTAGACTATCTGTATTCCTGGCAGAGCTAGCTATTTTGGTGCCGGAGTCCCAGGAATGAATGCAGCGGCTGTCACGCATATGCACTGTCTTTTTATTGAACTCTAAGGGACTGCAGAAGAGAAGCAGAGTACAGAGTTCGGTACTCTGCATCAGTCTCAGTTGAATGGAGCAGTAGCAGACATGCGATGTACTTGTATAAGGTCTTATTTTTTTGCAGGACAAGTTCTAGTTTTTAATGCACCATTTTGGGTACATGCAATGATTAATTGAAGCCAGATGTTTAGCTAAAACCCCCTATGTTTACATTACTAAAAAGGTGTATTAGTGGTCACTAAGGGCTTAAAGCCTTCACAACCAACTCTGTACATGTATGGTGGAAGCTGGGTCTTTAAACATTGCACTTGCTTGTGAGTGCAGAAGCTCCATAACCACTGTGTTTCTGCTATTTCACAGACACCAGGGGCTAATATCTGCATTCAGTGACAACCCCTCGTCTTTCCCCGGGAGCGCTTCACTCCCTGGGCCCGAACGGCTCCCTCAGGCTGAGATCAGGGAAACTGTTCCTTGGTGGTTATAGGCCAGAGCCTGTACAAACCTGTATCCCAGGTATGTTCCAATGTTGGCCTTCAGGTGTCAGTACAGCATTGGAATATAGTAAATTTCCCATACACATATATACGAAATCGCACTAACGATTACATGCTCAGGTCCCCTAGAGCGGCTAAATTATTTATTTATTTTACATTTTTTCAAATATTTCAAAAATTTTAGTTTTCAAGTGTATAAGAAGGAGCCTTCCAATTGAAGTTAAAGGGACAACTTGTAATTACACCTGCTCACCACTACGATGTCGACGGTGAGCAGGTAAACAATGCAGGGAAGGCAGCGCTCACAGGGAGCACGGCCTTCTCTTCAACCAGCTGACTGGCAGGGGTGCTGGGTGTCGGACCCCCACCGATCTGATATTGATGACCAATCCTGAGGATAGGTCATCAATATTAAAATCCCAGAAAAAGTTATAGCTAAAGGGTTTCTGTCATGAGAAATAACGTTATGTAGCTGACTGACATTAGCGATGTGCTAATGTCAGCAGAACATAACAGTGTGTTTTAACTCCCTGCCTGCCGCCGTTCTCTTAAAATATGCTAATGAGTTTATAGGTGCTATTAGGGCGTTGCTTCAGCACCTAGGCAGGCATCCTCAAACTGTGGCCCTCCAGCTGTTGTAAAACGACAACTCCCACAATGCCCTGCTGTAGGCTGATACCTGTAGGCCGTTCGGGCATGCTGGGAGTTGTAGTTTTGCAACAGCTGGAGGGCCGCAGTTTGAGGATGCCTAACCTAGAGGCTCGGTCTATGTACGCACCCTTTGGCACGCCCAGGTCCAGTTGATTGACTATCGAGTTCTCCTCAGTGTCCAATAAATCCCGCGCCTGCACCGTCCAGTTTAGGATTCGGCGCAGGTGCTGAAGCAACGCCCCAATAGCACCTAGACGCTCATTAGCATACTTTAAAAGTCTTTATTTAGCGCAAACGGCGGCAGGCAGGGAGGTATAAAGCATACTGTTATGTACTGCTGACATTAGCACATCGCTGATGGCAGTCAGCTACATAACGTTATTTCTCATGACAGAAACCCTTTAAATAGTGCCAGTAGAAAGTATTCAAGATTTCTTCTGCCACAATGCCTTTAGACAACCATAATTCAAGAAACATGGACAGATATCAAAATTTTACTGCAATTCGGTAGTCTTTATTTTTGTCCGCCAAAGGTTAGATCATAGGATTCCACTCACTCATGAATCAATTAATTGCAAGGGGGTTGAAAGGGAATGATAAATATAAAAGGAAGGTCTTCTCCTTCCTGCAGGATTCACCCCTGGCTTTAGCTCAACGACATACAGAGGCAGATTTATCAAACTGGTGTAAAGGAGAACTGGCTTAGTTGCCCATTGTAACCAATCAGATTCCACCTTTCATTTTTTAATGGAGCTGTGAAAAATGAAAGGAGGAATCTGATTGGTTTCTATGGGCAACTAAGCCAGTTATACTTTACACTTTTTACATTGATGTGATGTACACAAACATTATGTACTGTACAAATGTTTTAATTCCTTTTTCATAGAAAAAAAGTTTGCACTCGCCTCCACTTACATAAAAGACACAGCACACATATTTTTATTGAAAGAAAATGCGTACAAATGTAAACACCAAATGTAGGGCCTAATTCTATACCCAGCAGCACTCCCACCACAGGGCATTCTTTTTTTTCAAAGCCGCATAAATTATTTTATGGAGACTCGCAAATAATTGCCAACTCTCGCAGGAAAGGGATAGGGTCAAATGCAAAATGTGAAGGGCAGGGTTTATGCAAAGTTAGTGCTTTTTCATACGAGCGGCTGCTGTGAGGGTAATCCGCTGCGTGAATGACAGCCAAGCCCCGCTCCGGACAGCAGAGTCACGGAGCATTAACATGACTGATAATGCTCCCTGACTCTCTGTGACCTTTTTACTACAAAATCACAATTACAACTTTATCTCACTGTGATTTTGTAGTAAAAAGATCACAGAGAGGCACAGAGCATTATCAGTCATGTTACTGCTCCGTGTCTCTGCTGTCCAGAGCGCGGCTTGGCACTCTTTACCCGCACTCCATCCGCTTGTATCAAAGAGCCCTTACCCAATAGTGGGAGTTTCCTGGATATTTCAAGGTTGCCCAGGGGCTGGTTTCAGGTATGGGGCTTAAGGCTAGGACTATACGGAGACAAGTTGTAAAAGTGCACAGAGTAACAGTATTCCCGAAGAAGTGAATGGGACCGCCGCGCGAAAAAAAATCCAGCAGGACACCCGGCACAACCACCGATCAGCAGTTTTGGATGGCAGCCAGAGCCAGAAAATATACCTTTACGGAGCGGAAGCAGTGTACAGTGAAGGTGGCGTATTCTACAGTTCATCTCCCATTCCAGTGAATGGGAACGAAGCTGCATTACGACAGTGCCAGAAACGACACCGTGTACGGAGCCTTCTGCTTCCACTCACTACACTGGATAGTTTCCAGCACCAGTGGCTGCCCAAAAAAGGCAGGGGGTGTCAGACCCCCACCCATCTTGATATCGAAGACCTATTGTGAGGATAGATCCATATCTGTAGCCCGGACAACCTCTTTAAACTCAACAAGTAATCCAGCAAAGAAGAAAAACGTGTTCTACAGAAAGAAACCTAAAACCAGATTAAGGGCACTGGTTGGCTTTAATAACCCATAGAGAGGTCTTTGTAATGTAAGTGTGACAAGATCTGGTGGAAAGCAGAAGTGATGAGTGTGTAGATCCGGCATGTAACCTCAGCCACGTATGACACATGTACATAGTGAACGCTCATACTACACACCCATAAACCACATTCCTTCAGAAAGAAGACTTGGGGGGTGGGGGAGAAAAAAAAAAAAACTTGTGACTGTCTTCTGCTCGATTACATAGAGTGGAACCTCCTGCCTGGAATCCTAATTAAGGGGAATGAACCTACTACTTCTTGAGTAAACAAAACCAGGTACTGACACGCTTTTTTCCAATCCGATTTTATTTTCTCGTTGTATCATTTTTCTTATGGACATATCCCTTTCCGGCACGGCCATGGCTTTAAGCTGCTACTCCTCAAGCTGACTCCCATTGAAATGAACGGGAGGCAGAAAGGACATGGTTGTTGGTGGTCTTTGTTGTCCGTGCCAAAATTCCACGGTAAAAACCACCGTGTGAACGGCCCCTAAAGGTTTATCAAATGTCGCATGGCGTTTCTTAAATTTGTCTCATCTTTAAACCTAAGGCTAATTTCGCACTAACGGCAGGGGACACCGGCAGGCTGTTCCGTTGGGTGAACAGCCTGTTGGATCCGTCCTGCCGCTAGTTCACGTGTGCCCCCGGACTGCCGCTCCGTCCCCATTGACTATAATGGGGGTGGGGGCGGAGTTCCGGCGGCAGCACACGGCAAGAGGCACTGGACTAAAAGTATGACATGCCGGAACAGACTGCCGGAGCCCCCTGCTGCTAATGTAAAAGTACCCTGACGCTTTTGTGTAGAATAGCTAATCCAGTTTCCCTACTTTTTAGCAGTTTCAGTGAACAATCTGGAGTGAAGCTTATTAACATAGCTAACCACACCCACTTTTCAAAACTGTAGTGAGTGGTGTAAAAATTTAAAAAGTTGCTAAAGTTTTGCGCAACTGGTCTCAAAAAGTTGGAATTCTGGAGTGAAGTTGTGATAAATCCCCCCCCCCCCCCCCCCCCCGACTATGTGAAAGTGGCCAAAGGGCATATTCACACAACATTGGCAAAAAAAGGCCATTAAAATAAGATAAACTCTCAGTTTTCGTGGCCATTTTGCATCCATGTGTGCATCCATTTCTTGGCCTTCTATCCGTTTTTAACACCTGTTTGTCATTAGTTTTGCATCTGTTTTTAACATCCTTTAAAAACAGATGAATTGAATTGCCTTTTTTTAAACCCCAAGCCATACAGTGCCCTCAGTATATATTATGCCCTGTACGGTGCCCTCAGTATATATTATGCCCTCATAATGCCTTCAGTCTAAATGATGGCCCCCAGTATATGGCTACTTTCACTTTCGTCATGTTAATACAGCCGCCTGCATCCGTTATGAACGGATCCCCTTTGTATTAGCTCTAAAATTAACATGATGGATCCATCTCTAAAACCATTAGGTGATGGATCCGTTTTCGTTTGTGTCATTGAAAACGGATCTGTCTCCATTGACTTACATGGTCATGACAAATTTTCTGCATTCCTAGGACGCACTCAAAAATGCTGCTTGCTGCGCTTGTGTGTGTGTCATAGGAATGTAATGAAATGTAACGGAATGCATTCTGGCGCATTCCGTTCCCTACAGTTACATTTTTTCCCCATTGAAAATGAATCGGGACAAAACTGAAGCGTTTTACTCGGGTATTAAAATCCTATGACGGATCTCAATAGCAGAAAGGGAAAACACAGATGTGAAAGTAGCCCAAAAATGCCACCACAGTGCCCCAGTATAAAATAAAATGCCAGCATAGTGCCCCTTGTAGTCTTAATGGACCCCATAGATATAATGCCCCCCTACCCACAATAAGGGTCCATTCACACGTCCATTTTGGAGTTCCGCATCCGTTCCGATTAAAAACGGAATGTTATGCGGATCCATTCATTTCATTTTCAATGGAATCCGCAAATAATCGGACAGCACTCATGGTGCTCTCCGATTCCATTCCGTGGGTTCCTATTTGTCCGATTTTGCGTTCCGTCATGCCATTCTAGTCAATGGATCCGTCAAAAATGCGGAAGACATGCTAAAAGCATCCTCATGTCATCCAGATTTTCGGATCCGCAAAAAACAGGAACATTTATCTGGAAAGGTAAAAATACTGACGTGTGAATGGACCCTAATGCCAATAAGTTAGAAAAAATAAATACTCCCCTCACCACAGACACATGTAGGAACACTTGCTGTTGCTCTGCACGGAGGCAGCAGGACCTGATGCTCCCAGCATTGTGATGTCACATGATCACACTGGGAGCGTCAGGTCCTGCTGCCTCCAGTGAGCAGCAAGTGTTCCTACATGTGTCTGTGGTGAGGGGAGTATTTTTTTTCATAGTGTTGTTAATGGCTGTTAGACGGAGGAAGTTCAGTCTACACGGCCGTGTTCAGACAGAAATAGGCATTGTTATAAAAGATCAAGGAAAAAAAACGTTTACAACACAAGTGTCACATGGACGTCATCCAGACGTTTTGCGGACAGCTAAATATGGTAGTGTGAATGGACCCTAAGGCTGTTGTGAAAGGCGGATGAGAACTTAATATTGACATAATATGCCCTCTATGTCAGATGCGGGTAAAACGTCTGCTCGCTCAAATATTTTCTGAATATCCATAGTGAAGAACTGAGAGCATGCTGCGCATGCACAGTGTGTTCTCCTTCACTTGAGGAGGGGGGAGCTGTTTTCTAGATAGGTGCGGTCCCAGAGATAGGTGCGGAACCATACTCAGGATAGGTCATCAATATCAGATCAGCAGGGGTCCGACGCCCAGCACCCCGCCGGTCACCTATATGAGGAGAAGTAACGCACCACCTGTTGGAATCTGGTTGCTATGGGTAACTAAGCCAGTTTGCCTTTACACCAGTTTTGACAAATCTCCCCCAATGGGTCTTAAAGAGGCATCAAATAACGTTAATCGGCGCCGTAAGATAGTCGTATCATCAGTTCCAGGACCGTTATCGGATCCTGTCAGGAGAAAGCAGGGAAATCTTTTCTAAACAGCAAAGATCTCTATGTGGGAATTCATTAACTTATCATGAGGGTCATTTACAAAGACTAGCCTTTGTTCCTCAACACCTGCGCTGCCAGAGGACGCCACTATTTACTGAAGAGGCGTGCGTTTTGTCATACATTAGACGCACCGTGAGCAGCCGTGCAGCTGGAGTTAAAAATACTCCAGAACCTGACTGAAGTAGCTTTCACCCCTCTTTTACACCTGTTTTGCAGACGTAAAAAATTGTACATTTGTCAAGGCTGAAGTCCCGGCCTGCGCCACGCCCCTCCCAAGTGGCAAAGATGTAAACGCACCTGTGTGACAAAATATTGCTGCATGGGTCACAAAACGGGGTCTTGCGACATTTTCTAAAAGTGGCGTGGCGAACGTAGTAAATGCACTGATATAATTTGCAGCAAACCGCACGGTGCTCTGGAATTGTCACAAATTTTTCATGCTGAATTTATGTCCTGACAGGACGCACTCTTCAGCCATGGTCAGAAAATGCATCAGGAAGCAATAATATGCCGGTACCAGGGGTGCAGCTATAGTTGTGAAGAAGTAGTGGGTGCACCTGGGCCCTGGCACCTAAGGGAGCACATATGTTTTTTCACCAGAAAGGAAGACAACCAGTATTATACACGGTAGGTGGGGAACCCGTTACAGATATTGCTGAGGCCTAGCGACTTCAAGTTACACCTCTGGTTGGAGCGCCTACTAGTCCCATGCACATGGCTTTAAAGCTGAACCCGGACATACCCCCATTTTCACCCAGGCAGCCCCCCTGACTTGAGCATCGGAGCAGTTCATGGGGCTTCAGAAACATGTGGAAAAGGTAGGACATGGATGTATGTTATATGTAGTGTTGAGCGAACTTGTGTTTTAAGTTCGGCGTCTAAAGTTCGAGTTCAGGCTATCGAAGTATCCCGTTATGGATTCTAAATTCCGTTATGGTCCGTGGTAGCGGAATCCATAACGGGATACTTCGATAACCCGAAACCGAACTTTAGACGCCAAACTTAAAACACAAGTTCGCTCAACACTAGTTATATGTATGTCTGTCTTGTGCTAATGGAACAAAGTCCTCAATCCCGGACAACCCCTTTAATGCCTACAAAGAGGTAAAAATTTACCCCTCAATTACGCCAGCGTTTCAATATCTTCATGCAGCAGATGCACAATCCTCACGATGTTCAAGGAAACCATTCTAGCCGCTGCCATAGTCAGTCCACTAAACCTCTACATTGCTCGACTGGGTCTAGAACGCAGTGAGTAGGAAAAAAATAAAATAATTATTTCAATTTTTTTGTCACCATAGAAACAAAAGGCAAGGTATCAATATGTTACACACCCCCAGTGTAGGCACCCCCAAAAAATCATCTGCCTCAATACATTGGTGGGGAATTTATAGACGGTCGCATCATATTTATCAAGTTTTGCACAAAAAAAAACAATCTGCCATTTGTCACTGGCACGTGCGTCCCATGACAACGACTGTTCTAAAAACTGCTGCAAGGTTACTAACGCATGACCCTGTTGGCCATCGGACTACGCGCCAATTATTGGTTACATTATCCACAGGTGATGCAGCAGACATAGGAAAGGGCTGAAATAATTTGTATTTGATCAGTAAAAGGGGTGTCACTTGTCACCCTCATCTGAGATAACATCTTATAAGGCTATGACGTCACATCTGCCCGTCACTTATTCATTAAAAGCAAAATGCCTCTAATTCCCCATCATCTCCACTTCCTGCCGATCACGGACTACAACAACAAACGCTGCAGTTACTTTGCTTTTTGACGCCGGTAACGAACGTTACCGGGTACTTGCATCGCAGAACTCACCATACGGGACAGCGCATGAGCCTGAAGGTCTTGATTACCGCCGAAGGGATCGCGCAGGCGCAGTTCCAGGTGGAAGGAAGCGACGCGAGCGGGAGGGTAAGGCGCATGGGCGAACTAGAGCGTGACGTCACCGGCGCGCGCTGTTGTAAACGATAGCGATAAAAGCGAAGTAGCAACAATGGCAATATCATAGCAATAGATGTGGGCTGATATGAGGGGAGGGGGCATGAAGAATAATAGGGGCATGCGAGGTGAGGTGTGACCGTGCAGATAAACGGCTCCACCTATATTTACGTTGCAATTAGTTGACATGCCTTTGGTGACGTCACGTGATTGTCCTTCCCAGATAAGAAGGGGGTGGGAATGAGTAGGAAGAAGGCTCTGGAGCTGGGCCCATAGTGTAAAATGGAGCATAAGTAAAACTGGGGTACAATTTGGCCCCTAAATGTCAGTATGACATGACCTGGTGGCAAGGGCGTAGCTAAAAGCTCATGGGCCCTGTGTGCAAGAGTTCAGCTTGGGCCCCGTCCCTCAGTGCTTGTTGGCAAGGGGCAGGGGAGCACATAGACTTCCTGCTGCCTGAGGCAAACATTGAAAGGGCACCCCCTCATGCCAAATTCTTGATCTAACCCCTTCCCTCCAGCCAGAGGTGTAAATTGACCAGCATGCACTTTCTATAATGCCAGTGTCTTATGTGGCACAAGGGTCCCCTCAGGCTCCTGGGCCCGGTAGCGACTGCTACCTCTGCACCCCCTATAGCCCCTGCCTGGTGGATTTTGTGTCTCAGGTTGCAAGTCACACACGACTTTTACTCCATTGACTTTAATGTCTGTGTAGCCCCACACTAAATAGGAATATGTACACCTGGAGGAAAAAAAGCAAAAAAATGTGTGAGGCCAGAGTCCTTAAATACGAAGGACTCGCAGCGTGACAATGAGAGGTCCTGACCTCCCCTCCTCTGATAGGATCGTACAGCATAAGGCTACATGCACACGACAGTTGTGTGTTTTGCGGTCCGTGTGCGTTCCGCAATTTGCGGAACAGCACGGACAGCCATTGATATAACTGCCTATTCTTGTCCGCAAAACGGACAAGAATAGGACAGGTTATATTCTTTTTGCGGGGCCACGGAATATAGCAACGGATGCGGACAGCACACCAGTGGCTATTTATTGCAGGCCCCATCACACCACTGCTGCCGTCCAGGGTTGCCAACTGTCCATACATTTCTGGACAGTCTGTGAAAACAGGCAACCCTTTTCCTCTGTCCGTGAAAAAAAAATAGGTGTGCATGATTCTTTGGAGGCTGATGGTTCTTGACTGGATTATTTCGGTGGTAATTATCATTATTTTCCAGCTCACAGTAAATGCTGGTAATGAGGTATTATCAGTATATTGATCTATAGTCATGTATTATAATCTTTATCATTCATTATGGTTTTCCAATTTGTCCGTAAAAAATGTTGGCTGTCTGTGATTTTGGGATAAGTTGCCGTCTGCCTACCTGCCATTATGTTCCATACCATATGGCTGCTGCTGCCTCCCCTCCTACTACTGCTCCAACACGGCTGGTGCTACTATTGCTGCCACTATTACCCCTGCACCTTACCCTTTCTGCATCCACACCGCTGCTCCCAAATAAAAAGGTACATTTTTCCAGGCTTGTCCAACTTCAAAACAAGCCACTGTTTCTTTTGACAATTACCGTAACAGTTGTGTTTGTATAAATACGGGCAGGCATCTGCCCCGTTAACGCATCACTTGTGTAGAACAAGCCATGGCGCTGTTCACTTCCTGGTTTCCGGCTTGTGAGGCTGGGAGGGCTTGGTGAGCTTAATTGAAGGCTTGTCCCGGCCAGGCCGTGCATCGCTTTCTTGAACGTGCACACCGCCGCCGTGAGTACATACTGATGACCTATCCTCAGGATAGGTAATCATTATCCGATTGGTGGGGTCCGACTCCTGGCACCTCCGTCGATCAGTTTGAAGAGGAGGCAGCTCTCATACGAGCGCTACTTCCTCTTCAGGATTACGCTGTGCATCGTCTTAGAAGTCACAGTGACTCTGTAATTACAAGTGCTTGTTCCATTCACTTGAATGAGCTGAACACTTGTAATTACACTGCCCCACCGCTGCAAGTGAGACAATGTGCAATGTAATCCTGGAGAGGACCCTATACTGTAGCACATCCTCTTTAATGTGTGTGTATAAAGAAGGGCTGTGATCTACCCCCGTTGAGGCATAAGTTTTGGATGCTTGCAGCAACTGCTTGTTTCCCATAACACTGTCTGTGTGTTTAAACACCATCTGCCCCTGATATGGGACAATTTTTGGAAGATGTCTGTGAAGGTTGTCATTTATCCAGGTCATGGTATATCTGTAAATAATAAATCAAGGCAACTGGACGTACTGTAGATTAATTGAAAACGTTTCACTCGTTCTTCCGACGAGCTTTCTCAAATTTTGGAAGGTTTCGAATATGAAAAAGCATGACAGGTGACATCGCAGTGTGTTTTTAAACAGGCTGTTTGTTAACACCTTCAGCGTTGTCCCGTAGCTATATATATATATGTCAGTGTCACTATAACATTGTTTGTCATTGCAATGAACAGCTTGAAGAGTGGGGGAGGGGAGAAAAATTCCGAAAACAAAATTGAAAAAAAGAGAATGTCAAACTAGAAGAAAATCTGACTCCTAGGAGACCGTTCAGATTCGTGTAGAATCAATTTGGCCACAAATCAAATTTTTTGAAAAATTCAACGTATCGGACACAAAACAAATTTTGCTCATCTCTAATTTAGACAAAGTAAAATACACAAAGACTAATACAAGTAGAATACAAAAATCATGTATTTTGCATATTATATTCCTAGGAGACAGGACCTGTGCACTTGCATGCTGCGTTAGTACGTGGTCTTGTTGCTTAGCAATGCACACAATAGCCTCCATTTTCTTTACATATTTGCTGTTAATGATTGGCGTGTCAGGACTAGAGGACAAACCTGTAAATGTACACTATGCAGTAAAGGTGTCACGAGTCAGCACTGTACACACCTAGTACCTGGTGACACTTTCGCTTGTAGTAACAGGAATTTTGACCTGTGACACAGAAAAAGTGCACAGCATTCACAGACTGAGATATGTAAAGATTTCCTCCTACTCCTCCCGCCCATTGGGATATGTAATGACAAGTATCCAATTATATGCTTATATTTGACCTGATTTACCATGAGCACATATTTCCAGGTTCAAGAACCTTTAGGGTCCATTCACACGTCCATAGTGCATTGCGGATCCGCAATACACCTGGCCGGCACCCTCATAGAAATGCCTATTGTCCGTAATTGTGGACAAGAATAGGACATGTTCTATTTTTTTCCGGAGCCAAGGACCGGAAGATAGGTGGCGCGCTCCAGAAATGTGTGCTCTCCATATCCATTCCGTCCCCATAGAGAATGAATGGGTCCGCACCCGTTCCGCAAATTGCAGACCCATTATTACGGACGTGTGAATGGAGCCTTACTTCTATAGGAGTGGATGATATTAGTAGCTGGTATTGCTTATAAGGGCTGATTCCCATTTATCTACTGCTGATGCCAGGACTGATCTTTTTGGCTCAGTTCTACTAATGTATCCGTGCCTAAACTCTGTCTAAATAGTGGCATAAATTTGGCACAACTAGGGTTTTTTCTAACTCAAAAAAGGGACACGGCTCAGCATAAAGGGGTGATTTGTGGGAAAGGGGGTATGGCCAAAACGTGTCATTTTGCTGCAAAATTGCACCACAAGTCTGGTGTACAATTCTGCTTAAAAATGAGACAACCAATATCTGGTATAGAGTTGGACAAATGTGTGTATCTCATTAATTCTCCATCCTGTGATGAATCTGGTGCAGGTCTAGGCAGCTTCTGGTATCCAGCACCTGATGTCTCTCTTTTCTAGATAAATAAAAGCATCATGCAGCGGACACAAGTGACATAAGTGAACCCAGCCTTAGGCCCCATGCACACGGCCGTTGTTCACAGCCGTGTGCGGGCCGTGGAACCGCGGCCTGGATCCCTCCTGAGAGCAGGAGCGCACGGCGTCACTGGTTGCTATGACGCCGTGCGCCCCCTGCTGCCGGCACAGTACAGTAATACACTGGTATAGATCATACCAGTGTATTACTGTATAGCGGCGGCAGCAGGGAGCGCACGGCGTCATAGCAACCAGTGACGCCGTGCGCTCCAGCTCACAGGAAGGGATCCAGGCCGCGGTTCCACGGCCCGCACACGGCTGTGAACAACGGCCGTGTGCATGGGGCCTTAGCTGACAAACCTAGGTCGTGTAGCTAGGCTTTAAGTAATGAGGGGCAAAGCTCTAGTTCTTTGTCGTAGCCCTGTAATAGACTACCTTGGACAAGGCAGAGAGGCTTGTTGGCGCTTCTACTGGGGCCTAGCTCTCTGGAAACCCCACCGCACCCCCTCAGCCTACAACCCTGTAGAGTTTTGCCCCTGTGGCGATCATCTTGTGACTTTAGTCTCTGTGCACAGGGAATGTTTTATAGCTGATGAAGCAATACATTTTAGAAGCAACAAAATAAAACCAGACGCTTATATGCTGCTGCATTTCCTGCATATGATAACCGTCAATATACCAAACATAAAGACTATTTGTAAAAGCCTTCAACATGATATCAGGAACAGTAGCATTTGTCTACAGATAAGATTTGAAATACTTTCTCTGTTACCTGCTATCTATGACACTTATCTTATGACGGCCAATATCTAGGTCCTGTTTATCTCTGTCTTCTCACCCTTTCCCTTCTTACCTTAGTATTTTGACAGTTCTTCCAAGGAAATGAAAGAAAGTGTGGGGAGCCGATAGAAGATCCACAGTCTAACTCCGTTTCTCTGTGATAGGTCTAACAAAGTGAGCTCCACCAAACAGGTTTGACCTGTTTGCCTTAATAAAGTCAACGCCTCAGATCTTCACTTTACAACTGTGAAAAGCAGATATGATTGAAGCAGAGACAGTGGGTATGTTAGGTAGGAGTGGCTGGAAGGCAGGGCATGCAAGCAACTGATGGAAACGTGGTGTTTGGTTACTCTTCTACCACATGTAACTGGGAATTCTAAACATACAGTCACTGGGACAGTTTAACTTTTGCCCTTGTGACTTTTATGAGTCTTATCATCTTAAAGTAAAGAAGTACACTAAAGGGAAAATCCAGTGTAGGGTGAATTATTTGAGAAGAGATGGGTCACAGACCTGCTGGTCAGACAAGTATCTTGAAGTTTCTGGGCCTCAAAGCAAATCTGACCCAGGGCCGTAGCAGGTCATTGCAAGGGTCTCAAAAGATCCAGTGCCCAAGTCCTCATACATATGTGCCAAATTCTCTAAGCAACCCCCCTCCCCACACACACCCTAGCCCTAAAGACATATTGTACTTGTTGAATGGACTCTAATAAACATACAGGACTATACAGCATTACATACCACTTACATATACTGTAGTGCCTCACAGGTGATGTATCCTCTGATGTGCACTTTCCTCATCTTCTCCATTTCCTTAAGCCATGTCTCGTCTTTGCAGAGTTTGCCACACAGGCGTCTAAGGTTCCTCACCTTTTTATTATCCTCTCCACCAGTGATGGTCAGTTCGCAATGTTCGCCAACGAATACATGCGGGCTGCCATCTTGACTCACCCGTCCAGCGATGCACAGGTAAGCCTTTACCTGTGCCTGTGGCGCGAGCCGGTCTGA